>NC_092756.1:11842952-12156441 GCF_047496795.1 Chiloscyllium punctatum
TTCTTCAGCCAGAGAGTGGGGGCCTGTGGAATTCATTGCCATGGATTGCAGTGGAGGCTGGGAGGCTAAATATCTTCAAGGCAGGGATTGATAAATTCTTGATGTCACAAGGAATTAAGGGCTACGGGGAGAATGCAGGTAAGTGGAGTTTAAATGCCCATCAGCCATGATTAAATGGCGGAGTGGACTCGATGGGGGCGAATGGCTTTACTTCCACTCCTATGTCTTATGGTCTATGGTCTTATACCACATGGTCAACATTCTCCCTCCTGGCCTCCGTATGACTTTGTGTGGTTGTGTCTTCCTTATCTTGCATTCAATAGAGAGAACCCCTTTCCTCCATTCACACCTTAAATTCGACCCGTTAGACAGAATCTTCTCGGTCACCACTGCTAAAAGCCCGTTTTTCTTTTGCAACACCCTCTTTTTCCTGCGACCCATCCTCTACTTCTGGCAAGGGATTAAAAGACCATTTTGCAATTGTATTCAGTTTTGAAGAATTGTCACACTGGACTGGAACCGCTAACTCTTTTTCTCTGTCTCTGCAGATGTTCACAGACCTGCTGAGTTTCTCCAGAAATGATTAGGCACGGAACAAATCTTCAATTAAGCAAATAATTATGGATAGTGGAAATAAAAATACAAAAACCTTTGTAGAAGTTTCACTGGACCTGAAACTTTAACTCTGCATTCACTCCACAAAATTCTGCAACACTTTTAGCAATTTCTTCAGCAATTTCTGTTTGTTGAACAATTTCCAAAGACATATTATCAAAGATGCCCAAACATCCTGTCCAACATGGAGCGCCATACACTGGGAACTGAAGAGTAACGCATGGTGACAAGTTCCTTGACTCTGAAACTGCATAAGGCTGGCATCACTGATACTGCAGAGCTCTGATTCATGGTCTGGGGAAAAAAAAACAGACGGAAACACATTCACTTCAAATATAGAAGATGGCACGACTGCAAGGAAAAGATTCAGATTAGTACCTTAAATGGATATTATTTTTGTAAAAAGCTGGAGGCGTGACACCAAGGAAAGACTTCCAGCAGAATGAGAATATGAAAATGGAAGTATTTCCGCATTAGACACAAGAGTAGGTCACTGAGTACATGGCTGACGGGTGAATAGGTCTCGGTGTGAACTGGGGGGCAGTCAGTAGAATTGAATTGTAGATATTGCAGCTAAAACTGGGTTATCATCTGATGCGGTAGATTTCAATGACAATCTGTAACTTTTCCCCCAGGATAGTCCATCCATCCACCATTTCCATCAAGCTGATCCATGGGTCAGTGACGAGTGTGGGTGAACATGGTCGGGTCGAAATCACGTGAACCTAAACCTGATGACAACCCATTAATGTGACCGCACTTGACTGGCTACACTACAAACAGCAGGACTAACATCTGATACAGAGGGAAAAATGATCCCAAGACTGACAAATCAGATCTCAGCTCTGTCGTTCTGTCAAATCCATGCATAAAAGTCGATGGACCATTAAACAACTTACTGGAAGAGAGGACTCCACAAATATCCGCACTATAAATGATGGAACAGCCCTGTACGTCAATGTAAAAGGTGCAGTCTCTGCACCATCCTGAGCCAGAAGTGTTGAGTCGATTATCCACCTCACCCTCACCATGATGCCCACAGAATCACAGACGGCAGTCTTCAACCAATTTAATTCACAGCACGTGACATGAAAAAACAGCTGGACACTGTAGATACTACTAATGCAGTGGGCCCTGAACACCATTCCTGCAATAGGACTGAAGACTTGTGCTGCAAAACAAGCCGTGTCCCTGGGGAAGCTGTTTCATTCCAGCTCCAACTCCGACATCTCCCTGGCAATGTGGAAAATTACTCAACTATATCCAATCCGATAAGAGGAGGATTACTGCAATCTGACTCTTTACTCGTCCTTCAGTCCCATCACGACAGTTAAATTGGTGGGAGTTCAAATTTGACAGATCTGTCAAGCAGCAAAGAAATAACCTGCTCAGTGTGGTTTCTGATAGGTCCCCCATGTGGAGATGGAGCTGTTGTGGAAATGTCACTGGATTACTAATCCAGGCTAATGCTCTGGCATCTGGTGCAAATTAAAAACAATTAATAAAATATCAAGATCTAAAATCTGGTGTCAGTAATAGTGATCTTGTGTTCAATATCAGTTGTAAACTTCGATTCCCTACCCAATGTACTTTCAGGAAGTGAATCTCCCGTGCTTTCCTGGTAGCCTAAAAATGACTCCAGACACACAGACATGTGATAAACTCTTCAATGATCTCTGAATCGGCCAAGCAAGACACTCAATTATATCAAACTGCACTGACGTCTTAAATGATAAACCCGTACCGAACGCCAGGCCCCAGCCTCGTTAGTAGAAAAGGGAATGGGTAACACAATCCTGTCTACCCTGCAGAGATCTCTTTCCTAACAGTTGAGAGCTTGTGGCAATATTTGCAGAGCGTTCCCACACATTGCAGAGAAACATTGTGACAGGAGTACGTCATACAACACATTGAGCTTTCCCTGTGCTAGTTAATGGCCGAACATCTCCTCAGTGCAGTTTTCCCCATACAATAGTCATGTCCCTTAATATGTTTAAACATTGTGAAATATAAAATGAGAACTGCTGTAGTCCCTTCAGCCCATCAGTTTTGCTCCTCCATTCAATGTACAGGCAGTTCTCCGATAACACGTGTTGATTAAATACAATTTGGCTGCAATGTGATTCGTGAATCTTTTTTCGATAAAGTGAATTCCCGTTCACTGTGACACGATTCCTTGCCAGGATCCAGCTGAACAACCAAACCCTGCCTCAAGATCCTCTCTGCAAACTGTACAAACAATGTGGTCAGCTAAAACAGGAATGCAATGCGGTCAGGAAGCCTTGAAACTGAGCCTGAGACTGTAAATTGAAGACTACAGTTAGAAAGAACTTTATTTCAAACTGTGGAGAGAATATTGAGGAGACCTGGAATTCCCCATCGGCATCACGTGGTTATTCAGCCCCCACCTTCTTTCTGGTGAAAGGTACAGCGAGTGACTGCAGTGTGAAAGTGTTACATTTACGGCACTGTTCCATTACAACGTGTGATTTAAAGATTTGTTTAGACTGAACTAGTGTGTGTGTTAGACCAAACTTAATTTTTGGTTTTTACGATATTTTTTGTGGTTCGCCCCTTACCCTCTTTTTTCCATAGACCCCATCATTAATACTGCATGATTTTCGACAACCAGTGTTCCACAGAAACACAATTACCGTGTTATTGGTGAACAACCTGGGCTGATAGCTGATCTGCTATCTTCACACCGTACTCCTGCGCTCTCCCTATCCCTTTAATTTCCAGAAATTCTTATTTATATTCAGCGCCATGACTTCCACAGCCTGAACTGCAAGAGAGCACACCTGGTTCGCCATTCTCAGAGTGCAGACATTTATTTTCACCTCAATGCAAAGCGGCCTGTCTGTGCCTGATACTGTGGCCCCTTGCTTTAGACATCCGAGCCAGGTGAATTATCATCCCTGCTTCCAATCTGTCTCGCCCAATCAGAGTGTTATATATTTCACTGAGATCTCCACTCATTTTCCTAAACCGCATGGAACACAGGTCCAGTCCCCCCAAACTCAGATCCCACAACAAGTCTGTCATCCCAGAGATCATTCTGGTCATCCTTTACTGCTCTCTCTCAATGTCAGGCTTGTCCTCTATTAGGAACAGAGACCAAAACTGCACACAATGCTGCACAATGTTCTAGATGATGTCTCACCAAGGCCCTGTATAGCTGCAGTAAGATACTCTTACTCCTGTACTCAAATACCCCTGAAATGAAGGTGAAAACAGCATTTATCTTCGTACCTGCTCACTGCTCCTGAAATATTGCTTTCAGTGACTGGTGGTCAAGGAGATCCAGATTCCTTTCAATGTTACAACTCCCCACTTGCTGGGTCTATATACACTGCTCAGCGTGCCAATGCCATTCCCAGTATTGACTCCTGGATTTAGAACTCACTGCCTGACATGATCTCGGGGGCTGCTCAGAAATAAACAAAAATGCAGCTTAAGTTCCTTTTTAGAGCAACATTTTTCAACCACTCCCTTTTCAAATGATAGGCAGCCATTCTATTGTTCCCATCAGAGTACACAGCATCTCATCTCTCCCATTGCTCTCCATCCGCCACGTATTTGCCCAGTCATTTCACTTGTCTCAGTCACCTTGGAGCTTGTTTTACTTCCTCCTCACCCACTCACAAGCTGACACTGTTTACTGCTGTCAGCAAACTTGGGAATATTCCATTTGAGACACACAACCAAATAAATGATGTGTATTGGCAATAGCTGGCGACCAAGCCACGATCCTTGCTATATACTCCTAGCCTTCCATTTAAACACGTTATTTTATTCCTACTCACTGTTTCCTGCCAGCTCTGTCCTTCGAGAACCATGTCCATGTATTAGCCCCAGTCCCACAGGATTCGAATTTGCACAATAGGCTTGGGGCTTTATCAAAAGTCATTCTGAAATTCCACTCGTATTGCATTGATAGCTTCTACACAATTTAGCAAAAAGCCACTTTCTCAAATATGATTCCTATTTCATGAATCTCTGTTGACTTTGTCTATGCCCATTAATTTCAATCCGATACTTCCTCTAAACTGTTTAGTTGATAATTAAATTCTATTCCCTTTTTTTCTCATCAGACTAAAGTTCCCTCGTATTACTATGAAGTTTTCTTTTTTGTTTTGTTTTCTTCTGTGAAGGCAAAACTGAAGTATTTGCTCCATAGTTCTGCTATTTCCCGGTCCTCAATTATCTGGTATCAAACTGTAGGAAAGCCGCACATTTATTTCCCTTAATTTTGCCATTGACATATTTTCAGAAAATATTATAAGTTCTGTCTTATAAACTTTGTTATGATATTCTTCAGAAACCTATCAATTCCTATTTTAAGCTTCTCAGTGATTGGCCTTCCACAGCCATACGATCACAGAAGCAAAGACTCTGTACTATCAGAAATACAGCACGGTCTACATTAGACCCAATTTCTGACGCAATAACCGTAGGTGTGAATCTTAAGGCATTTCAAGTGCACTGCCGTGTCTTTTCTCATGGTTTTGAGGTTACTATGACAACTCGCCTCTCAAGAAAAGCATTTCAGACCCCAACACACTCTGGGTGAAGAGCAATCTTCAAATCCTCACTAAACCCCAAACCCTTCACTTTAAAAGTGTAGCTCTTTTACTAAAAGGAACAGCTGCTGTCCATCCACACTGGCCATGCTCCTCGTAATCCTATCCTACAGAATCACATCCCCCTCAGCCTCCTCTTCTCCAAACTAAACAACCCAAGCTTTTTAAGCTGCATTTTACTTCCTCCTCACCCACTCACAAGCTGACACTGTTTAGTGCTGTCAGCAAACTTGGGAATATTCCATTTGAAACACACAACCAAATAAATGATGTGTATTGGCAATAGCTGGCGACCAAGCCACGATCCTTGCTATATACTCCTAGCCTCTCTCCATAGCTGATATGCTCCATCCCAGAGAACATCCTGGTGAATCTCCTTTGCACCCCCTCCAATGCAGTCACATCCTTCATGTAATGTGATTCCCAGTTCTACACACAATATTCCATCTTGGCATCACCAAAGTTCCGCATAGCTCTTATAATCTGTGCCTCAATGAATCAAGGTTATGTTTACAGTCCCCTATACTTTCCCAAATTGTGTAAAACGTGTCCATCACATTCAGGGACGTGTGGAGAAGCACCCTCTGACCTTCCTAGTGTGCTGCCATTCATTGAGTCCTCTCCAGTCTGGTTCCTTCTTCCAAAGTGTATCACCTCATATTTATCAGGGTTACATTCCATCTGCCATTGATCTTCCCAGCTGACCATTCCATCTGTATCTTCCAGTAAATTAACGCCTTCCTCCTTACTGCCAACCAAACGGCCAATCTGCTTATCAAACACAAACTTACTTATCACACTCGTCCATATTCACAGCTACATCATTTATGAGTACCACAAATACTAAAGTGGAAAATCACACAACATCAGATTAGAGTCCAACAGGTTTGTTCGGAGGCACTAACTTTCGAAGCGTTACTTCTTCATCAGGTGATTGTGCGCTTTGATAAAGAAGCAGCACTTCGAAAGGTATTTCCGCCAAATAAACCTGTTGGACTATAAGCTGTTGTTCTGCGATTTTTAGCATTGTCCACCCAGTCCAAATCCTGCACCTCCGAATCACAAATAATAAGGGACACAGCACTGATCCCTGTAGGATACCATTGGACACTGGCCTCCAGTCACACAAGGAGTCAACCACCACCTTGTGTCTCCTACCACTAAACTTGATTTGGATGCAATTTGGCAAGTCACGAATGAGTCCTACCTGTTCCCTGGTCATTCTGTTCCGCTGGACACACTTGTAGAATATCTGGGAATTCTCCCTAATCTTGCCCTGCCGGCAGATTTCCATGCCTTTGTATTAGTTAGCACCCTACGCGTGCAGAATTTCCTCCTTATTGCAGTCTTAAATGGTCTGTCCTTTATCCTGCCATTATTTCCCTTGATTGTGTATTAGGCAGGCGGAGAAACATCCTGTTAATTTCCAACTTATCACATGTTTTGTGAATTTTATGCATTTCACAGTGACCCACATCTCATTCTTTGAAACTCTAGAGAACACAGGCAGTTTCCTCATCACGCAATCTCGCCAATTGAGGGATTAATCTGGATAATGTCCATTGAACTTCCTCTGTGGTCAGTATAAACATTCTCAAATTTGGTGACCAAAACTGTACTCAATATTCCAGGTACAGTACTCACCAACACGCTGTTAAACTGCTTCAACATGTTTTTACATCTATGTTCTGACTCCCTTAAAGGAAGGCAATCGAAACTTTAACGTACCAATTGCATATATTCCTCCAAATACGCTTCATATTCATTGCATTTACGAACTCATTGTGTGAGTTCTTATGAAAATCCTTCAGATAATCTAAAATAGCCAATTGTATTGGTTCCCCATTATCTCTGCTCTAAGTATCAACTTCAAACAATTCCAAAGCTTGTCAAGTATGATTTCCCTTTCAGAAATGCATACTGATTCTCTCCAATGTTGCTGTTAATTTCTAAATAACGAATATCACATTCTATATAATAGACTCCAACAGTTTCCCCACAAATATCAAGTTAATTGGTCTGCTGTTCTCCACACTCTCTCTTCTTCCTTTTGTAGATGCTGGGATCACTACTGTACATCTATAGTGCTTGGATGCAAACGATGCACAATGCACTAGATAATAGAACACAGTCATCGGCAGTGCAACTAATACTCCTATTAGTAGTTTATTTCTGAAGATTTTGGTATGAAGTACATCTGGTTTGTCAAGGTTAGCAATGCTCAATCCAGCTGTATGTTCAAGTAGAGCGTTGTTACTGATATAAATTGACTTTATGTCTTTCGATCCACAAGTCTTATATAATGACATTGTATTTCTGCGTGATTTTCTGGATCCTCCTCCATGAAGACAGAGGCAAAGTAACTGGTTATTTGCTTGGCCATCTTCCTGTTATCCATAATAAGCTTGTCTCTCCTGATTGCAGATTTCCACATTTGACTTTGCTTTTCTCTTTCCTTTGAAATATAGAACATAGATTTACGCAGACTTTGTGTTCTTGTTTGTTTGCATGCATGTTCGCTTTTTGATTTCCTTACCCGTTTCATGGCCCTCCTTTTCTGGATCGTAAATTTCTGAGAATTCTCAGGATTCCACAATATATGGAATTCTTCTGAAGTCACTTCCTGTGACAAATATAATCTTTAATTATTATGATAATCATTGTTAACTCACTTTCTCACTTTTGGGTGTTTTACCTGAAATAAATAGACATATTTTTCAGACTCTGTAGTATTTCTATAAATCTCCTGGTCCTGACCATATATATTCAGGAACACTGCAGGAGGACAGGAAAGAAATAGTGGGGGCCCTAGTTGGTACTTTTGCATCATCAGTCGCCAATGGGTGAGGTCTTGGAGGATTGGAGGGTATTGAATGCTGTGCTGTTATTCACAAAGGACTACAAATAAAAACCGGGGAACTATAGGCTAGTCAACGTAAAATCTGTTGCAGGTAAGTTACTTGAGAAGATTCTGAGGGAGAAGATATACATGCATTTGGAAAGACAGGGCCTTGTGAATGGGGGATTATGGCTCACAAATTTGTTAGACTGCTTTGATGAAGTGACCAGTAACTTTGACAAGGGCATGGATGTATATATAGTCTATATGGATTTCAGTAAGGCCTTCAATAAGGTTCCACATGGTACGCTGCTCTGGAAGGGTAGATCACATGGAATTGAGTGGGAGCTGGCAAATTAGGTCCAAAATTGGATTGATGATAGGAGGAAGAGGGTAATCGTGGAAGGATGCTTGTCGGACTGGAGGCCTGTGATGAGTAATACTTCAGGGGTCGGTGCTGGGACCATATATTAATATATTACACATATCAATGATTTAGATGAGAATGTACGGGCATGATTTGTAAGTTTCAAGGTGATACTAAAATAGGTGGTATCGTGGACAGTGAGGATGGTTATTAGAAATTACAGAAATTACAGCAGTACCTTCATCAGGTGGGGAAGTCGGCCGAGAAATGACAAATTGAGTTTAATTCAGATAAGTGTAAGTTCTTGCATTTTAGAAAGTCAAATCAAGGCAGGAGTTTCATGGTGAATTGCAAGGCCTTAACGAATGCAGTGGAACAGAGTGACCTTGGAATTCAGGTGCACGGTTTTTTGTAAGTGGGGTCCCAGGTAGACAAGGCACTGAAAAAGGCTTTTGACTCACTGGCCTTCATCGGTTTGAGCACTGAGTATCGAAATTAGGGAGTTATGTTGCAGTTATACAAGATGATGGCGAGTCAATACTTATAGCATCATGTTCAGTTTTGTTCACTTTGTTCGAGGAAGGATGTTATTAAACTGGAAAGAGTGCAGAACAAATTTACAAGGATGTTGCCAAGACTCAATGGTCTGAGTTATGGTGAGATGTTGAACAAGCTAGGAGTTTTTACTTTAGAATGTATGAGACTGAGGAGGATCTGATAGTAGTGTGTAAGATCATGGGAGGCATGGATAGAGTGAATGCACTCAGTCTTTTTTTTCCCCAGGATTGGACAATCACGGACTGGAGGGCATCAATTTAAGGTCAGACGGGAAAGAGTAAAAGGGAACCTGAGGGGCAATTTCTTTTAAACACAGGCTGGTATGCATATGGGATGAGCTGCCAGCAGAAGTGGTTGAGGCGGGTACATCTCACAAAATTTAAAATACATTTGGATAAATACAGAGGTAGGAAAGGATTAGAAGGATACAGGGAAATGGCAGGGAAATGGGGTTAGTGTGAATGGATATTTTGTTCGGAATTGACCAGTTTGGGCCGAATGGCCTGTCTCCGTGCTGTAAGAGTATATGGGTCTAACACCCATTCTACCCCTACTGAAGGTTATATTGTATTTTCCCAATTCACTGGAGCGAACTTGACACGCACGCCTCTGGGCTTCCATGATGTTTGACCAGAATGTTCGAATATTCCACATTGAATGCAGATGCCGTGTAAAATACAACATTTTAATGTCACTACTCATCAACGATGCTTCAGAGTAAGGTTAGTCATTAGTCCTTCCGACTACACAATAGACAATAGACAATAGGTGCAGGAATAGGCCATTCTGCCCTTCGAGCCTGCACCACCATTCAATATGATCATGGCTGATCATCCTTAATCAGTATCACACAACACCAAATCCGAAATAATCTGCTCTCTAGTTTGGTTCACACCATACTCTTGAACCTACCTGATGTACACTTAAGGAATTTATTTTTCACAACATTAGCAGTCACTTAGTTAACTCAGTTTCGATGCAACTTGACACCATCCATTATTACTGCAGAACCCACGAGTATTTGTTACTCATTCACAAGATGGGGGGCTTAGCTGGATAACCAGCATTTACTGGCCATGCCAGACGGCAGTTAAGAGTCAAAAACATTGCCTTGGATCTGGAGTGACATGCAGGCCAGACCAGATAAGAACAGCCGTTTCCATCCCTAAAGGACATTTCTGAACCAGATGAGTTTTTCCAACAATCCGGAATGGATTCCTGATCAGCATCAACCCTTGATTCCAGGTACTTATTGAATTCAAATTCCACAATCTGCCATGGCAAGATTTGAAACCATGTCCCCAGAACATTACCTGGGTCTCTGGGTTAAGAGCCCAGCGATAATATCAGTATGTCATAGCTTCCCTTTGCATATAGTTGCATATATAATTTCCAGAGCATATGATGCAAAATATTTGTGCGACAGTTTTGGTTCAGATATATAACACAACAAGTTTGTTTCTCCTTGCTGCTTTTAAGACCCACGCAAACTGATTCTGTGGAATCTGAGCGAGAAGCAGCCTGGAACAGGAGAGAAAGGGCCAAGCCGGGTGGTGGAGTGCCGGATATCCCTTCCCTCATCCCCCTATCATGATATGTGGAGAGGACCCTGGAGAGCTCTGGAGAGCACCAGGAGGCCTTGTGTGGAGATTCCGAAACATCCACGTCCCACCAACCGAATAAGGAGCAGTGTTCAGTAAAGAGCAATTCTCAATTCAAACCTACTGTTAGCTCCAACCTCATCTGTCTCACTTGCAGAAGAACAGATACTCCATTGCACAGAGATGCAGGCATTGAATTACACAGACGTATTGGTAAATACCCCAATATACTAACATACACAATGCATGCAAGGAGATTAGCATGCACACATGTAGAAGCACACAAATACATAAACAGTCACACACAAATAGACACAAACACAGATAGATAAACACAGGCTGATACAAAGGCAGACAGACATAGTCACACGAATACAAAAGTGACAAGCACATGGACACACACACACTTAAATACACATTGAGACACAGACACGAGTGCCATTAAGACACAAATAAATAAGCGTTTGATGTATAAGGAGATCAAGGATTCTAGGGAGAAGGTAGGAGAATGATGTTGGGGAACATATTAGAAATTACTGAATGAAATATCAGACTCGATAGGCCAAAGGGTCTAATTCTGCCCCTTTTCTAACACTCGTCTGGTGTTATGCTATCAGGTATTCTCTTCCTGAGACAGCAGTAGCATCATATTTGATTGGAAACAGTCAGTGGTAATATGGGAAAAGATTGGAGGGCAGAATGGTTAATGTCTATTCCTAGTTATTGTACCACTATATCCGAAAAGGGGCAGTGATTTGATATGAGGTTAACACAGTTTTTAAAAAAATGTTTCCCACAATGAAAGAAGGATGTCCCTTTCCCTTTACTGTTGTGCTATCTGTGGTGTCCTCATCCTAAGGGAGCAGTGAAGACTCGGTTAATTTACATATTATAGTTTGAGCTTGACTGATCTTTGCCGGACAGGAGAGTCAATATTTATTGGGAACAGACAGGAGACGGATGGTCAGACACACTCGGATCAGCCATGAGCATTCTGAATGGTGCCACCAAATGGCCAAGTGCTGCCTCTTTCCAATGTGCTGTTCCGTCAATCCACCCTCCCGGCCGTTACAGGAATATACTGCTGCCCCTATCCCGTGTGTTGTTCCCTCAATCCACCCCTCAGTGCGATTATAGGGTAGAGGACCATCCCATTCAGCCAGACTGGATTGTTACAATGAAACGGGAGGAGACCATTCTGCCCCTTCAAAGAATTACACAGGAATATAGGATGAAGTAATTCAGCTCGTTGAGTACATTACACAGCACAGGACGAGGCCATTCAACCCGCCTGAACTGCTGCACAGGAACAGGGATGTTGTCACTAACAGGAAATAGACAGTAACGATATTTGATTTTTTTAACAAAACTATTACTAGTTTTGACTCAGCGATCACTGTAGGGTAATGAATGATCAATAATCTATGTAAAGTATCTGGATGAAGGGACTGAATGGACCAAATCTGAACTTCCTTGTACACCAAAACACGTTCAATAGATCTTCAAATGGACGTAGTGAATATGCATTATGATGTAGACAGAGAAACTAAATGAGCGTATCCTCAGCAGAAATAATATAATGTGAGTTGTCTATTGCAGTCGGGAACAATTTAAATGGAGAGCGATTGCAGAACTCTGAGATGCAGATGTTTTTCATATTCTCGGTACATGAATCATATGAAAACTGCCTGCAGATGCAGCAAGTGATTCGGAAGTAAGTGGAATGCTGCTGTTTGTGGCTTCGGGTATTGGGTTTAATTAGGAATATTTCACTGTATCAGTACAGAACATTGCTGAGACCACATCAGATACACTGGGTGCAGTTCTGATCCTCTAAACTTAAAAAAGGATACAATTACTTTCAAAGATGTTCAAAGATGCTTCCCTTTACTCATTCCTGAAATGAAGGCCTTTTGTTATCGTGGATTATCTGTTTATATGTTAGATGAGAAATCTTACTGAACCACGATTTTCAGAGAAGTCTTTCAGCTGGATACATATTTTCTCTTCTTATCAAGACTAAAACTAGATAATAATTTTTTGAATGAGATGCTGTGGTATTAACACAAATATTATGAAGATATCAACCCATTTTTAAAAATT
Organism: Chiloscyllium punctatum; assembly: GCF_047496795.1. Lineage (NCBI taxonomy): Eukaryota > Metazoa > Chordata > Chondrichthyes > Orectolobiformes > Hemiscylliidae > Chiloscyllium > Chiloscyllium punctatum. Next base: position 11,855,619 of record NC_092756.1, read on the forward strand.
ACGCAGATGTATATAAGCATCTCATCAAATCATAAAACGAGCAAATTATTTTCTTTTGCTAGTGAAATACACTGTGCACAACAACAGCAATGATGCTGCATACAGCATACAGTCTATTATCATCCATTCCAGGGAATGGACATGGAGAGTGCACATGGTCCAGTTTGGTGTTCAGTTGACATTCTTGTATTTTTCCACACAGAGACGGAGAAAAATATTACTTGCTTCAGAAGCAGCAGCCAATTGGCCTCTCTCTCTTACTTTGTTCTGCCTGAAAACAAGGCGTGAGAGCAGAAACGTCCTGAGTCATCTTTACCACTCGTGGAGGATTCCTGATGAGGATTCATATGAATCTCTGTACAGCTCGAAGCAAAGGAAATTCAGTCAAATCCAACTGTTCCGAGAAGAAATCCGCATTCCCAGACACTTGTGTGAGCAGAATAATTTCAAAGTCAGAAAAATATTTGAGACACTCTATCATTTTACCATTTGTTCACAGTTCAACCTTCTGTGTCGCAGATTTTTCGAGAAAATTACCCAGTCCAATACCTATATCATTGGACACAGCACTCAACTGGTTCCATTTAAAATTTGCTTTCACCAATAGAGGAGTGGGAAAAGACATGAGTGACCCTCCAACATTGGTCAGACCACGAACAAGAGATTCTCAAAGGGTTGTTAAGGTGTGAATTCCGTGCCACAGAAGATTGTGATGCCTGGATATTTCGATTTGTTCAAAATTGTCTAACTAAGACCTTTGAAAGACAAATGAATGTTGGGAAATGGTACACTGACAGAAAAGTGCTGCTGGGACCTCAATCAGATCATAGTGCATGGTAGAGCCGTGACAAAGTGTCTGATGACCCACTCTTGCTCCACAGTCTCGTGTTACTATGGTGCATTCAACCTCTCAAAGCTCCTGCAAGGTGAAGATGGGGGCCACTTGCTCCAAATACCTGGTTCACAGTAACACAGGATCTCAAATAATCCCTCAAAACTGTCACACACTGATTGGTACAGATTGGAAAATGTTATTTGGAAATCCAGGCTCGTTTTGAAAGACGCCTCTGTTTTGTTTACAGAGTGCCCCCTCTGCAACTTGTGCTTCATTTGTTGGGCTTAGACCTGACCAGGATTCGTTCTGAATAAAGCTCCATACCTCACTCAGAGATTACTCAAAAATGTTTTGCTCTCTCTGATTACAGTATACAATAACAGTGCATCCAGGGAAATTACAGCCGTTTACTTTGAAATTACAGAAAATGAAAACATAAGGAACATGAATAGGTAATTCGGACGGTCAAGCCATTGTATACGATCATGGCTGATCTACTGTTAGCATTAACTCCTCCTTAATGCCCAGTTCTTCACACTCCTCAGCTCTCTGACAGGTCAAAGATTTATGTACCACCTCTTTAAATACTTTCAGTGATGTAGCTCCCCTAACTCTCCAGTCCAGATAATTCCTGACATTGATTACCCTCTGTGAGAGGAAAACTCTCTCTACACATACACCGTCACATATTGATATGAACAAGAGGTGAACACAGGGGTTCAGGAAAGAGTGAATGGCCTTGATATCAAGGCAATAGTTGACTGAGGATGTCATTGGGACCACCTACTTATTTGAGCTTAATGAGAATCAGGTCTAACCTCCTCACTGGTTGGGGTCTTTCAGAGCACAAAGGAAGATGTTTGTGGTCGGTGGCCGATAGTCATCTCTGTCCCGAGACATCACTTCAGGAGATCCTCAGATTAACTTCCTCAGCACAAACATCTTCAGATCCTTCGTCAACGTCTATGAGCCCCCATTCCCGACGCCCCCCATCTATCCCAAGATCATAAGCGGAGTGATCATGATGATTACACAATATTCAGAACATTTTTTCCCCACTCAGCTCCTGAACCGGTCTGTGTCCATATTCAGCAAGACTGAAACAACATTCATGTTTGTGCTGTTAAAGAGTCGATAACATTCATGTAACAGAACAGCCAGGCACTGCACATTTCCACAGTTAAAAGAGGAGCTCATTCAGCACCTCAAGCTGGTTATACCCGGATATGTGGAAACTATTCAGCCCATCGAAATGACTGAACAAGAAGAGGGACATCCCATTCAATCCTCCGGCCTGTTCCACAGGAAGAGGAGGCGTCTGGTCAGTTCGTTCAGCTGTTAAACAGGAACAGGCAGAGTCCAGTAAGACCTCTAAACCTGTTCTATAGAACCAGGTGGAGACCATTCACCCTCGAGACACTTACTCAGGAATAGGAGGGTGTCATTGATGCTCCAACTTGGAAAACGAATGGAGCAGAGACTGCACTCATAGACTGCTCACAATGTTCCTCGTGGCTCCATTGCCTGTGGAACAAATAATACTTTAACGTGTGTTGCCGGCTTTGAGGAAGGAAGCCAAATTTTTTGTGCCAAGCCTCAAGGAAGCATCTTCCATCTCCAAGAAGAGAGACCCATGTTCTCCGTCGGGGTCAGAAGCTGGTGGGGATAGTTAACTGTTTTAGAATGAAGGTACTGTGGCTCCTGTCGCGATGGTGGATAACGTGAAGTTCTATGTATGATCACACAGCAAATGCACTGTATTAATTTTGGAAGAGTTAAGTTAAAGACTGACTCTCTCTCTCAATCGAAATGGGGAGTGGCGTGGAATGAGAGAACATTCTCAGAGTCTTTTAAGCCATTGAGAATCATGTAAACCAAGTTAGAAAAACATGGAATTTATCACCGTATTAGTTCTGTTTGGAATATAATGAGTGACTGTCCATCGTCTTAAGTTTCAATGCAATTACCTTTTATTCTTCAAAGCGAACAGATTAGTCCTCATGCACTCCCGATTTTACAATCATCCCAACAATTAGTCTGGTGAAACTCCTTTATACTCTTTCTGTCAAGAGGATTATTCCTTATAGAGGAGAGAAAATCTGTGCACAATACTCCAAATACTATCACAACAACACTCTAGGGTTGATCACAATAATTCTGTTCCCTCACTTAGCTGTCTCAGCTTCTTTCCGCTGGTTTAAAAAGCCATTCCTTCTCTTTGCACTGCGAATGATGTGGAATTTTGACGTTTCTTACAACTGTGCATCAGTCATCAACAGAAGTGTACATGAAGATGTATATCACATTCAGAGGGACACTCAGTCAGAACTAATTCATTTGAAACAGGGAATGGTCACCTACCTGAATGGAAATTACTTGCAGGAACATGGAAATCAGACAGAGAAAGGGAGCTATCTTTCCTTTTGTTCTGCTCTCACGGGATGTGTGCAGCCCTGGTCAGGCCAGCATGTTATGCTGATCTTGAACTAAGTGGCTGATTCAGCTGTTGCACAGGATAATAAAGAGTAAACCCCATTGCTGTGGGTTTGCAGGCACACAGAGACCTGAACATGAAAGGATAACCCATTGCCTTCTCTAAAGGACATGAGGCAAACAAATATGCTTCTGTGGAAAACTAGTGATGATGATTTCATTTTCATTCCATCAACTTCCTGCATGAGACACCAAAGGATTATTATTCTGTGCCGCTTGCTTCTGAGTAAATGACTTGACCACCATGCACTGTCTGTCTATCTGACAGATTCTGTGGAGAGGACAAATTAACCATCTCAAGTGCAAATATTTTGTGACGGAAGCATAGTTAGGAGGGATTTGAAACAGTTCTATCTGGATTTACCAAAGGCACAAACGATGGATTATTCAGCACCTGCACTGAGACTGAGAAGGAGACTGAAATATCCTGATTATGGTCTTGGGCAGGATTGGTGAGTGGGGAGAATATGTAGAAATATAAACCTGAATGGAGTAAAAAGATCATGGAGATTAAGACCAGTCTGGTTTCTCCTCGCATATTGTTGAGTAAGCTGTGAATAGTAATTTGCTAGTTATAATCAGTAAGGAATAAAATTTTTGACTGGATATGAAAATGATGACTTCCAAATTTTAAAATTTGAATATGAACAGCAATTCAGTTCAACTCAGCTTAATGGTCTGATGGAATGACTTACCAGGAACACCAAATATAGCGAGGATGGGATCGCAATCACCTTGAAAATTCCAAAGGATATCTTCGATCCCTTATGCTAATGATATCCAAGGCTGAGAAAGGTAGTAAAGACCCAAGGATAAACTCCTGTCTATTGTAATATTCCAGTCTAAGGTTCTCAGATTCTGATCCATTAATGGAATGTTCCAGTCTAATGTTCTCAGGTTCTGATCTCTCCTCCCCCTGTCTCTCGAGCTACTGATCCCTGTTAGTCCAGTCATTGATGCTCCCGCCCATACTGCGATAACACATTGAACCGAGTCCTTAATTAATAGAAGGGGCAAACCCTTCACTGAAACATCTCGGATCCACGGAGATTGACATTAATCACAGTCACTGAACAAATAGCTCCAGTCAACGCCTTTCAATTCAACATTATTTTATTAAAATTCAAAACAATGTTTCAAACTGTCATTTTCTGGATGGACTATGTGAGAGTGACTAATGGAACAAATCTTGAGGCTGGTAGATTAATTGTTTGTAACCATTCAATCTGTCTTGGTAGCACGAGTAATGCCATAAGTTTATCAGAACGAAAACATGCGTCTCTGTTTATGAATGGAAACATACATCCTGGAACTATTGATCAAGCATCATAATTTCAATGAAACATTGAGACAATTTTTATACTTCATGATCTGAAGGGAATATGTGTCTGAGATAACGTTGGGTTATAACAGACAAATGGCATGGATATGTGAACAGAGAATTGTACGTGACAAATGCAATTCAGGTTGTTATTCCGGGTTCAGAGAGAGGCAGATGAGGCCTGTGCTATGGATGTTATCGGTATTAGTGAACTGTGATGATATGTGAATTGAACTGGACTTCAATTGCAGTGTGATTATGGCATTATGGAGGAGACAGGAAACAGAGAGAATTGTGGGACATGGCAATTCAGACTGGAGGGAGGGACAATAATATTCCTCAGTCATCAGTATTGGAATGTTACTCTTTCTAACTTATATGAAGAACAGATTCAAGGATACACCTAAAGTGAGGAATGAGAAGTAAAATCTGTTTATTGAACACAAAATACGGAGACAAAATGATTTTCTGTCCGTATTGAACTATGGGAAGGACAAAGAAATAAGATACACTTATGATATTGAGCTACATAAATTGAAATGTGTATTACAAAACCATGGAATTGGTGTACAATCTTTATAAATCATTTTTTTGGCCCACAGCTGAGATGCTAATTTCCCCTCTGTCAGTGATCCACCTCTTTGAGATGCTCTGGAGCAGTATATCAGTATTGAGGGTGTTCTCAGTTCCTGCTGTTGTTCACCCAGTCTATTTAAATTAAATCACCTTCTCACTGTAGAGAAAAAAAATCACTTGGCCTTTTGGAATCTGTTTAACTGTCATCAACTCAGCTCTGTGATATTATTGGCGATAAATGCTCTGGGACCACAGCCAGTATCCGCACAGTGCTCAAACGGTATGGCAATTGATAAAGGCCTTGTCGTCCGTGAGAATTTCTAAAGAAAACTTTCATTTTCTGTCTGTTCCCGTCCACCTCCCCTCATGCTGTCTTCTGATCTATCCAACTCACCCTCGTTTCACATCCCTCCAATTACTCCCTGTTTCCAAATTGTGCAATCGTACAGCTTGATGTTGTGGCCATTTTAGAGAAATGGATAGAGCAGGGACCGGACTGATCGTTGGATGGTCCGCGGTTTAGATGTTTTATTAAGAACAAGCAAGGTACTAAAAGTGGGGCGGAGGTGGGTTTGGTGTGGGGGAGGGTGGTGTGGCTTTGAAAATCAAAGACAGCATTACGTTGGTAGAAAGGATGCTTGATAAGGATTCGTCTCCTGAGGTAATATGGGAAGAGGTTAGAAACAAAAACGGAGAGATCACCCTGTTGAAAGTTCTCTCTTGTCGTCTGAAAAGATCCAGAGATGTAGAGGAAAGGATTACAAAGATGATGCTGGATAGGAGCGAAAGTAACAGAGCAGTTGTTATGGAAGAAGTTAACTTTCCAAATATTGACTGGAAATGCTACAGTTCAATTACATTATATGGGTCAGCTTTTGTCCAATTGCCCAGAATGGTTTCCTGAAACAGTATGTAGATAGGCCAACAAGGGCCGAGGCCAAATTGGATTTGGTACTGAGTAATGAACCAGACCACGTATTAGATTTGGAGGTAGGTGAACACTTGGCTGATAGTGACCACAATTCAGTTATGTTTACCTGAGCGATGGAAAGGGACAGGTGTATACCGCAGTGCAAGAGTTATAGCTGGGGGAAAGGCAATTATGATGCGATTAGGAAAGGTTTTAGGATGCATAGGATGGGGAAGGAAACTGCAGAGGATGGGTACAATTTAAGAGTGGAGTTTTTTCAAACAACAGCTTCTGTGTGTCCTTGGTATGTTTATAGCTGTGAGGAAAGGATTAAATGTTCGAGTGAGGCTGCTGCGGTTTACTGAAGCAGTTGAATCTCTTGTCAAGAGGAAGAAGGAGGCTTATGTAAAAATGAAACGTGAAGGCTCGGTTCAGATGCTTGAGAGTTACAAGTTAGCCTGGAAGGTCTTAAAGAAAGAGCTAAGAATAGCCAGGAGAGAGCATGAGAAGTCTTTGGCAAGTAGGATCGAGGAAAACTGTCAAGCTTTCTATAAGTACGTCATGAATAATAGAATGAACAAATGAAGATTAATGGCAATCAAGGACAGTAGTGTGAAGTTGTGTGTGGAGTCTGAGGAGTTAGGACAGGCTGCAAATGAATATTTAAATCAGTATTCAATGGAAAAAGAAAATGTTGTCCATGCCAATACTGAGATACAGGTTATTAGACTAGACGGGATTGAAGATCGTAACGTGGAGATGTTAGCAGTTCTGGAGAGTGTGAAAATAGATAAGTCCCCTGGGCTAGATGGGATTTATCCTAGGATTCTCTGAGAAGCTAGGGAGGAGTTTACACAACCATCTGTTCGGAATGTTACATCGCCATTGTCTACAGGAATAGTGCCAGAAGAGTGGAGGACAGCAAACGTTGTTCTCCAGCTCAAAAAATGGAGAAGAGACAAAGCTGGTATCTACACAACTGTCTTACTTTGGTTTTGGGTAAGATGTTGGAAAGGATTATAAGAGATATGATTTACTATCATCTAGAAAGGAATCATTTGATTAGGAATAGTGAACAAGGTTTTGTGAAGGGTATGTCATGCCTCACAATCTTACCGAGTTCATTGAGAAGGTGACCAAACAGGTGGATGAGGGTAAAGTGATATATATAGATTTCAGTGAAGCATTCGATAAGGTCTCCCATGATAGGCTATTGAAGAAAATGTGGAGAGTGTGGTATTGGAAAAGCAGAACAGCTGAGGCAGCGTCCAAGATGCATGCAAGTTGATGTTTCTCTTGTCAGACCTTCATCAGGAATCAGTTTTCTGGTCTGCAGCACCTGCAGTCTTCATTTTCTCCTCGCTCCTCGGATGTTGCCTGACCTTATGTGCTTTCCAGCGCCACAATCTCGACTCTGATCTCAAACATCTGCAGTCCTTACTTTCTCACAGAAAATATGGAGACGTGGAATTGTGGGCGATTTAGCGTTTGGATCACAAATCGGCTAGCTGAAAGCAGATAGAAGGTGATGGTTGATGGGGAATGTTCATCCTGGAGTTTAGTTGCTCGTGGTATACTGCAAGGATCTGCTTTGGAGTGATTGTTGTTTGTCCTTTTGAAAATGACCTTAATGAGAGGATAGAAGGATGAGTTAGTAAATTTACGGTTGACAGTAAAGTCGTTGGATCTGTCGGCAGTGCTGAAGGATGTTGTAGGTACTGACCAGTAATGTTCTGTGTGCATGGACCTACAATGGGCTAAATAGCTTCCTTCTGTGATGTAACGATTCTGAGGAACTCTGGCCCACAATAAAAGCTTTAGGTGCCTGGAGAGACAGGCTGGTCCAGTAAAGGACACACACTGCACAAACATCCATCATCTCTTCCTGTTCTCTGATATACAGCGGCCTCAAAATATCTGCCCAAACAAACTAGATTGATTCAAATTCAAGCAGTCAGGTGGACGTTCACCCGAGGGGATTCCCGTCAGAGGATTCAATGAATAATAGGATTTCAGAATAACACAAAAAATAAATCAATATCACAGCAGCATAATAATTGGCAGCAGAGTAAAAGTTACAGTTCCAAATATTTTCAAGTTCAGCATTGTGTTCAGTTTTAGTAACCTTGCTATAAGAAGGATGGTATTAAACTGAAACGTTCCAAGGATGTTGCCAGGACCCAAGGGTCTGAGTCATAGGGAGACGTTGGATAAGCTGGGACATTTCTCTTTAGAGTGCAGGAGACTGAGGGGGGCAAAAAGTGCTTCGAGAAGCTAGTCATGGCCCACAGCAGTTCCAGTCTCCCAGCCTGCCTCGATCCCCGACAATTTTCCTACCAGTGGAATGGGTCCATAGCGGGTGCCATATCCAAGGAACATCTGGACAACAAGGACACCGACGTCAGATTCCTGCTCATTGACGATAGGTTCACCTTCAACATCATAATTCCCTTCAGAATAATCACAAATATCCCTGACATTAGTCTTGGCTCCGCCCTCTGAAGTTGGATCCTCAGCTTTCTGACCTACAGTGCACAATCAGTGAAAATAGGTAAATGTGTCTCTTCCATGATAACATTCAACACTGAATTCCCAAAGGATGTGTCCTCAGTCCCCTACTATACCCCTGTACACCCAAGACTGTATTACCAAATTTTGAACGAATGCCATCTACATGTTCACTGATGATACCATCATCGTAGGACATGTATGTAATGATGGCAAGTCAAAATACAGAACGGAAATAGAGGACTTGGTGATGTGCTGCAATGAGACCATCCTTTCTTTCAACGTCGGCAGAACTAACCAACTCATCAATGACTTCACAAAGAAAGGAGGAGAACATGCCCTCATCTGCATCAATGGAACTGAAATCGAAAGAGTGGAAAGCATTAAGTTGCTTGGAGTGACGATAACCGACTTCCCATGTCGATGTGTCAGCCGACATGGCACAACAACGCCTCTTCTTTCTCGGGCAGCTGAGGACATTTGACATGTCCACAAGGACCCTCACCAATGTCTACAAATGCACCACTGACAGCAAACTATCTAGGTGCATAATGACCACAGCCCTGTCCAGGACAGGAAGAGAAATGACAGATAGTTGTGTGCACAGCCCATGCCATCACGGAAACAACGTCCATTGTCTCCATTTACACAGCTCACTGCTGCAGAAAGGCTGACAACATTATCAAAGACTCATCGCACCCTGGATCTCCTACAATCGCTTCCATCATGCAGACAATGCAGAAGCTTGAACACACAAACCAGCAGCTCATGGACAGCATCTTCCCGGCCATTATTAACGAAGGAATTGACTCTAAATTCAAATTATGCTGATCTTGCTCACATTGATGTTGCCTATAGCATGCCCTTTCTGGTGTAGTCTGTATGCCTCAGTCTAAGTTTTTCCTTTACCCTATGATCTGTATGTCCTTGCTTGTTGTAGGAGCGAGATTTCCCAGCTAGGGTCAAAGACTCTGGAGGCAGACAGGACACAGTAACGGAATGGACTTTAATTCAAGCAAAACCTGGCTAATGCTGGGAGAATACCAAAGGATCTTCCTCGAATCTGGCTTTGACATGAGAAGGCAATCCTTTCCTTAATCTTTAGCTCAGATCAGACGGCAAATCAATGACTCACTTCAATTTTGCAGTAAAAAGGCAGTATTTTTATACGTTCTGCGTTGCAATGATCGTACGCAACTTTGTCAGTGTACCCTCCACTCCCCTTCTGCAGAACAAATCTTGTAAAACAACTGATCAATGATGGACACTCCCATGGACAGCCCGAGGTTCTTATTTGTTTCGGATGTTTAACGATTGTTGTTATCTCTCGTCCTTGGGATCTTTCTCTCATGCATTCCAAAGTTAGTGGCTGTGCTCTTTTGAGTCATACGCCTCATTGTTTATCTTGAAGGGTTGCATGAATTCTATTCTCCAATGGGCAGGCTACCACTTATCAAATTCCGTGATCACATTTTACATTAAAAAGTTGATTCTGTTACAAAATTCGTATTGTTATTATTATTTCTACTGTTAACCTTTTTCTTAGCAAATTAGACAAGGACCTCTAAATGGTTTTATAATTACGTTAAAATCTGTGCCCATGATCATTTGCCAAATATTTAACTAGAAATTATTACTATTGTAAACAGTTTCAAAGGCACAGCTAGCTTCTGAAAGATAACTTCATTTTCTCTTTTTGTGGATGAAAAAAATCCTCAGTGAGATCAGAACAAGTTACCTTTTGTAGTGATTCTTCAAAGTTTTTGTGCTACAATTTCATTATTTCATCTGTGTTCTGTTACAAATCATCACTTGTTTTAAAAAGAACTTTCTTTATCACTATGTTGGCATGTTTCAGAATCATGCGAATCAGATTATCCTTTCTTTTGCCTTGGAATAATTCCTTTCTCAAAGGCCCTTTTTTCATTAATGCTGAAGCAATGTATTTTAATTTCTGGCTATTTTGTTGCTCTTCAAAAACAGTCAGTTGAAGTAGACTTTAACATTTTGGCCACCCCATGTCTCTAAAAAAAGGCAGCACCAACTCTCACTATGATCTGCCAGAACTGTGTATAAACAAAGAGTTTCACTCTACTTAGACACGTGCGACAATGAATCCTATCAAATCAAATGAAAGCAAATCTAATACAGAGAGAGAGAAATTGTCACAACGTCAATGCACCCATTTCGAACTCTGCAGCCTGCCACATCCGGCCAAAAATCGTGATAGACTCTTAAACAACTGACTGATGGAGAAGGCTCCACAATTATTCCCAATCTATCAATGGATCAACTCTGCACATCAGTGTAAAAAACAAGAAAATAGTATCTGTACCATCCTCGCTAGCGGTGTTGAGTTGATGATTCAACTCACTGTCATCATGATGCCCGCAGAATCACAGATCAGTATTCAACCGATTCGATTCGCTGCACGTGACACGAAGAAACAGCTGAACACAGTAGAGACGGCAAAGGCAATGGGCCCTGACCCCATTCCTGTAATAGGACTGAAGGCTTGTGCTGCACAACAAGCCGTGTCCCTGGGGAAGCGGTTTCCTTCCAGCTCCAACTCTGACATCTCCCTAGCAATGTGGAAAATTACTCAGCTGTGTCCAATTCCTAAGCAGGGAATAATTACAATCTGACCAATTACAACCCTCTCAGTCTCAGCATGATGGAAAAAATTGGGAGTTCTTTTTGATAGAGCTGTCAAGCAGCACAGCCATAACTTGCTGGTTTCTGATAGGTCCCCATGAGGAGATGGCGCTTTTTTGGAAAAGTCAATGGATTAATAATCCAGACCAGGCTAATGCTCTGGCAGCTGGTGGAAGTTAAAAACAATTAATAAAATATCGAGATCTCAAATCTGGTGTCATAACAATGACCTTGAAGTCAATGTCGATTGTAAACACCAATTTGCTTTTCCAATATACTTTCAGGAAGTGAATCTCCCGTGCTTTCCTGGTCTCGCCTAAAAGTCACTCCAGACACACAGACATGTGATAAACTCTTCAATCGTCTCTGAAAAGACCAAGCAAGGCACTTTAAAGTATCAAACTGCTCCGAAGTCTTAAAGGATAAAACCTGACAGAGCACCCAGCCCCAGCCTCAGTATGGAAAAGGGAACTGGAAAGACAGCCCTGTTGACCCTTCCTAACATCTGTGAACTTGTGACAACATTTACAGAGCTTTCCCACAGACCGCTCAGAAACATCGGGAATGGAATAGGCCATACAGCACATTGAGCCTGCCCCATTCTAGTTAATGTCTGAACATCTCATCAATGCACTTTCCGCACACTGTACACATCCTTTAATATGATTAACCTTGTGAAGCTATAAAATAGGAACTGCGGTACTCCCCTTGGTCTGTCGAGTTTGCTTTCCATTTCAATATAATGATGGCTGACTCTTTATTTCTACACCATAATCCTGCTCTCTCCCCCATCTTTTCGGTGTCTAGATATCCTTATTAGTTTTTAGTGCCTTGTCTTCCACAGCCTTATGTGAGAGAGAACTCCCAGGTTCACAGTCTGTGAGTGCAGACATTTATTCGTATCTAAATGCAATGTGACTTGGCTGTACCTAATACTGTGGCCTCTTGTTTTAGACGTCCGAGCCAGGGGAATTATCATCACTGCTTCCAATCTCCCTAACCCTGTCAGTGTTTTATATATCTCACTGAGATCTCCACTCATTTTCGTAAACCCCATGGAATACAGGCTCAGTCGCCCCAAACCCTGCTCCCACAAAAAGTCTGTCATCCCAGAGATCAGTCTGGTCATCCTTTGCTGCACTCCCTCAATTTCAGGTTTGTCCTTTATTAGGTACGGAGACCAAAACTGCAGACAATACTGCACAATGTTCGAGTTGAGGTCTCACCAAGAGCCTGTACAACCACACTGAGACACCCTTCCTGCTGAACTAAAACCGACCTGAAATGAGGGTCAACACCCCATTTATGTTCCTGAGTGCTTTCTGCTCCTGCAATATTGCTTTCAGTGACTGGTGTACAGGGAAATCCCAAACCCTTTTCAATGTTACAGCTCCCCACTTGGTGGGTCTGCGGAAACTGGTCTGTGTGCCAATATATTCCCAGTATTGGCTTCTGTCTTCAGAACTCACTGCATGGAACTCAGATGTCTGTCCAAACATTAACAGAAGAAAAGTGCAGTTCCCTTCATAGATCGACATTTCTCAACCACTACCTTTTCCAATGGTTGGTTGGAATTTTAGTGTTTCCCAACCAAGTAGACAACATCTCATCTGTCCACACTGTTCTTCATCTGCCACATATTTACTCATTCACTCCATTTGTTTCAATCATCTTGAAGTTTTTTTTTCACATCCTCCTCACTTTTCAAAATCCTAGTTCCGTCAGCAGACTTGGAAACTTTGCATTTGATTCCCTCAACGACATGTTTGAGATGTATTGTGAATATCTGGCGACCCAGCACCAATCATTGCGATGCCTCATGAGCCTTCCAAACTGAAAACCATCCATTTATTGCTACTCATTGTTTCCTGTCAACACTCCCATTTTAACACCATGTTCATATATTATCCCCTATCCCATGTGCTTTTACTTTGCACAGGAGGCTTGGGACTCGATTAAAATTCTTGCTGAAAATCCAAATTCAGTGCCTCTATTGTTTTTTTTCTGTAATTAATCTACCAGTCAGTTTCTCAAATATGTTTCCCATTTCATCAATGTGTCTTGATTTTTTTCCTATGCCCATTATTTTCAGCTCCAATAATTACTCCAAATTAGTTTATTTACTAATTTAATTCTACATCATTTTCTCTTCAGACTCAGGTTTTCTCCTATTGCTGGGAAGGCTTTGTTTATGTGTTTTTCTGTGAAGATAGAAGTGAAGTAGCCGTGTCATGTTTCTCTGTTCTCCATTCTCCATTCCCTGGTTTCTGACTGTAAGGAAGCTGACACTTTGACTATAAAGAACATCTGTTATCTATTAACCCTGTACATGCCCCTTGTAAATTTAAACCTGAATTACTTACCCACTCAACTTCCTCTGCTCTAAAATAAATAACTCGAACTTACCCAGCTTCTCTCCACAGCTCATATGGTCCATCCCAGGGAGCATCCTGGTGAATCTCTTCTGCACCTCATCCAGTACAATCACATCCTTCCTGTAATGTGGCTCCCAGAACTGTACACAATATTTCATTTGGCCTAACCAAAGTGCTATATAAAACTCGTATAATCTTTGGGTCAATGAATAACGGCTTTATCTACAGTCATGCTGAACTCATCAATTATCATATCCAGTCACATTCATGGATGCGTGGTGAAGCACGCTCTGAGCTTCCTGGTATGATGCCATTCATTGAGTACTCCCCTGTCTGGTTCCTTCTTCCAAAGTGTATCACCTCATATTTATCAGGGTTACATTCCATATGCCATTGATCTGACCATCTGACCATTCCATCTGTATCTTCCTGTAACATAAGACCTTCCTCCTCACTGACAACCATCCGGTCAATCTTTGTGTCAAACACAAACTTACTTATCACACTTCCCCTACACACTTCAAATTCAGATCACTTATGAAGACCACAAATGATAAGGGACACAGCACTGATCTCTGCGGTACACCGGGGGAAATTGGGCTCCAGTCACACAAACACCCTTCTACCATGAAATTGAGTTTGGATGCAAATTGGCAAGTCACTAATATGCTCTACATGTTCCCTGGTTGTTCTGTTCCACTTGAGAAACGTGAAGAATATCTGGGGATTCTCCTTAATCTTGCCCTGCCAACAGGTTTCCATGCCCCTGTGTTAGTCAGTCCCCTCCGAGGGAAGGATTTCCTCCTTATTATGGTCTTAAATGGCATATCCCTTATCCTGTCATTATTTACCTTAAATATAGAGTAGACAGCGAGAGAAACATCCTATTTATTTCCACCTCATCACATGTATCATAGATTTTTTTAAAAAATTCACTGCGATCATCTCTCATGCTTTGAAACTGGAGAGGTCGCAAGACAAATCTCCCCATCAGAAAATCTTGTCATCTCAGGAATTAATCTGGAGAATGTCCATTGCAAGTCATCTATGATCAATGTACTATTTCTAGATTAGGCCAACAACACTGCACTCAATAACTCACGTACATTCTCACTAACACTCTATGCAACTGCTTTATGATGTCTATACCTCTATATTCCGATTCTCTTCAACAAAATCCAACCTAACTTTAACTTGCCAATTACACGTATTCCTCCAAATACCATTCAAACTAATTGCATTTACGAACTCACTGTGTGAGTTATAGAGTCATAGAGATGTACAGCATGGAAACAGACCCTTCAGTCCAATCCGTCCATGTCTAGCAGTTATTCCAACCCAATCTAGTCCCACCTGCCCGCACCCGGCCTATAACTCTCCAAACCCTGCCTATTCATATAACCATCCAAATGCCTTATAAATGCTGCAATTGTACCAGCCTCCACCACATCCTCTGGCAGCTCATTCCATACACGTACCACTGTCTGTGTGAAAATGCTGCCCCTTAGTTCTATTTTACATTTAGATCAGATTACTTACAGTGTGGAAACAAATCCACACCGACCTGCTGAAGCGCAACCCACCCAGACCCATTCCCCTTCACCTAACTCTATGGGCAAATTAGCATAGCCAATTTACCTAACCTGCACATTTTTGGATTGTGGGAGGAAACCTATGAAGAAACGGAGAAAATGTGCAAACTCGACACAGAGAGTCGCCTGTGGCGGGAATTGTGAAGCAGCAGTGCAATCCACTGTGCCACCGTGCCACCCAGCATCTTTCTCCTCTCAGCCTAAACCTATGCCCTTTAGTTCTGGACTCCCCGAACCCAGGGAAAAAAACGTTGCCTATTTACCCTGTCCATGCCCCTCATATTTTTGTACATCTTGAGAAGGTCACTCCTCAGCCTCCGACGCTCAAGGGAAACCAGTTCCAGCCTGTACAGCATCTCCCTATAGCCCAAATCCTCTCACCCTGGCCAACATTCTTGTAAATCCTTCCTGAACCCTTTCAAGTTTCACAACATATTTCCAATAGGAAGGGGACCAGCATTGCACGCAATATTCCAACTGTGGCCGAACCAGTGGGCCGTACAGCCGCAACATGACCTCTCAACTCCAATACTCAATACTCTAACCGATAAAGGAAAGCATAACAAATGCCACCTTACCTATCCTATCTACCTGCGACTCCACTTTCAAGTAGCTATGAGCTTGCACTCCAAGGTCTCTTTGTTCAGCACACTCCCCAGGACCTTACCATTAAGTGCATAAGACCTGTTAAAATTTGCTTTCCCAAAATGCAGCATCTCGCATTTATCTGAATTAAACTCCATCTGCCACTTCTCAGCACATTAGCCCATCTGGTCAAGAACCTGTTGTAATCTGAGGAAACCTTCTTCGCTCTCCACTACATCCCCAATGTTGGTGTCATCTGCAAACTTAATAACGATACCTCTTACGCTCGCAGTCAAATCATTTATGTAAATGACAAAAAAAGAGAACCCAGCACTGATCCTTATGGTAGTCCACTGTTCATAGGCCTCCAGTCTGAAAAACAACCCTCCATCTCCACCCTCTGTCTTCAAACTTTGAGCCAGTTCTGTATGCAAATGGCTACTTCTCCCTGTATTCCATGAGATCTAACCTTGTTAATCAGTCTCCCATGGAGAATCTTGTCGAACGTGTTACTGAAGTCCATATAGATCACATCTACTGCTCTTCCCTCATCAATCCTCGTCGTTACTTCTTCAAAAAACTCAATGAAGATTGTAAGATATGATTTCACACGCACAAAGCCATGTTGACTATCCCTAATCAGTTCTTATCTTTCCAAATGCATGCACATCCTGTCCTTCAGGATTCCCTCCAACAACTTGCCCACCACTGACGTCAGGCTCACTGGCCTATCGTTCCCTGGCTTGTCTGTATCACCCTTCTTAAACAGTGGCACCACGTTAGCCAAACTCCAGTCTTCTTGCACCTCTCCTGTGACTATTGACGGTCTAAATATCTCAGCAAGAAGCCCAGCAATCACTTCTCTAGTTTACCACAGAGTTCTATGGTAGACCTGTTCAGGTCCTGGGGAATTATCCACCTTTACCCGTTTCAAGACATCCAGCACTTCCTCCTCTGTAATATGGACATTTTCCAACGTGTAACCATCTATTTCCTGATAATATCTATCGTCCATATCCGTTTTCACAGTAAATACTGATGCAAAATACTCGTTTAGTATCTCCCCCATTTTCTGCGGCTCCACACAAAGGCTGCCTTGCTGATCTTTGAGGGACCCTATTCTCTCCCTAGTTATGATTTTGTCATTAATGTATTTGTAAAAACCCTTTGGATTCTCCTTAATTCTACTTGCCACAGCTATCTCATGTCCCCGTTTTGCCCTCCTGATTTCCCTCTTAAGTATACTCCTACTGCCTTTATATTCTTCTAAGGATTCGCTCGATATAACCTGTCTATACCTGACATATGCTTCATTCCTTTTATTAAGCAAACCTTATAGTCATCCAGCATTCCTTATACCTACCAACCTTTCCTTTCATCCTAACAGGAAGATACTTTCTCTGGATTCTTGTTATCTCATTTCTGAAGGCTTCCCATTTTCCAGCCGTCCGTTTAACTGTGAATATCTGCCCGCAGTCAGGTTTTGAAAGTTCTTGCCTAAAACCGTCAAAATTGGTCTTTCTCCAATTTAGTACTTCAACTTTTAGATCTGGTCTACCCTTTTCCATAATTATTTTAAATCTAACAGAATTATGGTAGCTGGCCCCAAAGTGCACCTCCACTGACACCTCAGTCACCTGCCCTGCCTTATTTCCCTCGGGTGGGTCAAGTTTTGCACCTTCTCTATTTCGTTCGTCCACGTAATGAATCAGAATTTGTTCTTGTACACACTTAATAAATTGCTCTCCATCTAGACCCTTAACGCTATGGCAGACCCAGTCTATGTTTGGAAAGTTAAAATCTCCTACCATAATCACCCTACTTTCATACAGATAGCTGAGATCACCTGACAAGTTTGTTTCTCAATTTCCCTCTGAGCAGGAGGGCGTCTATAATACAATCCCAATAAGGCGATCATCCCGTTCGTATTTCTCAGTTCTATCCATATAACTTAAATGGATGTATTTCCAGGAGTATCCTCCCTCAGTACAGCTGTAATGTTATCCCTAATCAAAAATGTCACTCTCCCTCCTCTCCTGCCTCCCTTTCTAAGTGCCAAAGTCGGTATGAGCAGTCACATTCACTCCCATCCCCTTTTGGACCACTTCCACGGTTCGAAATGCATGAAAATCGGCCTGAACACGGGGGACGCTCTCCCCTCGAAGGCGAGACCCTCGGCAGAACCGCCGGCACAAACCCGGCTGAGCTACCCGGCTTGAAAGTGCCAAAGTCGGTATGAGCAGTCACATTCACTCCCATACCCTTTTGGACCACTTCCCACGGTTAAAAATGCATGAAAATCGGCCTGTGCACGGGGGAGGCGTCCCCCTCGAAGGCGAGACCGTCCGCATGAACCGCCGGGTATAACCCGGATGAGCTACCCGGCTTGGAAGTGCCAAGGTCGGCATGACCAGTCACATTCACTCCCATCCCCGTTTGGACCACTTCCCACCGTTGGAAATGCACGAAAATCATTTGTATCGTGGAACATTTAGCTGCCAGTCCTGCCCATTCCTGAGCCATGTTTCTGTAATTGCTATGATATCCCAGTCCCATGTTCCTAACCATGCCCTGAGTTCATCTGCCTTCCCTGTTAGGCCCTTGCATTTAAATAATGCAGTTTGCTTTATTAGTCCTACCTTGTCCCTGCATGCCCTGACTGTTCGACTCGTTTCTTTTCTCAGTTGTACCAATCTCAGATTGATCTATTTGCTCACTATCTCCCTGGCCAACCCCCCCCCCCACCCCGCTTACTAGATTAAACCCTCCCGAGCAGCTCAAGCAAATCTCCCTGCCAGTATATTCGTCCGCTTCCAAATTATGTGCAATCTGTCCTTCTGGTATAGGTCCCTTCTACACCAAAAGAGATTCCAATGATCCAAAAAAGGAAATCCTTCCCTCAAACACCAGCTCCACAGCCATGCATTCATCTGCTCTATCCTCCTATTCCTGTCCTCACTAGCTGGCAGCGCCGGGAGTAATCCAGATATTACTACTCTCGAGAACCTCCTTTTTTAAATTTCTGCCTAACACCCTGCAATCTCCGTCCAGAATCTCAAACTTTTCCCTTCCTATATCGTTGGTTCCAATTTGGACAATGGCCTCTTGTCAGCCCCTCTCCCCCGTAGAATATTCTACACCCTTTCTGACAAATCCTTGATATTGGCCCCAGGGAAGCAAAACATCATTCTGTTTTTTTCTCTGCTGGCCACAGAAACGTCTGTCTGTACCTCAGACTAGGGAGACCCCTAACACAATTGAACTCGTGGAATCCGATATAACCCTTGTTGCATTAGAGCCAGTCTCAATACCAGAAACTTGCCTGTTCGTGTTATGTTCCCCTGTGAATTCATCACCCGCTACATTTTCCAAAACAGCATATTTGTTTGAAATGGGGACAGCCCCAGAAGACTCCTGCACTCGCTGCTTACCTCTCTTACGTTTCTTGGAGTTAACCCATCTATGTGACTGCATCTGAGACTTTCCCCCCTTCCTATAACTGTCATCCATCACATACTGTTGCTGTTACAAATTTTTCATTGTCTCCAACTGTGTCTCCAATAGATCCATTCAACCTGATAGGCTTCGCAACTAGAAGCATTTATTGCAGATATAATCCGCAGTAACCCTTAAATCCTCTTTAAACCTCCACATCTGACAAGAAGTGCATATGATTCTACTAAGGCCATTTGTGCTCCTTCACAATCTCCAGACCCAGAAAAACAAAACTGTCTTATTCCTCGACAAAACACTGCCCCAGGTTAAATTGGTATTTATGGCTTATATTTTATGATTAATCAAGGGACGTATCTCAAAGAAACATATAATTAAAGAAGAACCCACTCTTCCCACTTCTGAAGACTTTCTGTAGGACACAGTTAAAACAATTCACTTATCTGGCTGTGGACTTTTACCAAACAGTTCCTCCAAACCAGCTGTAAATTTCACTGTTTGTTAATTTTTCTAGATGCACTCCAATATCCAGCGATACATGAATTCAAACAGCAAAGGCAGTAACTGTGCAGGTACGATGTCCTGTCAGTTTCTTCCCCTCACCATGTGTTTCCTTTGTCCGTTATTTTCCCTCTTAAAACTGCTGTTGCTTTGACTTTTTTTCCCCAAAGTTCCAAAACAATGCAGCAGCATACAAAACAGAAATTGCTGCTCCTGGAATTCGGGGAAATCACTTTCAACACCTAAAATAATTCAAAAAAGGAGCAGCTGTTACAGCCAGTTTTTTCCCGCCCAGCCTTCTGAGAATCCAAATACACTCCTTCCACTGTTTGTCCGTGGTCTATGCTGCAAGAAATAACTTCAAATAAGTTTGTCAGGCATGATTTCTCTGTCAGAAATTCAATGTGATTCTCTGCAATTTTGCTATTCATTTCTAAGTACCCAATGTCACTTCTTATATAATTGATTCTAACTGTTTCCCTACATGTGTCAAATTCATTGGTCTGCAGTGCTCCACATCATCTCTTCTTCCCTGTGTACATAGATGGATTCTGTTCAGTTATCTACAAGGGCTTATTGTCTTTGCAGGATCTACAGTAAAATAAATCACAGTCACCCACAGTTCAATTAATATGCTGTTTTATTTCTGACATTTTGATATGAAGCATATCTGACCCATCAGACTGAGCAATGATCAGTCTTACGCAATTTTTAAGTACTACCTTGGTGCTGATGTGAATTGACTTTATGTCTTTAGTTCCACAAGTCCCAGGTGATTACTTGCTTTACACAGAGATTTCCTGGCGCTTTCTCCATGAAGACAGATGCAAAGTAGCTGGTTAGTTTCTTTGCCATTTCCGTCTTCCCTACAATATATTTTCCTATACCTTACAAATTTCCACATTTGGCCTTACTTTTGTTTCCTTTGGTATCTGGATCGTAGATTTGAGCAGCCTTTGTGTTTCCTGTTTGTTTGTATTCATGTTCTTTTTGATTTCCTTGACACTTTCTTCGTCCTTATTTTCAGAAAAGTAAATCGAACAGAATGTTCAGGTTTGCACAATATCTGGAATTCTTCTGAAGCTGTTTCCTTAGATTTAATGCAATCATTAATTTCTTATGTAAACCATCAATGAGTCCCTTTCCCTTTCTCTGGTGTTTCTAACTTAGTGGTATGTACGTATTTTTCAGACTTTACAGTATTTCTATCACTGACAACCATTGTTTGTCTCACACTAAATGTCATATTGTATTTTTCCAATTCACTTGACCCTCTAGCCTTCGTGTTTCCGTGATATTTGAATGTAATGTTCAAACATTCTATATTGCTTGCAGGCGCCATGTAAAATGCAACATATTAATGTCACGATTGACCAATAGCTGCGTCAGAGCACGTTAAGTATTTAGTCCTCCTGACCACTCAAAACCACGCCCGAAATAACCTGCTCTCTACTTTGGTTCACAACATACTCTTCAGCCTACCTCATATACACATGAAATAGATTTTTCACAGCATTAGCAATCATTTAGTTAACGCAGTTTCGATGCAATTTTCGATCACCCAGTATTACTGCAGCACCCACAATATTTGCACTACTAATATCCAGAGAATCGGATGAACAACAGTTTTGGTTTAGATGTGAAAGGCACGAATGTTTGTTCCTCCTTGTTGTTTGCAAGAAGAAACTGAAGGATGTCCTCTGTGGTGTTATTAGTGATAGACGTGGACAAGACATTGGGGAGGCTCACCCCAATGGTGAGATTATCTGAAGAAATGCCCATAAATACAGGACAAGCAACAATAACCTTCCCCGCTCGGCCAGGACAAATGTCTCCCTATTCTCTCTACACACTCACACTCTCTGTATATCTGTTACAGCACCTGCCCCCGAACAAGGCTCTTGCTACACCACTCTCACCTTTGCATGCAACACCCTCATTCCTTCACTCTCTCTGTCAATGAAAGCAAATCGAGATTGAATTTATTGTTTTGGCAACATTGAACCAGCGAGACAATTTGATGCTTGGGACATAAAAATGCGAACATTTTGAAAATTGGAGAGGCAGCAGATGCCATCGAGACGGAAGAAGCCTGGGCATCAACCATCTTGCTCTGCAAGAAATTAGGAAATACTCACTAATCATATATATTTTCATATGAAACATATTCACAGTAAACACAAATACAACGACCCAGGGAATTCACCAGCCAGAAGAGTAACATCACAGAGGACAGCAGTGGCTGTGTGGTTGTGAAATGAAGTTGATGTAATCTTCATAAGTGTCTAATTGAAACAGCATATTTTTATAGAGTTGGGGGCAGTTGTGTGATGGGGGAGCTGGATAAAGTTATCAATAGTTGTTGTGTGCTGTTCACTTTTAAGTTAAAAATAAATTGGCGTTATTTTCTTCAAATACTGGAATTTGGGAGTTCTCTGTCACTCATATTCTAACAGATTACGAGGTGAGTTGAACTTTCCTGGGTGTTTGGTTTAATTAATAGAGGCGTTCAACACCATGTCGTAACGTTTGTAAAGACTAACAGAGAGTAAAAAAAAAACACAAGTAAGGAATGAAAAGATTAAATTTTAAAAAAGGACTGCAAGAGATTCTTTCGATATGGAAAGGGCAAATGAGAGGCAAAAATGGGCATCTGATTGCTAGAAATTGTCACAGGAGACATAGAATGTGGAAGAAGGAAATGGCTGAGGAGCTGAAAAATTACTTTGTGTCAGTCTTCACGGTTGAAAACACGAGTAATATCCCAAACATTGAAAAGACTTAGTGGACAGACCTGAGTAAGGTGGGCATCACCTAGGAGAAGGTGCTGGAAAAACTGAATGGCCTGAAGGTAAGTAAATCACCTGGACCAGATGGACTCCACTCCAGATTTCTAAGGCAGACAGCTGATGAGACAGTGGAGGCGTTGATGGTGATCTTTCGGGAATCTCTCGAATCAGGGAGATTTCCAATGGACTGGAAAGTCGCTAACGTGATACCCCGTTTAAAAAGTGAGTCAAGCAAAAAACGGAAAGTCACAGACTGTCTAATCTAAACTTGGCTCTGGGTAGGACCCTGGAATGCATTGTGAAGGATGAGATTTCTGAATACTTCGATGTGGATGGTAAAGTAGGACAAAGTTACCATGGTTTCATCAAGGGGAGGTCATGCCTGGAAAAGCTGCTGGAAAACCTTGAAGACGTAACGAGCAGTTTAGAACAATGAGAACCAATGGATGTCATTCACCTGGACTTCCAGAAGGTCTTTGACAATGGCTACGGAGTAAGGCAAGGGCCCATGGTATTAGAGGCAAAGTGCTAGCATGGATATAAATTTGGCTGCCTGGCAGGAAGCAGAGAGCGTCGATAATAGTGTCCTTCTCAGGATGACAGTCAGTGACAAGTGGTGTTCCATAAGGCACAGTGTCGGGACCACAACGTTTCATTTTATACATTAACAATCCAGATGAAGGAGCTGAAGGCATTCTGGTTAAGTTTGAAGGTGATACAAAGATAGGTATAGGGACAGGTAACGTCGAAGAGGCATGGAGGCTTAAGAAGAATGTGGGTAGGTTAGGATAATGGGCAAAGAAGTGGCAGATGGAGTACAAACTGGGAAATTGTGGGAACATGCACTTTGGTAGGAAGAATAAAAACATGGACTACGGAGAAAATTCAGATGTCTGAAGTGCAAAGGGACTTGGGAGTTCGACTCCATGCTTCTCTCAATGTAAACTTGCAGATTGAGTCAGTGGTTAGGAAGGCAAATGCAGTGATGGAATTTATTTTGAAAGGATTTGAATGTAAAAGGAGGGATGTACTTCTAAGGCTCTATAAAGCTCTGGTCAGACCACATGTGGAGTATTATGCGCTGTTTTGAGCCCCATGTCTCAGGAAGGATGTGCTGACCTTGAAATAGGTTCACAACAGGTACACGAGAATGGTCCCAGGAATGAAAAGCTTAAAATATGAGAAGGTTGAAGACTCTGGGTCTGTTCTTGATGGAGTTCGGAGGGATGTGAGTGGATCTAATTGAAACATACAGAATACTGAATGGCCTGCACAGTGTGGATATTGAGAACACTTTCATTGGTAGGAGATTCCAGGATCCAAGGATACAACCTTAGAGTAAAGGGGAATCCTTTTAGAATGGAGGTAAGGAGAAATGTCTTCAACCAGAGAGTGGAGAACCTATGGAATTCATTTTCACAGAAGACAGTGGAGGTCAGATCATTGAGTATATTTAAGATAGAGATAGTTTGCTTCTGGAGTATCAAAGGGATCAAGGGTAGAGGGAGAAAGCAGGAGAATGGGGTTGAGAAACTTGTCAGCATAATTGAATGGTGGATCAGACTTGATGGGCTCAATGGTCTCATTTCTGTTCCTATATTCGATGATCTTATGGACGTAAGCTGCAGTCTGATTCTCCCGTTCTCTTACTTAGTCCCTCCTGACAGCAAAGTGTGAGATTTAAATATCCCTGAGGCATATTTAACAAGCGAGGAGGATTCCTATTGAGGATTTATGGGAATCGCTCCACTGCTTGAAGGAAAGGAAATTCTCCCATATCCAACTGTTCCAGGAAGAAGTCTCATACCAACAGCTTGTTTGAGTAGAATAACGTCGGAGACAGAATAGCAGTTGGGACACATTATCTCTTTTCCATTTGATATGAGTTCAAATACTATGAAACTCTGGAATCCATTCCTTATTCTTTATCATCTTCAGACATGTGCGATTGGGCATGTGTCTGTATGTGCGTGACTCTGTGTCTCACATTTTTCGGGAAAATGACCGAGGTTACACTTAAAATTGGTTGTAACCAGTGGAAAAGTGGTGCTGGAAAAGGAAGCGGTGACCCTCCAAAATTGGTCAGAGCAGGAATGAGAAATTCTCACGGGGCTGTTCAAATGAGAATTCTCTTCCCTAGAAGTTTATTCCCAAGATGGCAGCTCAACGCCATTACTTCCAGCGTAATTAAATATGGCCCATAAATGTTGGCCTATCAACAACACCCACATTCCATGAATAAATAAAAAAAATATGAACTGCAGCAGAATTAATTGGATGGGAACAAGACAGTTAGACCACTGCCTGGTGTCTTCCAGAATTGTGCTGCCTGTGTACTTTGGCTTTGTGCAGTTCCCTAGTATTGTGCCTGGGTGCTTGCATTTATACAAAGTTGTGTTTTCCAACATTTGACAGACAGATGAATGGAGGAAAATTGTGGACAGTCAGAAAAGTGCTGCGCACACCACTCAGATCAGCCACGATCTTACTGTCTTTTCGAGCAATGACAAAGTGTCTAATTACCCACTCCTGCTCCTCATCCTATGTTCCTATGCTCCATTCAGTCCTTAACGCCACCAGAACAGGAGGAGATAGAGACCACCTGCTCCAAATATCTGGTCCACAGTATTACAGGATATCATTCAGTCCCTCAACACTGGGTGATTTGGTGTGGGTTGGAAAATGTGATGGGAAATCCAGGCTGGATACAAAAGAGGCCTCTCACCTCTTTATAGAGTGTCTCCTCGCTGCAACTGGTGCTTCTTTTGTTGGCCATGTTGTAGACTGTGAATATCGGGTCCATATCTCGCTCAGATATGGCTCACCAGATACTTTTCTCTCACTTTCCTCAACATTCAATAACAGCACTTCTGGGTAAATTAAAACCATTCACTTTCCAATGACAGAATATGAGAGCATAAGAAACAGGAGTAGATAATTCCGATGCTCTCGCCATTGTATGCGATCATGTCTGATCTACTGTTGGCATTAACTTATCTTTAATGCCCAATTCCTCCCTCCAGTAAGCTCTCTGACAGGTTGAAAGTCAATCTACCTCCTCTTTAAATGCTTGCAGTTATCTAGCTCCCCTAACTTTCTATACCTGAGAATTCCTGACATTCACTGCCCTCTATGAGAAGAAAACACTCTCCACACAGACGCCATCACGTATTAACATTAACAAAAGGGGTTAACTGACCTGCTCAGGTAAGAGGCATTGACCCCGACATCAAGGCAGGATTTGACTGAAGGGTTTATCCTCAGAGGCACTTACATATCCAGAATCATGCTTCCCGAGTAAAATAAAAATACAAGCCATGGAATTTATCACCTTCTCAGTGTCTGTGTAGAACATAACGGGTGATTGCCCATCACCATCAAGGTTCAATGCAATGACCTCTTATTCTCTGACAGTGCTACAGATTAACCTTCACTCACTCCTCTTTTACCATCAGATCAGGGATTATTCTGGTGAAATTCCTTGACACTGTCCCCAGAACAATGAGATCATTCGTTCTAAGGATAAAAAGTCTGTCCATAGTACCCCAAATACTGTCTCACCTACTCTCTCAGTGATGATCACAATAATTCCTTTCCCACATTTACGGTCTCTGTATCTTTATTTTGACATAAAAACCCATTCCATCTCTGTGTACTGCCATCGATATGGAATTTAAAAGTTCCTTCCATCTGTATGTCAGCATCAGTAAATCCAGCACCAAAGGTGCCTGTGGAGATGAACATCACTCTTGGGGAGAGACTCAATCAGAAAGATTGCACTTGAAATAGGGAATGGTCACCTACCTGAATGGAAATGGAGTGTAGAAATAATGGAAACAGGCAGAGGAAGGGAGCTAACTGTATTTAGTTCTTTCCCCACGGGATGTGTGCAGCCCTGACAAGGCCAGCATATTATACTGATCTTGAACTGAGTGCCTGGTTCAGCTGCTCCACAGCACAGTAAAGAGTAAAACATATTGATTTGAGTTTGCACAGACATGACTGGGGAAGAATAACCATTGACTTCTCTGAAGGACAGGAAGTAAGCAGATGGACTTTTTCTATCACAAATGATGATGGTTTCACTTCAATTACATCAATTTCCTTCTTGAGTTATCAACAGATTATTATTCTGTGCCGCTAGATTATGAGTTAATGATTTAAGCAGCATGCAGTGTCTGCCTGTCTGACACAATCTGTGTAGTGAACAAGTTCAACATACTGCAAATGACATGTGATTAGAAAGGACTTGATAAGTTGTATCCAGATATAACAAAGGTACAATTGATGGTTTATTCAGAAGATGCACTGAGGCTGAAGAGGAGACAGGGATATCATGATGGTGCTATTGGACAGAATTAGTGAGTGGGGAAGATATAGAAATGCAGATCTGTGCAGGGCTAGAAGGATTATGGAGTTTAAGCGTCTGGTTCCTCCTCGCATATTGGTGAGCAACTTGTCATGAGTAATTTGCACGTTATAATTTGTGAGGAATAAATATTTCATTGGAATTGAAAATATTGACGTCCACTTTTCTCAATTTTAAATAATATGAGCAGCAATTCTATCCAACCTGGCTTAATGAACAGATAGAATTACTTACCAGGAACACCAACTATAATGAGGATGGGATAGTAGCCATTTTGAATAACCATCTGTACACCATAGAACCGAAATGCTAATGAGATGCAAGGTTGAGAAAGCAAGGAATGACCATCGGATAAACTCCTGCCTATTGCTGTAACATTCCAGTCTAATGTTCTCAGATTCTGATCCATTGTTGGGACATTCCAGTCTAATGTTCTCAGATTCTGATCTCTCCTTCTCTTCTCTCTAGATCTGCTGATCCCTGTTAGTGCTGTCGGTGATACTCCCGCTGATACTTTGGGATAACACATTGAACCGATTCCCTCATTAATAGAAGAGGAATGCCCTCCAGTGACATATTTAGGATCCACGGAGACTGACATCAATCTCAGTCCCTGAACAAATATCTCCAGTTAACCCATTTCAATTCAATAATTTTTATTAATTTTTTTTAAAACGTATGATTAAAATTTACACATTCTGGGTGGGATATGTGGGGTTGACAGAGGGAACAAATGTTAGGCTGGCAGATCAATCATGTGTAAGCATTCAATCTGCCTTGGATATGGGAGCAATGCCAGAGGTTTATTAGAACATGACCATGCTTCTCTGTTTATAAATTGAAACGTATGTTCTTTAACTACTGATCAGGAATTACAATATCAGTAAAACGTTAAAATAACTTTTATCGTCCATGATTTGAAATGTCCCTCAGACTACGTGCGGTTGTAACAGACAACTACATGGTTATGTAAACAGGGAATTGTACCTTAGAGATAATGGAGACTGCAGCTGTTTGATAATTCAGAGTATGTAAAGCATGGCGGTGGAAAATGCACAGCAAGCCAGGCAACATCCGAGAAGCAAGAGAGTCGACGTTTCAGGCAGAAACCTTCTTCAGGACAGGCATGGTGAAAGAGGGTTATGAGAAAATGGGTGATGGGATGTGGCTTGGGGAAAGCAAACTAATAGGTGAGCGAAGGTAGGAGGTGATAGTGATAGATCGATGGGGAGTGTGGGATGGAGCGGTGGGAATGAAGATTGGGCATTGAGTCACCTCAGGAGGGCAGATGTGAGTCTGGGGGTTGGATCTGGGATCTGGATGGCCAGGGAAATTTGTAAATCAGTGGATCCAATATTCATGCCGCGTATTTGTTGGCTCCCGAGGCAGAAGATGATGTGTTACTCGCGACATTCTGGTACATCTCTTCTGAACCCCCTTCAGCTTAACAATCTCCTTCCTATAACAGAACTGCACACAGAACTACAGAAGAGGCTTTATCAATGTCCTGCACAATCCCAGCATGCCTGTTCAGCTTCTAAACTCAAAGGTCTTTACACTGAAGTAATCTGAAACACCCTGCACCACAGATTTCAAAGAATTATATCTGCGCCCCTGGGTCCCTCTTGTCTCTATAACTACCAAAGCCCAGCATTAATTGCGTAAGGCCTGTCCTTGTTTGTTTCACCAAAATGAAAAGCCTCACAAGTATCTAAGTTAAACTCCATCTGACACACCTCAGCCCAGTGAATGATATCACTACCCCCTCATACTTCCCCTTCGGATTAAAACGACAATCCCCTCTCCAGAAGGCCGACAGACACCAACCTCGAGTTTCCCAAAGACCCAGAGCTTGGTTTGCCTTGTGCAGGCAGAGGGAGGATTCGGTAAGCAAACACTGGATAGGAAATAGCTGTCTTATATCAATTAATGATTTTAAGAAGAGGGAAGCCACATGTTAGAGATTTGAAATAGTGACCGGTGTTTTGGGCCCAGAATTGTGTTCTTTCCTCGTCTCTGGTGTTCAGTATTGATATCTACTCGCAGGATTTCTTTCCCTAATATAGCAGACTACTGGTAAAAGACATTTTAACCGGAAATCATAGCCAAAACATTAAAGATGTTCATAGTTTATCTCAATGGTACAGCGAATGCACTCAACATCCTATAGTTGAGGGTAATAATTTGTACTTTTTTTCAATGAGAATTGTCCCCTGTAAAATTTGGTAATGTTAACGAGAATTTAGTAAATTCTGGATTCGATTCCAGTCCATGAATGTTTGATAGTGCCCCTATCTCTGGAGAAGGTGGAGTGCATTCATGTCCTATGGAAGTGTGTCAAAGCATGTTACAACAGGCTGATGAACGACATACAGGAGCATCATGTTGCAGCTTTAGGGGCTAATGCTGAATGATGGTAGTGTATCTATCACTGCGCCGAAAATTCTCGTTTCAACTCCCACAGAGCTGTTTCATAATATGTCTGAACAGGTTGATTAAACGTTTTTTGGAATAGTGCATTGGTGGCGAAGGAAGAGGTACGACTACTGAATTTGAGACGATAGACCCAGGATGATTGAAAGCGCAGCCAACAGTCTTGATTGGAGTCACATTTACACTTTCTAGAGGTTTATAAAATTATGAAGGGCATGGATAGGGTGGGTGGTCAAGGTTCGTTCCCCCCAAGGTAGGAGAGTCTAAAACTAGAATGCATAGGTTTAAGGTGGGAAGAGAAATATTCGAAAAACAATGAAGAGCAACGTTTTTTCCTGCAGAGGGTGTGCTTCTATGGAATAAGCTGCCAGAAAAACTGGTGGAGGTTGGAACAATTACAGCATTTAAACAGTAACTGGGAGGTTTTATGATTAGTGGGATATGGGCCAAATGCTGGCAAATGGGAGTGGATTAAGTTAGAAAATTTGGATGGCATGAACGAGTTGGAGGGTC
The DNA here is from genome assembly GCF_047496795.1 of Chiloscyllium punctatum. Lineage (NCBI taxonomy): Eukaryota > Metazoa > Chordata > Chondrichthyes > Orectolobiformes > Hemiscylliidae > Chiloscyllium > Chiloscyllium punctatum. The sequence goes on from NC_092756.1 coordinate 11,885,527, forward strand.
TGTTTTCCTGTTGTACATCTCTATGAATCACTGATTTAATTAATGAAGGTCTCTTTGTCATCTTCAGTTGTTCCCATTATACAAACACTGTCCACTGTACAACCAAACTTGATGTCATCCTCAAATTTGCGAAATATACCTTCTATAATTCTCATCTAAATCATTTATATAAATGACAAACAAAAGTGGACCCAACAATTTTGCCTCTGGATCATCGCTGCCCGCAGGCTTCCATTTCAAAGAACAACCATCCACCATCACCCTGTCTCCTGTCATTAAACAGATATACACAGAAACACACACGCAATCACACACACATACAGAGACACTGATGCAACCATGTCTTTAAGACAAAGGTTAGATTAAAACCACGATCAAGCATTACAGTGAGAAGGCGGGGAAATTGTGTTGAGATACACACCAGACAGGATCAAACTGCAAAGTGGACCTGATGGGCCAAATGGCCTAATTCCAATTCCCTATGCTTTGTGGCCTTAAGGTGTTAGGATTATTTTCCAAGGGTGCAGTAGAAGCTAAGTTTGATAAATACTTGACTGAACAGTCCATGGGACTGTGGGATACGTTTGAGGGGCTAAATGGTATATGTTTGTTCCTATTTGCTGTGCCCTTGTTTCTGAAAAGAGTAGGTGACTTGCTGTGAGGTTAACACACTATAAAATGAAAGGGTTCTCCCTTTTCTATTTGAGAAAACTTTGCTTCGTTCTCCTTTGGATTGTGCGATCTATGGCGTTCTCATCCCCCGGGAACAGTGAAGTCTGGGTCATTGAGGATATTCAAGGCTGACCTTGACTGACCTTTGATGGACAGAGGAGTCAATGTTTATTGGGAACAGACAGGAAAGGGGTATTCAGCTACAATCAGACCAGCCATGATGTTTCTAAACTGAGCAGCAAGTTGGAGGGGACGAATGGCCAACTGCTGCTCCTACATCATTCGTTGTTCTGTCAATTCACCCCCGAGACTGTTACGGGGGAGAGAAAGATCCCATTGAGCCAGTCAGCATCGTGACAATACAGCAGGGGGAGGCCATAATGCACCTCCATGGGGCTAGACAGGAATAGAATGAAGTATTCAAATCATTTCAGTAAATTACACAGCGCAGAGGACGCCATTTAACCATCCAAGGCTGTTACGCAGGAGCAGGGGCGCCTTGGGCAGCATCAGGAAATACAGAGAAGAGATCATTACTCATTTTGTTTTTGTCAAGCTGTAACTAGTGGAATTCTTCAAGGATCTGTGTGAGGTCATCAACAAATTACAATCCATACCAATGAGTTGGATGAAGAGGATGGAGCTCAGTTTGCTCATACATCAGGATAGTCAATCAATAAGATGTCAAATGGAGACAGAGGGTCTCCAATGAGATACAGACAGGGGGAGGGCAGCACGTCTGCAATGGGATACAGACGGGGGGAGGGCAGAGCATCTGCAATGGGATACAGACAGGGGACGGTGGATCACCTGCAATGGGATACAGACAGGGGGAGGGCAGTGTGTCTGCATTGGGATACAGACAGGGGGAGGGGCAGAGAATCAAGCAATGGCATACAGACAGGGGACAGTTTTGAGCAAATCTTCAGCAGAAAAAAAGTACAACATATATGTGATGGGAATTTTCTGTTTTGGGGAAAAGACAAATCAGCAGAAAATTATTTAAATGCAAGGAGAATGCAGAACAGATTGGTACAGAGGGATCTGTGTGTCTTAGTACATGAATCACATCAAATTACTCTGAAGAGGCAGCTGGTGATTTGGAAGTAAATGGAATTATTCTTTTTCGTGTAAGGGTTGTTGTGTTTGATCTTAGCGATGTTTTTTGCATCAGTACAGGGCATTGCTGAGATCACATCTGATGTATTATGTGTCATTATAATTGCCTTAACTGATAAAAACAAAATTGCTTTCGAAACGTTTCAAAGATTTTTCTCTTTACTCATCATTGGGGTGAAGGCATTACGTTACGAAGAAGGAACAGTTTGACCTGAGAATCAGAGATGTTTTATTGACCATATAACATCTTGAGAAGAGTGCAGTTGGTAAATACCGGATGGATATTTCTTCTTATGTGGGAGAATAAAATTGGGGAAATAATTTAAGAATAAGTCAGGTTCAAAGAAAAGGTCATTGGACCGAAAAATTGAACTCTGATTTCTCTTCATATCTGATGCCAGACAGATGAGCTTTTCCAGCAATTTCTGTATTTGTTTAAGAATAAAACATATTCATCTTAACACAGATATTGTGAAGACATGAAACGCTTATGTTTACATTATGCAGGCACATATTAACAGATCTTCAAAACAAGTAGGACCATTTATTGTTAAAGAATTGATTCTGTGTATGACAACAGCATTAATGCACTGACCTGGAGTCGAGAATGTGATGGAGTCATATAGTTCGGACAATGTTCAAGAAAAGCTCACATGGTCCAGTCTGGGTCCTCATAACGTCAATGATTTAACTTACAGATAGGAAAATATAGCCTATCTTTGAACGAACAGCCTATTGCTCCCTTTCTGCTTCACTGCCACTCAACACAGCAATGTGTTGGAGTGAAAAAAAGCCTATTCGTCTTTCCCACAAATGGAGGATTCCTGATGATGATTCATTGGAATCTCCCCACTGCCTGAAGCAAAGCAATTCAGCCAAATACAACTGTTTCAGGAAGAAATCCCATTGTCAGAAGTTATGCGAGACGAATAACTTGAGAAGTAGTTATTCAGACTCGATATGTGAGGGGATCAGACAAGAGATTCTGTGGCTGCAAATGGGAATACAAGATGATGCATAGCCTTCTACGTGCCAGGGTCTAGCGTGTCTCAGAGCGGCTCCAGAACGTTCTCACCGGGGTGAGGGAGCAGCCAGATGTCATTGTGCACATTGGTGCAAATGACACAGGTAGAAGTAGTGATGAGGTCATGCAGAGTGATTATAGAGAGCGAGGAAAAAGGGTAAAAGTCAGGACCACGATAGTGGTAATATCCGGTTTACTTCCAGTGTTCCGTGCTAGTGAGGATAAGAACAGGCAAACATGGCAGAGGAATGTGTGGCTAAATAATTGGTACAGGAGGTAGGGATTCAGTGTTTTAGATCAGTCGAATCTTTTGTGGGACAGAGGTGACCTGTTCAGGAAGGACAGGTTGTACCTGAATTGGAAGGGGACTAATATCCTGGTAGGCAGGTTTGCTAGTGCTACAAGGGAGTTATTCAACTAGATTGGCTGGCGTGGGGGACGGCGTGGGATCCTCAACAGCAGGGTTGCAAGTACAAGGCTGGAAGGAGATACCGTAATCACAAACAGTAAAGTGCAGAGATAGGTTAGGCAGGAACACGACATGGGAGCAAGGAATGCCTGTTGGATTAAATTGCATCTATCTCAATGTAAGATGGCTGACAGATAAGGCCGATGAACTCAGTGCGTGGAGAGGTACGTGGGACTGGGATATTATAGCCATTACAGAAACATGGCTAAGGGAGGGACAAGACTGGCAACTTAATGTACCATGGTACAGGTGCTTTATGCTAGTCAGAGATGGTGGAAGGAGGTGTGGGGGTTTTATTTTTGATTAAGGCGAATACCACAGCAGTAATCAGGGATAAAATAACTGATGGATCATCCAGTGAGGATTTGTGGAGGATGCTAAGAAATAAAAAAGGAATGATGATATTACTTGGGTTGTAATATAGGCCCCCGAATAGTAAATGGGGAATTAGAATAATTAAAATATGTACAGAGATTGGGGAGACTTGCAGGGCCAATAGGATTGCCATAGTCGGAAATTTTAATTTTCCGAATGTTGACTGAGAGTTACATAGAATTAAGGACTGAGATGGGGTCTATCTATTAAGTGTGTTCAGAAACGTTTCCTCACGCAGTATGTGGAGGGAGGAATTCGGGAAGGGGTAAAACTTGACCTACTCTAAGAAATAGGGCAGGACAGGTGATTGAGGTGACAGTGGGGGAGCACGCTGGGACCAGTGACCATAGATTTCAAATACTTATGGAGAAGGACAAAACTGGCCTGCATGTTCAATTTCGAAATTGGGGCAAGGCGAATTTTGATGGAATTAAATAGGAGCTTGTAGGGGTTGTTTGGAGGAGTTTGTTTGCAGACGAAGGGACCTCCGGCAAATGGGAGGAATTTAAAAGTGAAATGGCTGGAGTTCAAGGTCTGTGTGTTCATGTTTGGGTAAAAGGCAAGGTTGGCAGGAAGAGGGAACTCTGGAGGTCAGGAGATATTGAGGCTTTTCAGGCAAAAAGGAGGTGTGGCTGAGGTCCATGCAGCTGGGATCAAAGGAATCCCTAGCAGTATACAGAGAATACGGGAGTTTACCGAAAAAGGAAATCAGAAGGGTGAAAAGGGCACACACTATAGCCTTGTCTGAGAAGATTAGGGTGAATCCAAAGAGGTTCTTTAAGTATATTAAAGTTAAAAGAATAACTACATGAGAATATGACCCCTCAAGGTCCAAAGTGGACATGCATGTCTAGAACCATAGGAGATGTGTGAGATTCTCAATGGATATTTCTCCTCTCTCTTTACCGTGGAGAAATACAAGAAGACATGGGAGGTTAACAAAGGTCGTAGTGATATCTTGTGGTGAGTCAATATCACAGGAGAGGACGTGTTGGATGCATTAGAATGGATGAAGGTGGATAAATCTCTAGGTCCTCAACAGATGCATCCAAGAATACTGCAAGAGGCTACAGAAGAAACTACGGGGACCTGGGTGATATTTTTGCATCATCGTTAGCCGCAGGTTAGGTTCCAGAATATTGAAGTATAGCAAACGTTGTGCCATTATTCAGGAAGGGAAGCAAAGAAAAATCTGGGATCTATAGACTGGGAAGACTAACATCTGTAGTAGGTAGGTGACTTGAGAAGATTCTGAGGGATAAGATATGCACACGTTTGGAAAGACAGGGTTTGATTAGAAATAGTTTATTTTTTTCAGTTTCCTACAGTATGGAAACAGGCCATTTCGTCCAACAAGGCCACATCGACCCTCTGAATACCAAACCACCCAGTCCCATGCCCCTATCTTATATTTACCCCTGACTAATACACATGAGGCTGTGGCCAACTTACCTGACATGTACATCTTTGTATTGTGTAAGGAAAATGAAACTCCCAGAGGAAACCCACACAAACACAGGGAGAATGTGCAAACTCCACAAGAGAGTCACCCGAGGCTGAAATCAAACCCGGATCAGTGGCACTATGAGGCAGCAGTGCTGACCACTGAGCCACCATGCCACACTTCCTTTTTGTCGATACAGTTCAATGACACAGGGAAAAAATCTATTCTGCCCTTCACCAATGATGCACATTCCAATGCCGCATACCATGGATAATTTATTCTCCGCTGAAAATGCCATCTTATAATTATTTATTATTGTTTGTTGTTATTTATTTGAATAATTATTATGAATAGTTGTTTTTAGACTGAAACGATTGCATGACTTTGTGAGTGGGAAATCATGCTTCACAAATTTGCTTGAGTTTTTTGATGAAGTTACCAGGAATGTTGATGAGGGCAGCGAGGTCGTCATAGTCTGTATGGTTCTCAGTAAGGCCTTTGACAAGATTGCTCTTGATAGGCTGGTCTGGATGGTTAGAATCGCAGGGAATCCAGAGCGAGCTGACAAATTGGATGCACAATTGGCTTGATGGTAGTAAACAGAGGGTACTAGTGGAAGGATGCTCTCGGAGTGGTGGTCTTTGACACATGAAATGCCTCAGGGGTCAGTGCTGGGCCCATTGTTGTTTATTATCTAGTTCAATGATATTCTTCAGAATGTACAAGGCATGATTAGTAAATGATGAAGATGACGCTAAAATTGGTGGTATTGTGGACAGTGAGGAAGGTTATCAGAAATTGCAGTAGGATCTTGATCAACTGGAGAAGTGGGCTGAGGAATATTTTTTGCAAACTTAGATCAATGTTTGAGTTTCATGGTGAATGGTAAGGCCTTAAGCAGTGTCATTGAGCGAGGGACCATGAAGTTCAGGTCCACCGTTCTCTGAAAGTGGAGTCACAGGTAGATTTGGGCAGTGAAAAAAGCTTTTGGCTCACTGGCAGTCAACGGTCAGGACATGGAGGAGAGAAGTTGGGAAGTTATGTTGCAGTTATACAGGATGTCGGTGAGACTCCACTTGTAGTGTTGAGTTCAGTTTTAGTCACATTGCGATCAGAAGGATGTTTTTAAATTGAAATGTGTGCAGACGGAATTGACAAAGATGTTGCCAGGACTCAACAGTATGAATTATAGGAAGAGGTTGGACAAGCGAGAACTTTTTTTCCTTGGAGCGTAGGAGACTGTGGGGGATCTTATAGAAGTGTACAAGATTATGAGAGGCATGGATAGGGTGAACGGACTGAGCCTTTTTTCCCAGAGTTGGGGAATTGAGGGCGAGAGAGCATCAATTTAAGGTGAGATGGGAAGGAATAAAAGGGAAACTGATGGAAACTGTTTGACACAGAGAGTGGTACACAAAGGGAATGAGCTGCCAGCGGGAGTGGTTGAAGCATTTATATTAACAATATTTAAAGGGCATTTGGACAAGTACATGGACAGGAAAGGACGGTGTGTGCTGAAAGAATCAGTGCTGAACTCAGTGCTTTTCATCATGTATATAAACAACTTGTATGTGATTATCGGAGGCATGGTTAGTAGTTTTATATGAAACATCAAAAAAATAGTGGGGCAGTGGACAGTGATGATTATTTCAGAGTACAACGGCACCCTTGACAAACAAAGGGCCAAGGACTGGCAGATAGAATTTAATGCAGACATTTGTGAGGTTTTGCATTTTGGTAAGTTAAAGCAGGGTGCTACCCTGGCGAATGTTGCTGAAATAAGAGACCTACGGATGCAGGTTCATAGTTCCTTGAAAGTGGAGTAGCAGGTAGACAGAGTATTAATGTTCAGTCAGAACATTGAATATAGGAGATGGGGTAGCATATTTCATTTCTACAGGACATTGGTGAGGCCACTTTAAGAATATTGCGTACAATTCAGTTGGCACTGCTAAAGGATGGATGTTGCTCAGCTTGGGAGGGTGCAGAAAAGAATTACAAGGATTTTCTGGAACCTGAGAAATTGAGCTGCAGGAGAGGATGAATAGGTTGGGGCTTTTCCCCCTGGACTGTTGGAGTCTGAATAGTGACATGACAGAGGCTTATAAAATCCTGAGGGACATTTATAGTCTCAATGGCCAACATCTTTTTTCCCAGTGTAGGAACTTCCAGAACTATACGGCATAGGTTGAAGATGACAGGCGAAAGATTTAGACGGGACCTGAGGGGAAACCTTTACATTCAGAGGCTGTGGGTGTACGGAAAGTGTTGTCAGAGGCAGTGGTGAAAGCGGGTACAATTATATGTTTAAAATATATCTGGATAGATACATAAATAGGAATGGTTCAGAAGGATATGGGCCAAATGCTGGCCAGTGAGATTAGATCAGGTTAGGATGCCTGATCGGCATGGCAAATTTGGACAAAAGGATGTGTTTCCATGCTGTATGACTCACCTATTCTATCACAGTGATGAGGAAAAATGCTAAAAGGGCTTTTGAATGGGAATTCTCTTCCCCAGAAGTTTGTGATGCCTCTCTGATTGCAAGTATTCACAGCTGAGTTAGTTAAAGATTTCACAGAGACTGCGTCATGGATAATGGGATACAGACAGGAAAGTGGGGCTGACACCAAACCTGATCAGCTACAATCTTAGTGCCTGGTGGAGAAGGCTCAAAGTATCTCGTGACCCACTCCTACTCCTCAGTCCCGTGTTTCTGTGTTCCATTCAGACCCTCAAACCCGCTATATAGGAGCAGCTGGAGGCCAGTTACTGCTGTCATCTGGTGGACAGAAACAGAGGAGAACATTCACTCCCTCATGACTGTCACACACGGTTTAGGAGATTTGGAAAATGTAATTGGAAAACCCAAGCTGAATATGAAAGCGCTCCATCATTTCTCTATACAGAGCTTCCCCCCTCTGCAGCTTGTGCTCCATTTATTGGTCGACCCAGATTCACTGTGAATACAGCCCCCATACCTCACCCAGAGATGGCTCACAAAGTCCTCTGGGCTCCTTGACTGCAACATTCCATGACAGACCTTCCAGGTACCTTCCTGTAAGTAATCTTATCTAATCTAATCTAATCAAATTTTCCAATAACAGAATGTGAGAATATCAGAAACAAAGGCTGGTCGTTCACCTCCCAAGCCTGCCTTGCCTTTCACGAAGATCATGGCTTCATAGCCCTAACCTCTCTGACAAATCAAAATCCATCTCCAACATCTATGAGCACTTCCATAGAACACAGAATAAAGAACAGTAGAGCACAGTACAGGACCTTCGGCCCTCGATGTTGTGCCAACCGTTTATCCTCCTCTATGATTAGACTGTCCTCCATGCTTCCGCTCACTTTCTTTCATATGCCTATCCAAGAAGCTCTTAAGTTTCCCTCAGGTATTTGACTCTACTTCCACTGCTGGCAGTGCATTCCACACACCCACCACTCTCTGTCTAAAGAACCTACCTCGGATATCTCTCCTAAACTTCCTCCAATTACCTTAAAATTATGACCCCTTGTGATAGGTATTTCTGCCCTAGGAAACAGTTGATAGCAATTCACTCTATCTATGCCTCTCATCATCTTGCACACATCTAACAAATCACCTGTCATCTTTCTTTCCTCCAATAAGAAAAGCCCTTGCTCCCTCAAGCTTTCTTCATTGAACCTTCCCTCAAGTTCGGACAGCATCTTGGTGAATTTCCTCTGCACTCGGTCTAAAGCTTTCACATCCTTCCTATAATGGGGTGAGCAGAACTGAACACAATATTCCAAGTGTGGTCCAACCAGGACTCTATAGAGCTTCATAATACCCTCACAGCTCTTAAACTCAATCCCCCTGCATATGAAAGCCAACACACCTTATGCCTTCTTAACCACACCATCAACTTGGGGAGCAAATTTGAGGGATCCGTGGACACGGACCCCAAGGTCGCTCTGTTCCTCCTCACTGCCAAGAATCCTGTCTTTAACCATGTATTCTGCATTCACATTCGAGCTTGCAAAGGGATTCACTTCACACTTTACCAGTTTGAATTCCATCTGCCACTTCTCAGCCCAGCTCTGCATTCTGTCAATGTCCCGCTGCAACCTACAAAAGCCCTCCACATTCTGTACCACTCCAACAACCTTTGTGTCATTGGCAAACTTGCTAACCCACTATTCCACACCCCCATCCAAGTCATTTATAGAAATAACAAAGGATAGGTGTTCCAGAGCCGATCCCTGCGGAACACAACTGGTCCGTTTCATTGATGTAGGTCCCCTAACTCTCTGTGTAAGAGTATTCCTGACATTCACTACCCTCTGTTTGAAGAAAACATTCTCTGCTTCTACATCATGACCTATTGACATGAGCAAAAGAGGGAACACAGGGGCTCAGGTAACAGAGACTGGCCCTGAACTCAAGGCAGTATTTGACTGATGATGAGATCAAGGAACCTGAGGAAAATCACACTTAATGAGAATCGATTGTGACCTCTCCACTGTTTGGAATCATTCACGGCACAAGGGAAGATGATTACCATTGGTGGGCATCAATCATCTCGGCCATGGGGCATCTCTGCAGGAGATCCACAAGGTTGCTCCCTCAGCCCAGGCATCTTCTGTTTGTCAGCGGGGAATCCTGCAGTTTCAGCCCACTGAGTCAAAACTGAGCAGAAGTGGGGATATTCACTGAAGTTTACATAATGTTTAGAGCAAGTTGTCCCTCTTCATCTCTTGAAGCAGTCTGTGTCCGTGTGCAACTAGACCTGGACAACATTCAAGATTGTGCTGCTAAAGTCTGGGTAACATTCATGTTACAGCACTGTACATTTCCACAGTAAAACGAGGAGCACATTCAGCACTTCAATCTGGTTTCACAAGAATATGGAGAAGCCATTCAGCCCATCAAAACTGCTGGGCAAAAAGAGGGATAGTCCATTCAGTTCCTCCTGCCTATAAAACAGGAAGAGAAGGAATCTGCTCACTCCCACATCCACGTACACAGGATCAGTAAGAGACCATTTCAATCCCGGAATCATTAAAAAGGAACAGGAAGAGGTAATTCAGCTTATCAAGCCACTAACACAGGAACAGGAAAGGGTCAGAGATGTTCTAACGTTGCAAACACATGGAGCAGGGGCTGCACAGATAGACTGCTCCAAATTGATCCACGTGACTTAATTACTCATAGTACGTAAGTGTTACTTAAACATGGTTTTCTGGCATTCGAAATGAAGTCAACCTTTTTAAAGTATTCTCCAAATAATTGTCTTCAATATCCAAGAAGGCAGACCCATGTCTCCATGGAGGTCAGAAGCTGGTGGCGAATGACTAACTCTTTCAAAATTAAGTTATAGTAGCTGCTGACAGAATTGTGCACAAAGTGACATTCAATGCAGTGTCAAACACTAACGGTGCATTCAAGTGTCCCGAGTTCATTCAGACCCTGTAGCTCTCTGTCAATCGACATGGGGCACTGCAGATGCATGTAAACCATCGGGAATCAATCATCCAATGAAAAGTATGGAATTTTCACACTATTCAGCTGTTTGGGACATAATGAATGTACGTCCACAATCATCAAGTTTCAGCTTCTTATTTTCTCAGAACCCTACACATTAAACACATAGTCACTGCACTCACTCCTCATGGTCCAATCATGCCAATGTTTAATCTGGTAAAACTCCTTTGCGCTGTCTCGGTGACAAAGAGATCATTATCTATAAAGCAGATCAAACAAAACCAATGGGAAAGATGTTCTAACTCTGGTGCTTCAATCATTTTGCATGAACACCACATATCACTTACCCCTATTCCACCCCTACACACCCCTGGATTCTCACATTTCCCACTAACCTGTATTCAATCAGGTCAAGCATCTTCTCAAAACTCAAATAATCCACTCCCATTGGTTCTCAATTGTTGATGTCACAATGCACAATTTCCACAAAAAGGTTTATCAACGATCATTTCCCTTTCCTGAATCTCGGCCGACTCTACCAAATCATATCATTATTTTCCAAGTGTCTAGTTGTCATGTTCCTTATAAAAGGTTCCAATGTTTTTTTTCTCTCTCACAGCTAATATCAAGCTATTTAGTTTTCTGTTTTCCCTCTCCGTCCCGTTTTAAATATTTACATTTTCAATAGGTGCTTTCCAGTCTGCAGGATCCTTTCCAGAATCTAACCTGCTTTGAAGAATAATCAATAATTCTTTCACTAGCTCTGTTTTCATCTCCTCAATACTCTGAGATGTAGCTCATCAGATGCAACAACTTATGAAATAAAGATCAATTACATATCCAAAATGATACCCTTCATTAATTCTAATTTCCTGCATTTCCTCATTTTCACCAGTCCCCCTTCTCTCTAGTATATCTGGAAGGTGGTTTCTGTAGGTTCCCCTGTGGAGATGGAATCAATGCATTCCTCTCAGCAGGCAGGTGGCTTCTGTCAGCTTGTGATACGTCGGAGGACTACACTTCAGAGATGGTGGATACATTTCCCGCTCCTGCCTGGAAAGTTCCAGAATTAAAACAGTTAAATTCATGGTGTGAGCCAGCACAGTCCTGTCACTGGTGTGAGGCTATAGGTTATACTGAAGGAGGGACACATCTCAGTCAGCACCTCATTTTTGAAACAAACTGTTTTCACACTTTCCTCCTCAATGGGTCCAGCTTAGACAAATTTTCCTGGAAATCCTAGGAAGGAAAGTGCAGTACTTTGCTCCTCCTTGTTTCCAGAGCTTCCCTTCTGTGTAGTCTTCACTCCATTTGTTTACCATGGACCCAGACACTCTGTAAATGCAGTGTCCAGAGTGCGGTCACCAGACCCTCGGTTCTCCCTGAATGAACTCAGCAGCTGACAAAACAAACCTGAGAACACCATCCACAGAAACCCCACTGACTTTCTAATGACAGCAGCAAGTCAATGCCCCACACACATGGTGCACCCATTCAGTGTTGAAAATGCCTCCCTCTCCTCAGTTTCTCTTCCTGGCTGAGAAAGCTGTTGCATCTTTGCACAGTCCCACAGTAACAGTTCCTCTCTCCAAAGAAGCATTTGACATTTTGACATTACCTTTTTCTGTATCTCAGCAACTGTAAGGGTAGCACCAGTAATGCCAATGGAATAGATCATCACACTCAGAGAAGAGAGACAGAGGGAACATAACTCACTTTAATCAGAGACATACCTAAATGGACGTGATATTCGGGAATATGGGAAAAGCAGGAATGTTAGAATAACTTGTCATTCTATTTTCCTTCCAGTGCATCATTAGCAATCCCTTTGTTTGCTTTTCCTTTCTGTCTTTCTCTGGACACTGGAGAATTTTATTTCAGATCTCCATTATCCACAGTTCCTTGGTTTATTTCACCTTTAATGTTGTTGTTTCAAGGTATGTCAGCATCACTGGCAAGGGCAGCATGTGTTGTCCATCCTAATTGCCCTTGACTGTGAGGCCATTTGTCAAGACCACATGGAGCCAACCATTTTATTGTGGAACTGAAGTCGCCTTTAGTCCAGACGGGGCAACAATGTTAAGTTTCTTTACCAAAGGCTATCAGTGAAATATTAAAAGAAATCCTGATTGTTTATGGTTTCCATCAGTGAGCTTTCATGCCATTTTTTTGTCATTCGACTTTAAGTTCAGTCATCGGCTGTGGTAGGATTTCAAACAATACCTTTGCCTCTGAATTACACGTCCAGTGACATTATGAATCTGATACAGAGAACCTGTTGTGAAGTACCTGTAATGACGGCAACAAGTTTGTGGTCAAAATATTTGTCACTGATGGAGAGGTCAGAATACAACGGGAGCCATAAATTCTGAAGTTAAAAAAAGTGTAGATGATATTTAATTCAGCAAGAGCACTGAGGCAGAGGTGGAGACTGGGAATATTATCGAGGTGGGTGTGGGCAGGTTCGATGACAGAGAGAATGAAGAGACATAAAACAGTTCAGGGCAAAAGTCAGGTTGAGATTGTGAACAGTCATGTTCCTTCTTATAGCGTTATGAGTGAAGAGTCTAAAATTAATTAAAAGGAAGTGGAGTTTGTGACTGAACCTGAATAAAATACTGTACATCTTTGCTAAATATAAATAATAGAATCAGCAATTATCTTCACCATAGTTTATAGAATTGACAGGGAAAGATTTACCAGGAAAACCAATAATAGCGAGGATAGGGTAGTAACCAGTTTGAATAATCCTCAGTACGGCTTCGATCCGCAACTCTAACGATGGCCAATCCTGAGAAAGCCAGTAAAGACCCAAAGATAAACTCCTGTTCATTGTTGGAACATTCCAATTTAATATTCTCAGATTCGGATCCATTGCTGGAACATTGTAGTCTTTTGTTCTGATTCACTTCCTCTCCCTCTCTCTGGGGCTGCTGATCTCTATCGTGTTGAGGATGACGCCGTCCCTAATACTACGGGATAACAGGTTCAAAGAAGCCCCTTAACAATGAAAGAGGGAAAATCTCCAGTGACACAGTTAGAGTCCATGGAGACTGACATCAATTATAATCACTAAACAAACAGCTCCAGTTAACCCATTTCACTGCATCCCTTATGTGTCACAAAAATACTTGTTCTGGGTGGGATGCTGACATGGCTGACTACTGGGCTAATGATACATCTCCAACTGTAAAGTGAGAGGTGACGGAGCCAGATGATGCTTTATCTTTCCACGCTCGATGATTCGACTGCGTTTTGGCAGGGTAGGAATTTCTGGGCTCCTGAGGCCATCTGTGTCTGATCACCAGGCCTGCAGCATTCTTTGATTTATTTATTTATGTTTAACTTTGACATATATCTTACCATCATTTAACGGCTTAGGTGGGGTTAGGCATTTTTGAGAGACACCTACAGTGCCATAGGCGGTGTAGAAACAATCCATTCCTTGTGGGCCTTGCAGCCGCGGCCTGGTCCTGTGTATTGATGGTCAAGCTTTCACAGAACCAGGATTCTTAGTTTTACATTTCGCCATTTATTGCTGGATTGGAAGGCCACACATTCTCTGAGATTTTTCTCAGAATTGTCTTTTGATGATCCTTCTTCCTGGATTGGAGAACTGCATGTGAAACAATCTATTTCCTGAATTTGTTTTGTGAAAAGTGTGTGCTTCAAGGATGTTACCATATTGGAGCAGTTACAGTGTAGTAGTTAAGTAATCTATTATTCTGTTATGTTTTCCAATAGAATGAAGTTATTCCAAGTTACTCTTGTTTTTGTTGTACTTTGTCTACTGTGTTTGAATATATTGTATTTTGCTTAATGCTGAATACCAATCGAATTGCACCCAAACAAAGCACCTCACATTTACCTTTAAAATAAGAAAATATTCGTGTCAAGACTACCTTCATCATATATGTTCAAGGACATCTGCTCGTGTGCATCGCAAGAAGGACAGATATTCAGCTTTTAATTGGATAATTACTTAATGGACAACATGTTGCAGAAATACGGAGTTTAACAGCGGAATGCGCCAAGCTGGGAGAGTGATAGCTCTATCAGGAATTATCCCAGATATTCAATCCTCCTCACAGATGCAGCCGAGACACGTATAAGCCCAGGTGAGATATCTGCTCAGCGTGGAACACCGTGCAGACGAGGCCCAGTACAATCCAGCAATCTGTCCAAGATGGAATACTGTGCAGACCAGGCTCAGTACAACCCAACAATCTATCCAGGATGGAATACAGCACAGGTCTCACCAGGCCACGAGCTATCTGTCCAACATAGGAACCAACACAGACCACACCGGTGCATTGATTCAGTAACCTAGATGAAACAGTATGTCCAGCATGGGGTGGTATGCAGCCTACGCCAGTGTCTTGCTTTACATATGCGTTAAGGTTTCTGTTCAGTATTGGTGGCTGTACAGTGAATAGCAGTGAATTGATCTGTAAACCTGGAGAAGTTACCCTCCCAGCATGCAGAGCTGTGTACCCTATCCCAGTGCATTGTTCAGTAACACTGTGTTAGATCCCTGCCCAGCGTGGGGAATCTTGCAGCCCATGCTGGAAGTGACAGCATGTGCAGCTGCCAGGCATTTACAGCTCCATATCTCCATTATAGCTTGACAAGGGGTGCTGTGGGTGTGAAAATCACTGCCAGAGAGAGAGAGATAGTGGGGAAATTAGTTTAAATAACAACAAAGCGAAGAATTTTGGGAAAAAGAGACAGGGAGATTGAGAGAATATTTCATGGAAGATCACAGGTTTCAGTATGATGATATGAAGATATTTCTACAGTACCCTGCAACACGAGCCAGTATTCTCAGGATTGATGGGTGAATGGGATATTGGTGTGCGTTTAGATGATGGACAGTTTTGGATGAGCATTTGTTCCGCAGCTCTGTAACTGGGAGTGGGGTCAGCAAAGTCTGACTCATTGGGCTGAACCTAACAAAAAATTATCTTTTTGTGATTGTTATTGAGTGTGACAGAGGTGTTGTCTGCAGCAGGCTGAACAATTTTTATGGTGCTATCATATCGAACTCACCTCATTAACTTCCCAGCCATCCCGTGGTGTCCCTCTCATTCAATGCCAGCCCGATTCTCCAACCCATCATGGCTGGAGGTACTCACGATCGCCAGGGTACCCCTGGATATTCCGTGATCCCTGGCGCTAGTGCCATCTTTAAAAGGACAATGGGCACACGATTGAGTTTCTCTGTTTGGAGCTTCCCTGCACAGTTTACCCTGAGCATGGCAGATAAGGGGCAATTACACCAAGGTTTGTCGACAGGGACACAGAGATCATGGTGGATGGGCTAGTACAGAAGACGATTATTCTCTTCCCAGAGGAAGCCACACCTCCATAACCACTGAGCATGATCTGACCTCACCACCCAGCTCAGTGCAGTTCCTGGGGTCTGAAGAAATGTCCAGCAATACAGGACAAGCATCAATAACCTTCCCCGCTCTGTCAGGGTAAGGGTCACCGTATTCTCTCTACTCCCTCACACTCACTGTATATCTGTTATCGCACGTACCTCCGATCAAGTCTCATTCTACACCACTCTTACTACTGCATGCAAAATCTTCTCTCTCTCTCTCTCTCTCTCTCACACACACACACACACACACACACACACACACTCGCCTTTGCAATATCCCCACATGTTGATGGAATATTCTGAAGAATGCTGATTTTGGAATGTTCCAGATAGTGTTCCAAAGAATTCGCACATTCTGGAAAATATCAATGCCCGAGCAAATAACACAGAATGGGAAGGAGTAAAGGTGTACAGTTTTCAAATCACATACAATTCAAATCCACCACGAGGCCATTCAATTCTTCGAACGTATTCTAGTATTTAATAAGGTCAGCGCTGGTCTGAATGGTTTTCTCAGCTCCATGTTGCAGGATCTTCCAGTCATTTACCCCCCAACTTCCTGTCACTTAGCAGTTGACACTTGGCCACTTTTAGCCTGGTTTTCTGCAAGCCCCTGTTAGAGGACATTTTCCATGGGAACACACTCTCCTAACAATATATTCCATCAGCTTTATACTTTTATGTCATGGTAAGTATGTTTTACCCAGACCAATCAAAAACATGCGCTTATTTTATGGTTATCGATATCCAAGCACAATTAGTAATTCTGGTTATTTCACTTGTCTCACCTTATTGTATTCAGCCAAAGACAGCTGGTAATCACTTGTCTCATTATAAAATACAATTTCTGGCAGAGAACGTCTTTATCCTCAGTCGTTACCTTGACCATTATCTGAATTGTACTTTTATCCTTGTTATGAAGGTTTCTCTTGCCCTTTGTCTATGACTGTTTCTGTCCTTGCCAGTTACACAGTCTCCCACTCAGTTGGCTAGACTTCTGGTTTGTGATATAGAGGGAGGCCAACAGCGCAGGTTCAATTCCCCACATTGACAGAGATTACCGTGAAGGGGATGCTCTCTCACCCTCAACGTATCACCCGAGGTGTGGTGACCCTCAGGATAAACTACCACGAGTGGTCTCACTCTAATGGCAGAGCAGCCCCATGGTCCTTTGAAATGCTATTCTATCACTGTTAGCTTTTTAAAATGTTTTCTAGATTATCATTTCGTTTTGCCAGACATTCTGGAGCAGTGCCATTTTGTGCCACTGTCAGCATTTCCCCATGCTGAACATTCCTGCCCATTCCCAGATAATCGTTGACTATATCATTACTTATGAACCTTCTGTCTGCGCCTCAAAACTATTCATATCTCTGCCTTTATAGCTTTGTGTGGAAGAGATTTCCAAAGACTCACCACACTGAGAACACAAGCATAAAAATCATCTGGGGCATGTGGTTACGTTTTGTCTACTTACCCGAAAAGAGATATAATTACATTAGAAGCGGTTCTGAGATGTTTCACTTCATATATTCCAAGGTAGAATGCCTTATCTTATGGAGACTTTATCAAATTACTCTTATTGAAACATACAAGACGTCGAGGAGAGTGGATCAGGTAGATACCCACTGGGTATTTTTATGGCCCAAACTTGTTGTCATTGTTATAGAATCTCGACCGTGTGGAAGCAGTACATTCAGTCGATCAAATCCGCACTGACCCATCAACCAGCGTCCCACACAGACATGTCCCCAACCCTATCCATGTAACCCTGCATTTCCCATAAATAACCCACCTAACTGACACATCCCTGGGCACTATGGACAATCTAGCATGGCCAATCCACTTTACGCTGCACACATTTGGACTGTGGCAGGAAACTGGAACATTGCAAGGAAACCCACATAGATACATTGAGAATGTTCAACTCCATGTAGAGTGTCACCTGACGTTGGAATTGAATCCAGCTCCTTGGTGATGTGAGGTAACAGTTCTGACAACAGATCCACCATGCTGCTCTATTCGTTACTTGTGGCTGACTAAATAAATCTGCCTGACTTGTTCCTAGCACTGAACCTGACCAAGTCTGAGAGTTTATCATCGGCCATATCACCAACCTGGTTACATGTAAGATTTGTTGTGAACAGTGAAGGAGTGGGATGAGAAAAAGAAACAGTGACATGCTCCAACCCCATTCAGAGCGGAGGGAGAAGACATTCACCAAGTGGGATTTCATTCAAGTGGGAATTCTCTTTTCCATAAGTTTGGGATGGCTGAATCTTTATATTATAACAAGGCTGGCTTCATCTGATTTTCCATAGACAGGTGAATCAGGGACAATGGCACATGGAGAGAAAAGTGTAGCTGGGACCACAATGAGATGAGCCACGTCCTTATTTCCTGGTGGAGTGGTGTCAAATGGCCGAATGGCCCACTCGTGTCCCGCAGCCCTGTGTTCTGATGTTCCATTCAGCCCTTCAGACCTGCTACACAGGGCAGATCGAGGCCACTTCGATGGTTTGGTGTAGTTTCAGAATATTACTTGGAAAATCCAGACTTGGTCAGGAAGTGACCCCGTCCCCCCAATCCCTGTCTTCAGGCTTCCCCTCTCTGTAAATTCTGCTGCAAATGTGGGTCATGTTACAGACCCAGATTCAGTGTAAATACAGCCATCTAACGCATCCACGGTTAACTCAAACAAACTCTCTGCTCTCCCTGAATGCAGCATCGTACAACACCATTTTCAGGACAATAACCAGTTACTTTCCAAAAGAATGTAAGAAGTAGGAACAGGAGCAGTCTATTCGGCCCCTCAAGCCTGCTTTGTCATTTAACCAGAACACAGCTGATCTACTTCAGGGCTCAACTTCAATTTCTTGTTACCCCCTAGTATCCCTCACTCGTTCATATGTCAAAACCCAATCCACCCCGTCTGTAAATACATTCAGTGACCCAATCGCCACACTCTCTGGGTTGGAGAATTCTAGACATGCACTATCGTCTGAAAGAAGACATTTCTTTGCATTTCAGTTTGAAGTCGATATCATTTATTCTGCATTTACATTCCTGTGTTCGGGAGTCTGCCCTGAAGTGGATCCAGATTCTCAAAAGCTACCTTGTCAAGCCCCCTCTGTCTCTTATACGTTTCAGTAATATCATCCTCATTCATTTCAACCAGAATGAATAATCGTCTTACCATTTTAGATGTACTCAATAATTCAGCACGATCATTTCAGGAACCCACCGAACAAACCAAGGTAATTACTTGCTGCATCAGCATGCTGATGTTATGTTTCAGACACAAGAATAATCCCATCCCTGTGCACTTTTTTTTTGTGTGAGTCCTCTCCATTAAATAACAGCCTGCCTTTTGGTTCTCAGTGTCATCCTCAACCTCGGATGTATATTGCACTCAGCTCCTGCCATCAGGCTGTCAGTATAGATTGCAAATAAATCTTGCCATTGGAATGATGTTTGTGATACTCCAGAAGCTACATATTACCAGGGAGATCCATTAACCCTGACTCTCTGATTTCTATGTGTTAACCAACCGTCATCCCATGTTAATATAGTATCTGTCATACTATGAGCTTCTGTCTTATGTAACAATTTTTATTTTGTGATACCTTGTAGAAAATCTCTGGAAAGCCTCGTGTCTGCCAGTCCCCCTTTATCACGCCCGATTGTTCCATTCTCAGTGATCTCCAGAAAAGCTTTGCATGATTTTGCAGGCAAAATATAGACACCCTTTCAAAAAACCATGCTGACTCTGCGTGAAGCTTTTCTAAATGTCCTGCGATGCCTTCCTTACTAACATACTCTCGCATATCCCCAGCAATAATGGTGAGGCTAAAAAGTTCTTGCTTTCAGACAAGCGCCACATTGGAGAGTCTCCAGTTTCGCTGGAACACTCTTGTAATCCAGAGAGTTATAGAATATTTCACACCGGTCATTCTGTAATCGCTGCTTTTAAAACCAACTATGAATTACTGCTGACCTGGCCTATGCTTCCTCTTATTTGTTTATTAAAAAACCTTGTTCCTTTTGTTAGAGGCAGTTCATGAACTTCCCTCCGAGTACCATTTTGATTACATCATTGAAATACTTACAGTGCCTTTTCCTGTGAGGAATGATGTAAAATTCTGGTGTAAATGATCTATCTGTTCCCTCTAGGCACACCCTCCAAACGTCCTCAATATACTTTCCTGACTTCATTTCTTCCAAAGGTCATACTTTCATCTTGAACTTTCTTTATATACACAGAAAAGCTCGTCCTGCTTGATTTTATATTTCTTGCCAATTTGCTTATATTATATTTTTTCTTCCTTTTTCCTCGCTTTCTAAATTTATACAGTCACAAACAGAAACTTTGGTCCAATGTGTCCATGCTGACCAGGTTTTCCAAACTAAACTCGTCCCATCTGCTTGCATTTGGCCCATATGCTTCTGAACGTTTCCCATTCATATGTTTGTCCAAATGTCTTTGGAATGTTGTAGCTGTACTTGCATCTACCACTCTTCCTCTGGCAGCTCATTCCATACACACACCACCCTCTGTGTGAAAACATTGCTCCTTCGTCCCTTTTAAATCTTTTCCCTTTCACCTTAAAGCTACGTCCTCGATATTTGGATACTGCTATCCTGTCGAAGAGATCTTGGCTAGTCACCCTATCCATGCCTCCCATGATATTATAAACATCTAGAATGTCACCCCTCAACTTCCTACACTCCATCTGATACTAGCTTCAAGAACAAGCATTTTAAAATAAGCACGACTAATGTGATACAGTATTCAAAATGATAGGTAAACAACACTCAGCCCAAACTTCATACTGTGATTTGTTTTTGTCCATGCTACAATACTAAGGCAGTGTGAAACTCTTACTAGTGCCAATAAGATGTCAAGTACTTGA
Source organism: Chiloscyllium punctatum (assembly GCF_047496795.1). Classification (NCBI taxonomy): domain Eukaryota; kingdom Metazoa; phylum Chordata; class Chondrichthyes; order Orectolobiformes; family Hemiscylliidae; genus Chiloscyllium; species Chiloscyllium punctatum. The sequence continues at coordinate 11,906,378 of NC_092756.1, forward strand.
ATTCCTTTGTCTAAAGAGCATGATGATCTCGACAGTGAAAACTTATTTCTGGCCAAATCTATGTAAGAAAAGGAATTCTTATACAGAGTGAGATGAAGGCTGAGTATACTTTTGGAAATTTGGATGACAGTGTGAATTCAGTGCAAAGGGGAGAGGTGTTTTCAATAAGGTTTACTCAAAGAAGGAAACTTTCCAGAATGAGATGTGAGTGGGAGATGTAAAACAGCATGAATGGAGAGGCCGAGCCATACTGAGACCAGAGGCAAAGTGGCATCACAAAACGCAGCTTGATGCTACTGCAGAGAAGGTAGGCTTGATCAAAGGGCTTCAGGTGAAGTGGGTAGGGATCATAATGTGAGAGAATGTGCTCCGTAATTTGAGAGGGAGAACCTGGCAGCAGGAAGTGGAGACGTGCAGGGAAAGGGTGGAGCAGCAATGGCAGGGAATTCTGGGGGTAATTCAGGAAGCACAGCTGAAAGTCATGGCCAGCATCTGCTCAAGGTCCCTGGAATAAACATCCTAAACCTGGCCCTCCACTAACGCTCATCAATATTACCCTTGACAGCTTTGTCAACCATGGGTGGTTCACCTTCTTATCGAATCCTACTTCAATAGAAAAAAAAATTGCTGAGCATTATGGGTTATCTGTTTGAATGTCTGCACATGTATACTCACTGACCTTGTTCTGGGTCTATTGTCAAATCCACCTTCACACCAGAAGTGAGGCAGAAATCCTACATTTACATATCTGGTTCTTTTCAATCATTCGTGGGGCTTCCACATGTGGCTGAGCACAAGATTGGCGGAGGCTAACTCCATTCTCCCACTTTCTCTGTCTCTGTTGTTTCTGGTTGATGATGCCACATTCCCGTGGGCAGCCTCTGACGTGACCTCCTTTTCCGTCAAAACAGAAATCCCCAAACTCCGGTGGACAGGGCCTTCAGCTGTCATTGTCCCATCTCCCGCGGTGCCACCCTCAATCCGTTCCCTCCTTCCCAGAACAATAATAGATTCCTCCTTTGTCCACACTTCCTGCTTCACTAGAATCCACATTCACAGAATCACCCTCCGCCATTTCCACCACCTTCCAGCAGGACAGCACCATCAAACAATATTTGCCGCCTGTCCACTGTCAGCATTTCACAGGAACGATCCCCTTTGTGACACCCTCCATTACCCGAGCACTTCCCCACTCCCCCATGGCACCTTCCTATGCAATTGAAGAAACTGCCACACTTGCCCATTCACCTCTTCCCTCCTCACTGTCCAAGGCCCCAGTCACACCTTCCAGGTGAAGCAGCATTTCACTTTTGCTCTTTCAATCCAGTCTCCTGCCATTGCTGCTCTCAATGCAGTCTCCTTTACATTGGGGAGACCAAACAGAGACTGCATTGGGTAACACGCCCACTCTGGAGGAATAATCCTGACCTTCTCATCGCATCCCATTTCAATAACCTACCTTGCTCTCATGCTAACACTTCAGTTCTGGGCTGCCGAAATGTCTTAATGAAACACAACCCAAGCTCGAACAACACTTCAGTTTACACTTTGGTACGTTACAGCCTGTAGAGGTTAATACTCAGTTCCATAACTTCACAGCCTGATCCCACTATGGCCATTCTCCATTTTTCATGCATGCTTTCTCCTGGCCTCCCTATGACCTTATGTGGTTGTGTCTTCTTTATCTTGCACTCGATAGAGAGAACCCTTTTCCACGATTCGCATCTTAATTTAAAGCTATTTCACATCATCTTCTCGGTCGCCACTGATAAAAACCCGTTTATCTTTTGCAATGCTCATTTTTCCCCGTCACCCACCCCTCACCTCTGACAACGGATTAAAAAACCCAGTTTCCAATCCTTTTCAGTTCTGAAGTACTTTCACATTCGGCTTGTAACGCTAACTCTGTTTCTCTGTCTCTGCAGATGTAGCCACACCTGTTGAGTTTCTCCAGAAATGAATAGGCACAGAACACATTTTCAATTATTAAATAACTATGCATACTGGAAATAAAAATGCAAGTATTACTGGAGAAACTACGAGCTTTGTAGAAGCTGGACCTGAAAGATCAACTTTACATTCACTCCACAAGATGCTGCCTGACCCGCTTAGATTCTTCAGCAATTTCTGTTTTTGAACAAGTTCCACAGACGTGTGTCAAAGCTGCTAGAACGCCCTGTTTGACATGGAGCGCTGTACACCAGAAAGTGGACAATAGCACTGGGTGCGCACATTCATTGGCACTGCAACTAAATAAGGCTTTCGCATCAAACGCAGATGATGGTATTATGGGAATGGAAAACAATCAAATGAATATTATAAAGTGTTTAAGGAGGGTAATAAGTTGGAGGCCATGACATCAAGGAGAGACCCTCAGTGGAATGAGAATATGAAAATGGAAGTGTTCCGACATGACAAACTAGAGTAGGTCACTTAGTACAGAGCGGTTGGGTGAATGGGTCTCGGTGTGTACTGGGGAATAGACAGTAGATGTGAATTGCAGATATTGCAACTCAAAAGGGACATTCATGTGGTGCTTTAGATCAAAATAGCAGCAGCAGAATTGTATTCAATCGTAATCTGTAACTTCTACCCCAGGATAATCCCTTAATTTCCCATGACCATCAAGCTAATCTATGGTTCGGTGACGAGTGAGGGTGAACATGCCAGAGTCAGAACCATGTGTACCTAAACCTGATGATAAACTGAAGTCCTGCACAGCTACAGTAACACACCCATACCCCTGTTCACAAATATTCCTAAAATGAAAGTCAACACACCATTTATCTTCCTAACTGCCACTTCTTCCACAGTGGAACAATCACAGAAGCGTAGACTATGTTCCGTCAAAATAAAACATCATGATCTACATTAGTCTTACCTTCTTACATGTGATCAGTAGACATAAATGTTATGACAATTCAAGTGTTGATCCAATTACTGTTTAATGGTTGTGAGATTACCCATCACAACTACCTTCTCAGGAAGTGCATTCCTGACCCCAACACCCTCTGGTGAAAAACAAACCTCAAATCCTCTTTAAACCTCAAACCCTTCAGTTTAAAAGTCTGCTTCTTGTTCTTGGTCCTTTGACAAAAAGGAACAGCTGCTGTCCATCCATCCTATCCATGTCCCTCATAATCTTATCCTTCTGAATTGCGCCCCCTCAGCCTTCTCGGCTCCAAGGTAAACAACCCGAGCTTATTCAGCCTCTCTCCATTGCTGATATGCTCGATCCCAGGGAATATCCTGGTGAACCTCCTCTGCAGCCCTAGAGTGCAATCACATCCTTCCTATAATTCCAGAACCACACATTTATTCTATTCTGCCCTAACCAAGATCCTGTATAACTCTTACAATCTATGTCTCGTTGAATAAAAGTTATGCCAACAGTTGCATGTGACTTCTTAACTAACTTATTACCCTTTCCAGTCACATTCAGGGTTGTGTAGAGAAGCACCGTCTGCATTTCCCAGTGTGCTGCCACTCTGCATTGAGTCCTCCCCTGCATGGTTCCTTCTCCCAAAGTACATCACCTCATATTAATCAGGGTTGCATAACATCTGTCATCGATCTGCCCATCAGACCATTCCATCTGTATCTTCCTGTAACATAGGACCTTGCTCTGAACTGACGACTACCCGTCCAATCATTGCTTCAAACATACACTTACTTATTACACTCCCCCACCCACCTCCACATTCCCATTTATATTATATATGAATACCACAAATAATCAGGGACACAGTATGAATCCCTGTGGTACACCAGGGGACACTGGTCTCCCGACACACAAACAGCCTTCTCCCAAGACCCTCTGTCTCCTGCCACTATGACAATTTGAGTGCCACTTACCAAGTTACCCTTGATACCATGACACTGCACTTTCTTTATCAGTTTTCCCCGTGCTGCTTTGTCAAAGGCTTGGTTGATAAAAAAAAATATAAATGACCTCATCAAAACATATCAATAAAATTCGTTTGGTATGACTTCCCTCTGATGACTTCATGCTGACGATCCCTGATCAAACATTAAACTAAATGAATCCAATCAGCCACACGTTCATCTTACATAGTAATTGGAGCAGATCTTTTACAGCTTTCTGCTTGTTTCACAAGAATTGAAAGAGAACGTGCGGGTTATAGAAAGGGAAGAACTTAGAATAATCAACTTCACTAGGGAATGGAAAGTATTGGACAAATTATTGGGATTGAAGGCAAATTGTTAGAATCTGGAATGAAGGAATTAATAACGAGATATTTTCAATGTCAAGCCACGGTCCATGAGCGTTAACGTAGGATTAGTAAGGATAAATCATGTTTGAATGATTTGACTAACATTTAAATAATATGACAAGCAAGATGGATAAAGGGGATCCAATAGATGTATTATATCGGGACTTCCACAAGCAAATGCAAAGCATGCCTCACAAAACATGAATAGGTAAGACAAGAGCACATTGAATTAGAAAGAGAAAAATGCTAGGAGAGAGTATTGGCTAACTAATAAAAACCATGATATGAAGATGCTGGTTTTGGACTGAGTTGGACAAGGTGAAAATCCACACGAGACCATATTATAGTCCAACAGGTTTACTTAAAAACACTAGATTTCTGGGAGCTGTTTCTTTACCAGGTGTTAGGGAGAGAAGAAGACTTAGAGACAGGATTTATAAGGAAAAGATCAAAGTGTGTACAACTCATGCGCATGAATTGAACACATCGAAGATGGCTCTTAAATCTTTAATCAATTAGAATGAAGGGATAGGTTTTGCTTGATTAATATGCAAGTCTCTGCTTTTCTTTCATGTCGCTGCCTGGAGATATCTTCAGTTATTATCGATGAAAGGAGGTGACCCCTCCGATCAGACAATGCATTCTAGGCGTGAGGTCTTATTTGGAGTCTGTCTGTGTCTTCACCTGGAGTCAGACTGGGTTCATTTGCAAATAAGAAGGTGATAAATACCACATTGAACAATTGTCTACAAATTGTATGTATTTGGAACAAAATAGATTATATATGCAAATACATATGAACAAGTGTAACTGAAACCCTCAAATTTATATGCATACACATGCATCTGTGTTTCTGTGTGTACGTGTGTTCGTGTGTGTGTTTGTGCGTGTGAAAGGGAGAGAGGGTGTGTGCGCTTTTGTGAAGGGGAGAGAGAGACAGTATGTATGCGAGAGAGAGTGTGAGGGAAGAGTATGAGTGAGCGTGGAAGGTAGAGAAAGAGGGTGTGTATGCATGCATGTGACACAACGGAATATGTATGTGTGCATGTGATAGAGGGGGAGTATGAATTTGTGCGTGGGGCAGATAGGGAGGGTGTGCATTGGTGTTTATAAGGGGGAGAGTGAGAGTGTGTGCTTGTCCAGGCCAAGACACAGACAGATACGACAAATTATTTTCCCCACATACACTCATTCCGTGTTTCAGAGCTTCCCCTCCCTGCAGCCTCTGCTCTGTTTGGTGTTAATGTTACAGACAAAGATTCTGTAGTTACAGTTCCAATGCTCTGACCAAAGTTGGGTCAATAAATCCTCAGGTCTTCCTGAATATCTGCGGCAGCTCACAGCAAAACCTCCAGCATAATACCCCCAACACCTCCACTAACTTTTCCATAACGGTAGTCCAGTCAGAAGCCCCTCAGCTACACGTGTTTTAAGAAGGCAGCCCAGACACGAACGCTTCCTTATTTTAAATGTAGACATGAATTGGACGTTCCAGATGTGTTGCGACTGGTGAAACCACTCAAAGTTAAGCAAAATATAATCTATTCAAACGCTCTAGTTAAAACACAATCAAAGAGAAGAACTAGTTGGGATAGATTCTCTATTGTAACAGTTGTGCAAACAATGGATACAGTGCCTTCTACTAATTAACAGTGATAATACAGTAACATCCCATAAACATCCCCCTTGGCAAAAAGGTAAATTCAAAAACAGAATCTTACATGCAGTTCTCCAATCTAGGAGGAAACCGCTTCAAGAGAGATTTCAGAGAGAATAGCAGCTGGGGATCATGTATCGAAACGTCCAACCTTTCAGGGACCCCGAGCAGCTTCTGAATGCTGCAGCTAAAAACAAACCGAGAAGTCCTGGTCTGGGAGAGCTGGCCACTGCCCTTCCATTGTTCCCACCATTTTGATAAAACCGAAAGTCTTCCTCAGGTATTTACTTGAGCCGTTGTCAGTAGGCAGTTCTTCACCTCTGCCTTTCAGACCTCTCTTCAAATAAAAAACTTCAAGAGAAAATAACCATTTTGGAGTGAAAATATCGTCACAACTCCCCCTTTGAAAAAAAACCCGAAACATTAATATACAATGATGGCCTCATTTTAAACCGGTTAGTCTTACTGTTTCAGTAGACTACTGTACATATTGCATTGACACTAAGTATGCAAACATTCAGAACTCCATTCTATTTCAGTCAGTTTACTCCTGCCACAGAACGCCTCCGTCTTTATTCATCTAAATTGAATGGCAACAATAATAACGTCTAGCTGAACAGACCAGAAGTTCTCTCCCTCAATTTATCCAAAAACGTTGAGGCGTGATGATCGTATATAAGTTTGTCTCAGGCAAGTTATTTGCAATTTAAATGCTGAATTATTGTAAAACCAACACCAAGCTCAAGGCCTCCTTCCCATTGTGAAATATTTCTGTTGATGGTTTCAGCGGACACTCCAACCATACATTTCATAATGGAGCAAATCTTATCACTCTCACTGTCCTTCTCAGTGACATGTCTCCTCATGTCTCAACTTAAAATAATTAAATCTTTCTGTACATCTTAATGTTGTAACCAATTTACTGGTTACTCCTGGCCTATGCCAGTAAACCTTACTCTCACAGGTATATGTTTTAAGAAGATCTCGCACATTCTTCTCAATCCCTCACAGAAACCAAACTTTGATTTATGGACCAACTGATCATCATAAGACATTTCTGCTTCTAATCTTGCGACTTTGACACTCTGCTCTCACACACGAGTTCTCACAACTACAGGAAGTGAATTTCTGAACTCCTCCAAACTAAGGATCTCTCTAAGAGTTCCATAGGTTTGCTCTGCTTTTAATACCCTTCCCCATCTTTCAAAATTACTTTGTTAGATCCTTTCAAACTCAATGTACGTTTAACCAGGGACCCTATTTTTAGATTCCTAAAACGCTGTCTGTCGGATGCTTGTATGCAGTACAGATGGCTTGCTTCACCTCCTCATACTCTCCAGGTCCCTTCTCCAATAGGGATGCAAATACCTCACCCCTTACACCTACCAGCTTTGTTTGGATCAACTAAATCCACATCGTCACTGGCCACCGCATTCATTTAACGACTTTCTCAAATGAAATTAAAATGGCTTCCCCATCCTTCTCAGCAAATGTAGACAATGCCTGTACATATTTAAGCAGATCCCCATCAGGCCTTTGGCTACCATAGAGTTGCTCACTATCATAGAACATAGAACAGTACAGCACAGAAAAGGCCCTTCAGCCCACGATTTTGTGCCGACCATTGATCCTCATGTTAGGTAAAACTAATATACACACCATCAAATTTCTGTGACCATATGCATGTCCAGCAGTCTCTTAAATATCCCCAATTACCTCGCTTCCACAACTGCTACTGGCAACGCATTCCATGTTCCTACAATTCTCTACGTAAAGAACCCGCCTCTGAAATCCACACTATACTTTCCGCCAATCAGCTTAAATGTATGACCCCTACATACTCCTCATTCAACCTACCGTCTCCCTTTATCTCTACCCTGCTAAGTCGACTTTCCTCTCAAATTGTTTACTTTTAAAGTTGAATCTCTCTCTCTTTCTGCATTTTTTCGTTCTTTTTCTGTCTTTCTTCTCCCTCTCCTTTTCTTTTAATTCTACTTTTAATCATATTCCAACCTGTCTCAATTCTATTTTGTGTTCCAGCTGCCTCGTTTGCAAATGAATTCCAGCCATTTCCAATGATTCTGATGATGTCTCCACCAAAATTTTAATGCCAAGCTATAGCTGTAATTATCTCTCCTTTTCTCACAGACAAGCACAAACCTAACTCCAGTTTGTCTGCCAATTCTAACAGTTTTACCTTGCTCACCTTTTGTAAAATCTCGAACTTCACTTCTTCCATACCCAGACGACTCTTCCAGAGAGAAAGAAAATTACTACACAAAGCACTGTTCAAACCAATCGAATTAAACACCTGGAGCAAAAGACCCTCTTAAATACCCAGATGCAGCCTTTGAGCCCGACAACCTCCCTGAGCACATTCTCCCAGTCCTCCGTTTTCCTCCCGCAGCCCAAAGATGTGCTAATTAGGTGAATTGGCCATGCTAAATTGCCCATACTTTTCAGGAATGTGCAGGTTAGTTGCAATAGTCATGGGCAAATATGGAGTAATGGGGAGGGGAATGGGTCTGGGTGGCTTACTCTTCGAAGGGTTGGTGTGGACTTGATGGGCCAAATGACCTGTTTCCACACTGTAGGGATTATAATTCTGAACCCAATTTGGAATTGTCAGTTTCGAACAGGGTAAGTGTGCCCAGTTTGCTGTGGACCAGACCAGATGGGCTTAAAATACTTTAGTATTTGTCGCCTGGACGCCAACCTTGTATTATAGTAAAGGTAGATGTGAAATGAGTGTGCCATATGTGATGCAGCTGGTCAGACCACTCATTTCAAGCAAAACGCAATTTATTTAATCTCTCTAATAAGAATTCATAAAAAGAAGAGGAGTTTAGAATAACTTAACTACCGGAAACCTTAACAGAATAATCGATAAATACTGTCTACTAATGAAGTGTTACAATGAACTAACAACTCATAACCTCATCCCTTGGCATAAAGAAACATCCAAGGCCCTTCAGTCTTGCATGTAGTTCTCCAATTCAGGAGGAAACAGCATCAAGACAGATTTCAGAGAGTATAGCAACAAAGGATCATTTACTGAATTGTCCGTCCCTTCTCTGACCCTAAGCATTTGGTGACTGTTGCAGCTCAGAAAAAGTGGAAAGTCTGGTCTGTGATAGCTGGCCGTTGTTATAACTATTTAAAAACAAAACTTAAGAACCTCTTAAATTATATTCTTGAGTCGTTTGTAGTCAGCAGTTCGACATTTAAGATCTCTCTTGAAAGAAAAGGCGCAAAAAAAAACTTTTTTAACGTGACAGCATTGTCAGAGATGTTAGATACCTGGTCCTTTACAATATTACTCAAGGGGCTTCCTCGTGTTACTGGCAACACGATCGACTCAGAGGGACAGTTACAGAAGTCAGACGTTTAGTGAATAGGCACAGACCATCTTTCAAATATGTGAGTCAAAGCTGCTGAAACCCCTATCCAACATGGAGCACTACAAAGGATACACCATGCAGTGAACAGGCCGACACACACACCCATTTCCAACATGGAGCAACACGTGGGACACATCAGGCAATGAATAACTGACTGATGTACACCCCCATTCCCGTAAACCCCCACCCGTGAACATGCAGCACCACATGGGACATATCGGGAAGTGAACAACAGACCGATACACAGACCCATTTCCAACATGGAGCAGCAATGGGACACACCGAGACGTGAACAACAAACCGATACACAGTTCCATTTCCAATATGGAGCAGCACATGGGACACACCGGGAAGTGAACAACAGACCGATACACAGTTCCATTTCCAACATGGAGCAGCAATGGGACACATCAGGAAGTGAACAACAGACCTGACACACCCACCCAACCCCTTCCATGGAACACCACTTGGAATACACGGGGAAGTGAACAACAGCCTGACACACACCCCGCCTTTACATCATGGAGCACCACATGGGATACACCGGGAAGTGAATAACAGTCCGACACACACCCACATTTCCAATATGGAGCAGCACATGGGACACACCAGGATGTGAATAGCCCGACACAAAACCCCATCCGTGAACATGGAACACCACATGGGACACACCAGGATGTGAACAACGGCTTGAAACACACTCCGCCTTTCCAGCATGGGGCAACACATGGGACACACCAGGCAGTGAACACCAGCACGACACACCACGACCACCCCCATCCATGGAGCAGTACGTGGGACACACCGGGAAATGAACAACAGCCTGACGCACACAACACACCCCATCCCGTCCATGGAGCACCAAATGAAACACACCGGGAAGTGAACATCAGCCTGACATACACTGTGTCAATGTTTCTGATCTTCACTATGCCAGCACTCGATACAATAGAGAGCAAAAAACCAATGCCTGGGAAAGCTACAGAGGGACAGAGAGATTCACAGCAAAGACAGAAACAGACAGTTAATTAACTGAGAACATGTTGTGGAAATATGGAGGAAAAGATGGATAGTGTGATTAACTGGAGGATTGATTCATTAGAGAGCAAGATTACAAGAATGAGAGCATTGAATAAAGGTATTTTCATATATAATCTGCTCCTATAGCCCTTTAAAATGGTACAGAATGTTTTATCTTCGAGGAGAAAGTGAGGACTGCAGATGCTGGAGATCAGAGTTGAAAATATATTGCTGGAAAAGCGCAGCAGGTCAGGCAGTATCCAAGCAGCAGGAGAATCGACGTTTCGGGCTTGAGCCCTTCTTCCTGATGTAGGGCTTATGCCCGTAACGTCGATTCTCCTGATCCTTGGATGCTGCCTGACCTGCTGCGCTTTGCCAGCAACACATTTTCAGCACAGAATGTTTTATATTGACTTTCAGAGTTATTCCTACCAAGGTGCATTGCCTCACACTGCTCTGCATTGATCCTGATCTGCCATAAATCTGAAAACTACACCAATGTGCCACTGTCCAGTTGGAGTTCACATTGTCCTCTATAGACTTTATAACTCTTCCAGGTTTGGTATCTGCAAATATTGAAATTGTCCTACAGTCACACGCCACTGTCACACAGAAATACTGACTCACTCACTATTGTGAGCAAGTGCAATACGAACACGCTCCCTGACCACCGACACTGCCAGTCTTAAATATTGACACACACCAGACAGAGTACGTGAAATATTGACAAGGTTACGGTGGGTCAAGAGAAATACGGACAGACAATCCATGTCTGTATTAGCTTCTGTACATTACTGAGTGTCTCGATGTCTCTGTATTAGTGTGTGTCTATTTGTGTGTATCAGCGTGGAGCGAGTCTGGCAGTCCCTATGTGCTCAAAGTGATGTAATATCCCCCTGACACGAGCTCTGAGGACGTGGCCTTTCACTACTGTCCGCAGATGCTGGCAGACCTGCTGAGCTTTATGCTGCTGTCAGTCCCAGCTGGCCTCCCCACACCACAGGGCGTGGACGGTGAAAATCATCAGGGATTCAGTTTGGGAGGGACAGAGGGAGGGAAGCAGCTCACAGCACCATCAACACACAAAAACAAACACAGATACACAACACACACACACATACACATACACACACATTCACAGAAACAGGCACACACAAACGCAGACACACAGACACAGAAACACACACACACTCAGACAAACAGGCACACACAAACGCAGACACACACACACACACACAGACACATACACAGACACACATACACACAAACATACTCACAGGAACAGACACATACAGATGCAAACACACACGCAGTCAGACACAGAAGCATAAACAAGTGCACACATACTCACAGAAACAGATACACACGCAGACACATCTACACCTGCACGCAGACAAACACGACACACGTGCTCACAGCCATCCCACACCCTCACAGACACAGTCACACACACACACACACACACACACACACACACACACACACTGATGCAGAGAGACACACAGACACGCAAACTGACACACAGAGACGGACACACGCCAACCCACACACATACACTCCCATTCGCACACACACAGACACAACGCACACAGCCACATATTTCACCAGTTTCCTCATTTTCCCTCCCCCCACCTTATCCCAGATCCAACCGTTCAACTCGGCACGTCCTTCTTGAACTGTGTTACCTGTCCATGTTGCTTCCCACCTATCCACTCAACCCTCAGCTCTGACCTATCAACTTCACCCCACCTTCATTTAACAATTGCCTTCCCAGCTACCTTCCCCTCTCCTCCCACTTATCCCTCAGTCCCCTTGGCCTATAACCCTCATTCATAATGAAGGGGTTATGCTCAATATTTCGAGTATCCTGCTCCTTGGATGCTGCCTGAACGGTTGTGCTTTTTTTTTTAGCACCACACTCTTTCAACACAGAAACACGCACATACAGACAGACAGAGGCCCATACACACATATACTGACACATGCACAAACACACAAACAGCCACACTTCCCACCTACGAAGACATCCACATTCCCCCCACACACAGCCACCCACATTCCCCACACATGCACACATACGCTCACACACAGGCACACACATATACATACACATAGACATACGCAATCAGTCACATACACTAACAAACACAGACACCCACACTCCACACATATGCACATATATGCGACCGCACACACACACAAACAGATATGCACACTCAAACAGACACACACATTAACACGGACGCAGACACATGCAAACACACATATACATACAGACACAGACACACACAGCCTCACACAGAGACACGCACACACACATACAGGCACACAGATGCACACACAGACAGACATACACACACAGGCACACAGATAAAGGCACATACGCACTGACATACACCACACAGAAGATACACACATACAAACCAACACACAGGCACACACAGACTCACACACACACAAACAGACAGATACCCACAATCTCCCCATACACAGACACCCACATTCCGCACACACATGCACACGCTTGCACTCACGCAGATGTACACAGACACACAGGCATGGACACACACAGAACAATGACACACAAAGACATGCTCACACACAGACGCACATACATGCACACAGCTCCACACACATACATATAAACATATAGGCACAGACACATTGACACACACACATTGACACACACACACATCCTGTAAAATGCAATGTTTTGTGACCATTACAAGTAATCTTACATGTAAGAAAGGATTGAAAAGTCCTAAAACACACCGGCAGAGCATGGCATTCTATCTCTTTCAGCAAAAGAGGGAGAGACAGAGGGAGAGGGAGGGGGAGGAATGGAGGCATGGAACCCCTTTGAATGATTCACCTCAAAACAAACCAGTTCCCATTGCACACAGATGTAGAGTTAAAGATGCAAACATGCATACACACACTAATGCAGAACACACAGAGAGGTAGATACACACAGATACACATATAGACACACACAAATCGACAGAAATATGTGTATGCATACTTGGACATGCAAACACACAGGGATCCATAGAGTTATACAGGGGGTTTGAAAAAGACCTATTGGCCCATGCACTCAATGCTAACGATAATCTTAAACTAAACTAGTCCCACATTCCTGCGCTTGGACCATAGTTTTGTAAACCTCTTGTTCTTGTACTTCATAAAATGTCTTTTAAACGTTGCAACTTTAGCCACATCTATCACTTCTGAGGACGTTATTGCCATAAATGAACAAAATGATGTGTCATAAAAATGCACATCACAGATCCTGAACACAAGTACACTGTGGGATGCTCGAGATGTGATTGCTGGAAATCTCGATGAGATGTTCTTATCATCAATAGCCACAGATGAGATGCTGGAAGATGTGACATGACCAACGTGTTGCCATTATTATACAAACTGGCAACGAAAAGTCAGGGAACAATAGACCAGTGAGCCTGACATCGGTGTTGGCAAGTTGTTGGAGAGAATCCTAACGACAGGATTTCCAAGTATTTGGAAAGGCAAGGACTGATAATGGAAAGTCAACATGGCTTTGTGCATGGGAGATCATGTCTCACGAAGTTGATTATTTTTTTCTTGAAGAAGTAACAATTAGGATTGATGAGGGCAGAGCAGTGGACGTGATCCATTTGGAATTCAGTAAGGTTCCCCTTGGGAGACTGGTTAGCAAGGTGAGATCTCATGGAACACAAGGAGATCTAGCCATTTGGATACAGAACTAGCTCAAAGATAGAACACAGATAGTGGTGGTGGAGGGTTGTTTTTCAGACTGGAGGCCCGTGACCAGTGGTGTGCCACAAAGACTGATGCTGGGTCCACTGTTGTTCATCATTTACATTAGTGTTTTGAAAGTGAAACAGGAGGTATCGTTAATAAATTCAGATTTGACATCAAAATTGAAGGTGCAGTGGACAGAGAAACTGATTACCTCAGAGTATAACTGGATCTTGATCAAATAGACGAATGGGCTGAGGAGTGGCAGATGGAGTTCAATTTAGATAAATGTGAAGTCTGCATTTTGGAAAGGAAAGTCAAGGCTTGGCTTATACATTTAATGTTAAGTCCCTGGGGAGTGTTGCTAAACCAAGAGACCTTGGAGAGCAGGTTCATAGTGCTTTGAAAGTGCAGTCGCAGGTATACAGGATAGTGAAGAAGGCGTTTCGTATGCTTGTCGTTGTTGGTCAGTGCATTGAATGTAGGAGTTAGAAGGTCATATTGCGGCTGTACAGGACATTGGTTAGGCCACTATTGAATGCAATTACGGTGTCGCTCTTGAAGGAAGGATTTGTGAAACCTGAAAGAATTCAGAAAATATTTACAAAGATATTGCCAGGGTGGGATGTTGTTAGATTTATGGAGATGCTGAATATGCCGGGGTAATTTTGTCTGTAGCATCAGCGGTTGAGAGATGATCTTAGAGGTTTATAAGATCATAAGTGGAATGGATAGTGTCAATAGCCAAGGTCTTTTCCCCAGGGTCGCAATCTCCAAAGCTAGAGGACATAGGTTGAAAGTCAGACAGGAAAGGCTTATAAGGATGTAAGGGGCAAAGTTTTCAAAGAGAGGGTGCTTTATATGTAACGAGCTGCCAGATGAAGTTGTGGAGACAGGGACAATTACAACATTTAAAAGTCATCTGGATGGGCACATGAATAGGATTTGTTGAGGGGTATATGACCTAAATGTTGGCAAATAGAACTACATTAATGTAGGACATCTGGTCAGTAGGGACGAGTTGGTTAGAAGGGTCTGATCCATGGCTGGACAGCTGTATGACACTATGCTTTCTGTAAAACTTGCTCCTGTCATCTTAAAATTATTCTCAGTCTTGAAATCCACTACCCGAAGGAACAGACACCTGCCATTTAACATTATCTCTACCCCTCATTGTTTTATAAATCTTCATATTGTTTAGAAGGTCTCAACCTTCTCCGCTGCAGTGGGGAAGGTCCCAGTCCATCCAGCCTGTCCTTATTACTTAAACACAACATTCCCAGCATCAACCTGGCAAATATTTTCTGAATCGTCTCCAGTTCAATAATATCCCCAATGTGATTGGGTGACCTGACTGCACACAGTACTCCAGGAGAGACCTCACAAATGTCCAGCACAACCAGAAGATAATGTTCCAACTCCTGTACTCAAAAGTGTGAGCAATGAAGGCCAGCAACCCAAATGCCGTCATAACCACCATGCCTACACATGATGCAAACATCAAAAAATATAGCAGAAACTCCTCTGTTCTACAACAAAAGCAATGGTCCGACATTTAATTGTGTATGTCCTCTCCTTGTTTGTTTTATCAAATTGTGATACCTTGTATTTATCGAAGTTAAACTCCATCTGCCACTCCTCCGCCCAGTGAGTGATAGCACTTGGGAAGAAAGGCTGGAGAGTAGTCCGTTGCCTTAAGTCATTTCGTGGTTTTAAGAAGAGGGCAGTCACACGTTAAGGCGGAAAAGAGTGATTAGTGCTTTTGATCCAAAAAGTATGCGTTTTTCTGTCTCTGGTGTTTCGTGATAAGTATCTGACCAGATCCTTTATAGTGCAGACTGTGTCTGCAGGATGTCTTTCCCTCATATTGTAGATATCAGATAATAGCCACTTAAGATGGAAATCATAGGCAAACAATTAATGATCTTCATAGTTTGTCTCGAAGGCAGAGCACATAAACTCAACATCCTACATTTGTGGTAAGTATCTTTCATCTGTTGAACAATGTAATTCTTTTAACTGTGTAATTCAGTAAAAGTGAAACAAATTTTAATGAATTCACACTGAGCTGAAAGCTGACAGTTAATATGTGACCCAAAATCTGGGAATGGTTGAAGTCTTGTGCAGTGGGTAACGCCCATGCCTCTGAGCCGGAGCTCTGCGTTATATTCCAATACCTGAACTTGCGTGGTAATGTCTCTCACTCTGCACCAGAAGGTCTGGATTCAACTCCTGTCTGTCACAGAGGTATGTCACAGTATTTCAAAACAGACTGATGAATAAACACAGAGGGAAGTAATGTTGCAGCTTTAGGGACTATTGCCAAGTGGTGGTAGTGTCCCTACCTCTGAGCTCAAAAGTCTAGATTCAAATCCCACAGAGGTGTTTCATTATGTGGCTGAACAAGTTGATTAAAACAACTTTAGGATTGTGATGTGTTGGAGAAGGAAGAGATGTCTGTATTGAATTTCAGAACTTAGGCCCAAGGTTGACAGAGAACACAGACAGAAATCATGAATACCATGGATAGGGTGAATAGTCAGGGTCTTTACCCCAGTGCAGGGAAGTCCAAAACTCGTGGACGTAGAATTAAGATTTAAAAGGGACCTAAAAGTGACCATTTTCACACAGAGGGTGGTGCGTGTATGCAATGGGCTGCCAGACGAAGTGGTGGAGGGCTGTTACAATTACAACATTTAAAAGGCACTTGGATGGGGACATGAATTGGAAATGTTTAGGGGGATATGGAACAAATGGTGGAAAATTCAAATAAGTTAATTTAGGACATCTGGTTTCTGTGCTGTACAACTCGATGAATCATCGATCCAATTTGTTAACCTCTCTTTATAATCTTATGAAACCTTCTTCACCTTCCATTGTATTACTAATCTTGGTATCATCCGTAAACTTGATCACCATGCCTTCTAGAATTCTCATCTAAATCATTGATATAAGTGACAACCAAAGTGGATCCTACACCAATCCCTGTGGAACTCCACTGGTCACAGGCCTCCAGTCCCAAAGACAAGCCTCCTCCACACCCTCTGCCTCCTGCCAATAACCTGAAACACACACACACAAAGACATACAGAGACACAGACACAGCTTTGTCTTTAAGATAGATATACATATATTCTGATTGATAAGGGGATCAAGGCTTACAGTGAACTTGTGGGAGAATGTTTTGAGACAGATGTCAGCCTTGGTGGGACAGCAGATCAGACTCGATGGACCCAATACTATAGTTTTGCAACAATGTCATTTGCTCTGTGGCTAACGCGATCTGAAATGTCGACACAAAAGAGCAGTGGAGGCTGAATTTGATGAATACTTTACCGAACAGAGGAAGTGGGAATGTGGGATAAGTTAAAGGGACTGAATGGTCTATGTATTTCCTATTGGCTGTGCCTTCGTTTAAAAAACGAGAAGTTGACTTGCTGTGAGGTTCAGACACTTTTAAATTTAGAGGTTCAACCATTTAACATTGAGATAACGATGTTCCTATCTCCTTAGGGTAGTGCTGTCTGTGGTATTCTCAACCCCAGGGAACAGTGAAGACTGGGCCATAGTGTCGTAGAGATGTACAGCACGGAAACAGATCCTTCGTTCCACTTCACCTATGCCGACCAGATATCCCAAACCAGTGTGGTCCCACATGCCAGCACTTGGCTTATATCCATGCAACACCCGACTATTCATATAGGCATTCAGGTGCCTTTTAAATGTTGCAATTGTACAAGCCTCCATCACTTCCTCTGGCAGCTTGTTCCATGCACGTACCACCCTCTGCGTGGAAAAAGTTGCCGTTTAGTTCTCTTTTATATCTTTCTCCTTCACCCGATACCAATGCCTCCCTGTACTGGACTCCTCCACCTAGGGAAAAAACATTGTCTATTTATCCTATCCATTACCCTCATGATGTTATAAAACTCCGTAACATCGCCCCTCAGCCTCCGATGCTCCAGGGAAAACAGCCCCAGCGTATTTAACCTCTCCCTATAGCTCTAATCCTCCAACCATGGCAACACCCTTGTAAATCTTTTCTGAACCCTTTCAAGTTTCAAAACATCCTTTTCGATAGGAATGAGACAGGATTGCACGCAATATTCCAACAGTGGCCTAACCATTGTCCTGTACAGCTGCAATATTAACTCCTTACCCTGTACTCAATACTCTGACCAATAAGGCAAAGCATACCAAACGCCTTCTTCACTATCCTATCTACCTGCTGCTCCAATTTCAAGGAGCTATGAACCTGCACTCCAAGGTCTATTTGTTCAGCAACACTCCCGAGGACCTTCCCATTAAGTGTATAAGTCCTGCCAAGATTTGCTTTCCAAAAATGCAGCACCTCGCATTTATCTAACTGAAACTCCATCTGCCACTTCTTAGACCATTGGCCCAACTGATCAAGATCTCATTGTTATCTCGGGTAACCTTCTTCATTGTCCACTACATCTCCAATTTTGATGTCATCTGCAAACTTACTAACTATACTTCTTATGTAAATGACGAAACGTAGTGGGGGGTCATTGATGATATTCAAGGCTCACCTTGACTGACCTTTGATGGACAGGGGAGTCAGTATTTATTGGGAATAGACAGCAAAGAGGTTTTCAGCCGCAAACAGACGAGCCATGATCTGTATAAACTGACCAGGTGTCTGAAGTTCCTATCCAATGTTGTTCTCTCACTGCACCCGTTGAGGCTGTTACAGAGGGAGAGGAAGACCCCATTCAGCCAGACAGTATCACTGCAATGAGGTAGGAGGAACCCCATTCCGCCCATCTAAGGTGATACCCGGGAATAGAATGAAGGATTCAATCACAATGCAATAGAGATATACATCAGGGAAACAGACACTTCGGTCCAACTCATCCGTGCCAACCAGATGTCTTCATATGCCATTATGTCGCCCATATCCCTCTGAATCATTCCTTTCCATAAACCCATCTGGTTGACTTTTATATGTTGTAATTATACCAGCCTCAAACACTTCCAGTGGCAGCTCATTCCACACACACAGCATACACTATGTGAACAAGCTGCCCCTCAGATCCCTTATATATCTTGCCCCTCGCCTTAAAACTATGCCCCGTAGTTCTGGATTCCCTTACCTAAAGGAACAGACCTTGCCTATTTGCTCTATCAATGCCCCTCATGATTTAATTAACATCTATAAGGTCACCTCTCAAAGAGAATGGTTTATTTTAAGATGTAGTGACTGCGGCAATTATTCAATACAGCAGCAACAACCAACAATGAAATTAATGATGAGGATTATTGGTTGTGTTGTTAAGGGGACACATGTTAATCAGTCTATAGGAAATCTTCCCCCTGCTCAGGGTCGAAAGATCAAAATTGAGCACATGAAAGATATTCTAGAATGATTCTATTGCTGCATCAGAAAGACAACATGTTTGAACGGATAGCGCTCCCCCCAAATGTTCGTCCATATTCTGTGTTCATCTTCTAAACTCTCAGTGATCAGGAACATTTACAGTACGAACTCCAGCTGATTATCTGAAAACACATGGCTGGAAGGAGGATCACTGAGATCAGAAATCGACAACCATCTACACAGCATAGCAGGAGGCCATGCACAGGAACAGGGAATCCTGGTCAGCTACCAGGAAATACAGAATAGTGATGATTACTTATTTTTAGATTGGAAAGCTGTCACGAGTGGAATTCATCCGGGATCAGTGTGAGTTTATCACCGGTTTACAATCCAGAATAATGATTTGGAAGATGGGGCTGAATAGATTGGCGCTCAGTTTGCCTTCACACAAGGACAGTCATTTAATAAGATGTCAAGTGGAGACACAGTGTCTCCAATGGGATAGAGACAGGGGGGGGGGGGGGGGTCGTGAGCAAATCTTCAGCAAAAAATAAATGTACAATGTGGGTGATGGGAAGTTTGTGTTTTGGACGAAGCATGAAATAACACTAAGTAATATAACTGGAGGCAGAATGCAGAACTCGGTAGTACAAAGGGATTTGCGTGTTGGTCGATAAATCACAACACGATAGTCTGTAGATGCAGCACGTGATGTGGTAAATAAATGAAGTAATACTTTTGTCTTGATAAAGAATATTGTATCTGATCTTAAGGATGTTTTACTGCATCTGTACAGGCCGATGTTGAGATGTGTGGTTGTACTTCCACTGAATTGAAAAACAAATTGCTTTTGAAATGTTTCAAAGATGTTTCTCTTTACTCGTTCTTGCAATGAAGGCATTATGTTATGAACGATTCGAAGTTTAGGCCTGACAATGAGAAATGATCTTATTGACCATATAAGATTTTGAGCTGGTGAATACCTCATGGATATTTTATCTTTTTATGTGAGAATAAACTGGGGAGCTCATTTAAGAATATGTTGCATTCATTGAAAAGCAGTTATTGTGAAGATATTACGCGTTGTATTATAAAAGTATACAGGAACATATAAACACATCGTCAAATCTAGTGGCGCTATTTGTTCCGAAAGAAATATTTACGTGTTCAACAGCAGCAGTGATGTACCTACGTGGAACAGGGAATGTGACAGAGTCGTACAGTTCAGTCACTGTTCAAATATACCTCATTTCGTTCAGTTTGGGGTCGGATAACGTCATTGTGTGATTCAGCTCAGAGAGGGAGAATATGGAACATTCCTGAGAAGGAGCAGCCTGTTGCTCCCCCTCTCTCTCTCTGTTCCTCTTCCCAGCAATGTGTGTGAGCTCAAACCTCCTCAGTCATCTTTGCCACTCATGGAGGATTCCTGCCGAGGATTCACTGGAATCGCCCCAATACCTGAAGTAAAGGGAAGTCAGCTAAATCCACCTGATCCAGGAAGTAATCTCATTGCCAGTATTTTGTAAGAGCAGAATAGCTATATAAACTGAATGATATTTGGAACAATCACTCATGTTTCCTTTCATCGTGAGTTCAATTAATATTTGGGCACAGTTCTTTCAAGATAACGTTCTGCAGAGATTATATTTTTCAGTTTGTGTGCATGTGTCAGTATTTTTAGAGAGGGAAACATCGACGTACAGATTTGCAATATTTAAACCGTTTGACATTCATCTTTTCCATCGTAGTTTGAGTAACTTTGTTTCGGTCATAAGCTTGTTAATTTTAGCAGATTAAAGAATCCTGCGCTGACTTGTTCCTAACCCTCACACACTCTGAGATCTATATTGTTGGTCATATCACCAACCCGGTTAAATTAACATTTGCAGTGAGCAGCGGAAGTTTGGGATGAGGAAGGGGAATAATATCCTGAACTATCGATCAGTGAGCCTGCCGTCATTGGTGGCCATGCTGTTCGAGGGCATTGAGAGGGTCAGGATTAACATCTATTTGCAAATGTAACACCTGATGAAGGATAGTCAACATGGCTTTGTGCATGGGAAATCATTTCTAACAAAGTTGATTGCATTTTGTGAAGAGGTGACAAAGAAGATTGGTGATGGCAATGTGGTAGACGCTATCCATATAGACTTCAGCAAGGTATTAGGCAGGATTCTGCATGGCAGACAAGTTAGTAAGGTTAGGTCATAAATTGATCCAAGATAAGATAGCCAAGTGACTACAAAATTAGTGTGAAGCTAGGAGACAGAGGGTGGTAGAGGACTGCTTTTGAGACTGGAGGCATATGACCAGTGATGTGTCACGAGGAGCAGAGCTGAATCCAGTGCTTTTATTATTTATATAAATGATTTGAATGTGAATACTCGCTTTTTTATTATGTATAGAGATGACATTAAAATTGTAGACGCAGTGGCCAGCAAGGTTTACGTCAGAGTACAATGGGAGCTCCATCAGATGGGCCAATGGACCAAGGAGTGACAGATGAAGTTAAATTTAGGTAAATGTGAAGTGTTGCATTCTGGTAAGGTAAAATAGGGCAGGGCATACATAATTAGTGGTGAGGTCGTGGGGAGTACTGTTGAACAAAAATCCTCATAGATCCTTGAAAGTGGAGTCACAGGTCGACAGGGTGGTGAAGAAGGGGTTTGGTATGCTTGCCTTTATTGATCAGTTCATTGAGTATGCGAGTTGGGAGATCATGTTGCAACTGGGCAGGATGTTGGTGAGGCCAGATTTAGAATACTGTCTTTAATTCGGTTTGCTCTGCTACAGGTAGGATGCTGTTAAACCTGAGAGGGTGCAGAAAAGATTTACAAGGATATTGCTGGACATGGAGTGATGAGCTACAGGGAGAGTCTGGACAGACTGGGGCTTGTTTACTCTGGAGCAGCGGAAGCTGAGACGTGACATTTCAGAGGTTTGTAAAATCATGAAGAAAATCGATAATCTGAATAGTCAAGGATTTTTTCCAGGATAGGGGAGTTCAGAAATATCGGACAAAAGCTAAAGATGAGAGGAGAAAGATATTATAGGGACAATATTTTCATGGAGACTGTCGTGTGTGTATGGAATGATCTCTCAGAGAACTTGATGGAGGCTGGTGCATTTACAACATTTAATAGGCATCTGGATATGCATATTAATAGGAAGGATTTAGATGAATATGGGCCTAATGCTGGCAAATGGGACTAGATCAGAGTAGGCTCTCTGAATTATGTGGACAGGTCTCCGTGCTGCATGACACTGTAAGGGAGATGAGGAAAAATTCTAAAAGGACCATCTGAGTGGCAGTCTATTCTCCAGAGGTATGCAGTGCCTCTTTGTTCACATTTATCCAAAGTTGAGTTAATTAAATATTTGACAGTGAAGTGAGTCACAGATAATGGGATACAGACAGGAAAGTGGGGCTGAGACCATAACCTGATCAGCCACATTCTTAGTGCCTAATGGAGAAGGTTCATAGTGTCTAACGATCTAACCCTGCTCCTGTTATGATGCTCAATTCAGACCCTCCAACCTGCTAGACTGGAACAGCTGAATGCCACTTACTGCAATAACTCCCCTGACTCTCTGGAAGAGAGAATTCCTGGTATTCACTACCCTCTGTTTGAAGAAATCATTGCTTCTTCCTACATTATGATCTATCATTATAAGCAATAGAATACAAAGGCCTACCAAAGAGCGACTGGCCCTGATATAAAGGCAGTATTTAATTGAAGTTGACATCAAGGTGCCTGAGTAAAATTGCACTTCATCAGAATCGATTACAAACTCTCCAGTGTTTGGAGTCATTCACAACACAATGGAACATGTTTATCCTCTCAGCCGTGGAACATCTCTGCAGGAAATCCTCAGGGTAGCTACCTCAGCCCAGGCAAACCGAGTTTGTCAGCAAGGAATCCCTGATGTGTAGAAGCAGGCCATTCATCCCATTGAGTCCACATCAATCAGAAGTGTGGATATTTACTGTATGTTGCACAATATTCAGAAAGCGTTGTCATCCCTGACCTCCTGATGCAGTTTGTGTCCATGTGCAACAAGACTGAGACAACGTTCAAGCCTGTGCTGTTAAACTGTCGGCAACATTCATGAAACAGCGCTGCACATTTCCACAGTAAACGGAGCAGTTCACTCAATACCTCAATCTGGCTTCACAGGAATATGGGAAAGGTATTCAGCCCATCAAAACCACTGGACCAGAAGAGGGACAGCCTATTCAGTCCCCCCTGCCGTTACACAGGAAGACAAGGTTTCAGCTCATGCCCACACATCACTTACAGGGGTCAGAAAGAGACCATTTCACACCTGGATTCAGTTACAAAGGAACAAGAAGAGGTCATTCAGCTTCTCACGTCACTAACACAGGAAAAGGAAGGTGTCAGAGATGCTCCAACATAACAAACAAATGGAGCAGGGGCTGCACAGATGGTCTGTTCCATGGTATTCCTCGTGGCTTTATTACTAGTAGTATATTCGTGTTATGCTAGCATGGTTTCCTGGCAGTGGGACTGAAACGACGTTTTAAACCAGTTTAAAAGGCATCTTCCATCGTTGAGAGAGCAGACCTACATCCTATCTGAAAAGTAGAAGCTGTTGGAGAATATCTAACTGTTTCAGAATGAAGGTATTGTGGCTGTTGACAGGATTGTTAAAAATGGAAAGTTGAGTGGAGGGTCACACAGTAGCTGTATTACAGTGTTCAGAGTTCATTCAGAGCCTGTACCTCTCTGTTAATTGAAATAAAGTCTCTGTACAGGCACTTAAACTATTAGGAATCTAGCATCCCATGGAAAGTATGGAATTTCTCACCTTATCAATGGCTGTTTGGGATATAATGAGTGTCCATCCATAATCATCACGTTCCACCTTCATATTCTCTCACAGTGCTACAGGTTAAACACATACTTACTGCACTCTCTCCTGATAGTACCATCATGCCAGGGTTCAAAATGGTGAAAATCCTTTGCACTGTCTTGGTGACGTGGTGATAATTATTTATAAAGCAGACTCAGTCTGTACCCAATACTCCAAATACTCTTTCAACAAAATATTTCCATTAAGTAAGGTATATTTACTCTGGTACTTCAAGTATTTTGCATGAACGACCAGCTATCATTTTCCATTATTATTACTTCTGTCCCATCAGGATTCTGTTAGTGACTTATAACCAAGGACATCCAAGTCATTTTCAATAACAGAACTTCTCAATCTCTCAACATTTAATAAACTTAAATGAGATTCATTACATTTGTTGTTCCCATCCGAATCATGTTATATCTTCTGAATAGCTATTCCCCAAGCACTGATCTTTCTGATACTCCACAAGCCTTCCATCTGAAGAAAAATATTACTCTATTCATTTTGCCAATTATCCAATTTTTGATCCATTCTGTGTGTTCCACTCCTACCTACCCATGGACTCTAACATTCCCCACTCACCAGTATTCAACCGTATCAAACATTTTTCTGAAAATTCAAAAACTCCACACCCGCTAGTTGTCAACTGTCGATGTCACAACGAACAATCTCCACAAATACAGCAAGTTAATCAAAGATCATTTCCCTTTCCTGAATCTAGTCCGAATGTAAATATATCGTTATTTTCCAAGTATCTAGTTGTCACATTCCTCATAAAAGGTTACAATGTTTTTATTTCTCTCACAGCTGACATCAAGCTATTTAGTTTTCTGTTTGCACTCTCCGTCCTGTTTTAAATATTTAGGAGAACAATAGCCACTTTCCAGTCTACAGGATCCCTCCAGAATCTAACCAGCTTTGAAGAATAATCAGGAATTCTTTCACTTGCTCTGTTGCCACCTCGTCAATCCTCTGGGATGTAGCTCATCAGATCCAGCAACATACCAAGCTTCAATTTGAATAGATTTTCAAAATCATGCTCTTCATTAATTCTAATTTCGTGCATCCCCTAATTTTCACCAGGACCCCTGTTCCCTAATTAGTTTCTACCCGTTCCTCCGTGGAGACAGAACCAATATATTCCTCTCAGCAGGCAGATAGCTTCCATCAGTTAGTGTTATATCGGAAGACTGTACTCCAGATATGTCACTCACTCGTGCCTGGAAAGTTCCAGAATCAATCCAATACACTTCAAGCTGATGTATATGTCACCCACTCTTTCGTGGAAAGCTCCAGAATCAATCCAGTTCACTTCAAGGTGAGTGTCAGCACAGTCCTGTCCCTGCTGTGAGTTTACAGACTATATTGAATGAGGGGAAACAGCTCAGTGACCACCTCATTTTTGACAGAAGCTGGTTTCACATTTTACACTTGGAATTGGCCCAGCTTAGACAAATGTTCCTGGAAATCCCTGGGAGGTTTTTGCAGTTTCCTGTCCCTCCCTGTGTACTGAGCTTCCCTTCTGTGTATTTCGACCCCATTTGTTTAACATGAACCCAGAAATCTATGTAAATGCAGTGCTCATATCTCGTTCAGAGTGGGGTCATCATACCATTGGGTCTCTCTGAATAGACGTGGCAGCTGATAACGCAAACCCGAGCAAAGCGTCCACAGAACCTCCCTTTATTCTGTAATGACAGGAGAAGTCAAATCCCCACACTCACGGTGCACCCATTCAGTGTTGAAAATGTTTCTGTTCTGAGCAGAAAAGAAAACAATTAAATCTCTGCACATTCCTACAGTTACAGTTCCCTTCTTCAAAAAAGTCATTTGACAATGTAATATTCCGTTTCTTTGTATCTGAGCAACTATAAGGGCAGCACCAGCATTGCCTGCAGAGTCGATCATTACACTCAGAGGAGAAAGACAGATGGAGTATCACTCAATGTAAACAGAGACACATCTAAATTGACATGATATCCAGGAATATGGGAAAAGGGGAAATTTGAGAATAAGCTCCCATTTTATTTTCCTTCTGGTTCATTATCAGCAGTCTCTAGTTGCTTTTCATTTTTCTCTCTCTTTCTCGCTGGGCATTTCTACATCCACTAAACTAACCTCCCCCTCACTCATCCGACCATCCCTGATATAAATGATATTACTTCCCAGTTGCTTTTAGTTATGATATCGGGTCACGAGGTTCGAATCTTTATCTGTTTTTCTCTTGGCAGCGGTTGCCATACTTGATGAGATTCTCCAACACTTTCAGACGCTGGATAATTTTATTTCAGATCTCCATCATCCACAGTTACTTGGTTTATTTCACCTTCAATGCTGTTGTTTCACAGGATGTCAGCATCACTGGTAAGGACAGCATTCGTTGTCCGTCACCAATTGCCGTTGACTGTGAGACCATTTGTCAAGACAATATGGAGCCAATCTTTTTTTGTCACACTTGGTTTCTTTACCAAAGACTATCAGTGAAATAATAAAAGAAATCCTAATGGGTTATGGTTGTCGTTTGTAAAATGAGACTTCATTCCAATTGTTTCCATTCGAATTTAACTTCTGTCATCGGCTATGGAAGGATCTGAAACAATGCATTTAAAGTCATAACTTGTGCATTTGAATTACACGGCCAGTGACATTATTACTCTGATATGAGGTCCTTATTATGAAATAGGTGGTGTGCCAATAACAAATTTGTGGTCAAAATATTTGTAACTGGAATAGTGGTCAGAAAAGAAGTGGAGCCATAAAATCAGAAGTTTACAAGGGAGCAGATGCTGGCTAATTCAGCAACAGCATCGAGACAGAGATGAAGATGGGGGATATTGTCGAGGTGGGTGTAGGCAGGTTTGATGGCAGAGAGAATATAGAGACATAAAACAATTCAGGGTAAACGGAAGACTCAAGGTTCGTAACAGTCTTGTTCCTTCTTAGATGTCTATGAGTGAAGAATCTGAAATTGATGGAAATGAAGTGGAGTTTGTGACTGAAACTGAAGATAGCAAATTATGTATTTGTTAAATATAAATAACAAAAATAGCAATAACTTTCATAATCGTTTATCGAATTGACAGAGATAGGCTTACCAGGAACACCAATAATAGCGAGATGGGATAGTAACCTGCTTGAATAATCATCAATATGGCTCTTATCCACAACTCTAACCATGGCCAATCCCAAGAAAGATAATAAAAACCATCAAATAAACTCCTGTCTATAGTTGTAACATTCCAGTCGAATGTTCTCAGATTCTGAGCCATTGTTGGAACATTCCAGTCTATTGTTCTAAGATTTCCTTCCTCTCCCTCTCCCTGTAGCTGCTGGTCCCAGTCGTCTTGAGGATGATGCTGTCGCTTATACCGTGGCATAACAGTTTGAATGAAGCCCCTTACTAATAGAAGAGGGAAACCATCCAATGATACAGTCAGTATCCATGGAGAGTGACATCAATCACTGTCACAAACAGCTCTAGTAAACACTTTTCACTATATCCCTCATACGTCACCACAATACTTGCTCTGGTTGGGATGTTGACATCGCTGACTATTGGGCAAATAGCACATCTCCAATTGTAAAGTTAGAGGTGAGGTAAAGTGATGATACTTTGTATTCACCAGGCTCAATTATCCTACTATGTTTTGGCAGGGTAGAAATTGCTGGGGTCCCAAGGCCGTCTGTGACTGATCACCAGACCTGCTGCATCCTTTCGTTTTATTGACTTATATTTAACTTTAACATTTATCTTACCATCATTTAACGGATTAGGTGACATTAGGCATGTTTGAGAGGCTCCTACAGTGGCATAGACGGTGTATATACAGTCCATTCCTTGTGGTCCTTGCAGTTGCGGCATGGTCCTGTGGAGCGATGGTCAAACTCTCACGGAACCAGGATTCTTAGTTTTACCTTTCACCAGTTATTGCTGGGCTCTCAGCAGGGTTGGAAGGGTGGACCTATTTCCTGCTTGTTACAAACTGTCTCTGAGATTTCTCTCAGAATAGGCTTTTGATGTTCTTTCCTCCTGGATTGGAGAATTGCATGTGAGGCAATCTGTTTCCTGAATTTGCTTTTTCACTAGTATATGTTTATGGGATGTCACTATTTTTGAGCAGTTACTGTATAGTAGTTAAATAACCTATAATTCTTTTTAGGTTTTCCAGTAGAATTAAGTTATTCCAAGTTCCACTTGTTGGTGTTGTACTTGAATATATTGCGTTTTGCTTAAAGTCAAACATTTTGAGCAAACGAATTGTATCTGAAACACAGCATCTCACATTAACCTTTAAAATAAGAAAACTTTCGGGTCGAGGCTACCTTCGTCATGTGTTGTGAGGGGTGGTCTGCTCGGGTCCATAGCAAAAGGTGAAAGATTTTCACGTTTCAATTGGAGAATTATTTAATAGACAACATGTTGCAGAAATACTTGCTTTGACAGCGGAAAGCAGCGAGGTGGAGGAGTGATAGCTCTATCAGGAATTATATTGCATACACAATCCACCTCAGAGAACCAGCCCAGACACGTGTAAGCCCAGATGAGATATCTGCTCAGCATAGTGCACTGTGCAGACCAAGCTCAGTACAACCTAGCAATCTGTCCAGGATGGAGCACTGTGCAGACCAGGCTCTGTGTAACCCAGCAATCTATCCAGGATGGAGCACTTTGCAGGTCTCACCGGTCCACTAGCTATCTGTCCAACATCGGGAGCAGTGCAGGTCACACCGGTGCCTTGATTCAGAATCCCAGAACTAAACTTTCTGTCCAGCATGGGGTGATATATAGCCCACACCAATATATTGCTGTAGAAATGTGAACAAAGGACCTGTTCAGTATGGGGAGCTGTGCAGTGAATAGCAGTGTATTGATCTGTAAACCTGATCAGTTACCCTCCCAGCATGTAGAGCTGTGGACACCACCTCAGTACATTGATCAGTAACACTGTATTAGATCGATGCCCAGTGTGGGGAAACTTGCAGCAATGCTGAAAGTGACAGGATGTGAAGCTCCCATCCATTTACAGCTCCATATCTCCATTGTGCACTGACAACGGGGTGCTGTTTGTATGAAAACAACTGCCAGAGACAGATGGTGAGGGAATCAGTTTAAACTCCAACAAACAAAAGGATTTTGGGAAAACGAGAAAGGAAGGTTGAGAGACAATTTCATGGAAGATCGCAGTTTTCAGAATGCTGAGATGAAGATATTTCGACATAATCCTGCATCGTGAGCCAGTATTCCCAGGAACGATGGGTTAATGGGATATTGGTGTGAGGTCTGATGATGTATTTTTGGAAGAGTATTTGTTCTGCAGCTTTTTAAAACAGCAGAGTCTCTGACTCATTGGGGTGAGTGTAACAACAATTTAGCTCAGTGACATTTTTATTGAGTGTGACAGAGGGATTGACTGCACGAGGTCGAGCTAGTTTCCTGGTGCTATCTTATCGAACTCACCTTATTATCTACCCACCCGAAACCATGGTGTCCCTCTCATTCAATAGCAGCTCGATTCTCCAACCCATCATGGCTGGAGGTACTAACCATCGCCCGGATGTCCCTGGTTATACCATGATCCCTGGCCCTGGTGCCACCTTTAAAAGACCAATGGGCACACGTTTGAGCTTACTCAGTCCCAAGCTGCCCTTGACAGTTTACCCCAAGCATGACAGATAAGAGGCAATTACACCATGATTTGTTGACCAGGATACGTGGATGGGCTAGTACAGAGGGTACCATTCTCTTCTCAGAGGTGCCACACTACCAGACCCACCATGCATGGTCTGAGGTCACGACCCAGCACAGTGCAGTAAATGTGGTCTAGGAACTGTATAGAAATACAGGACAAGCATCAATAACCTTCTCCGCTCTGTCAGGAAAGGGGTCACGATATTCTCTCTACTGCCTCACACTCACTGTATATCCGTTATAGCACGTACCCCCAAACAAGGCCAATTCTCTAACATTCTCAATGCGGCATACCGCACCTTCCTCATCTCTCTCTCTCTCTCTCTCTCTCTCTCTCTCTCTTTCTCTCGCATTTGCAATTCCCCAACATGGCAATAGCATGTTCGAGAGAATGTCAATTTTAGAATATTCCAGATAATCTTTCAAATGATTCCCATTTCAATGCCAAAGGAAGAGCGATGCATGTTTTTCAATACACAGACAATTCAAATCCATCATGAGGCCAGTCAACTCTTCAAATGTGCTCTCGCATATAATGAGATGGCAGCTGGTCTGTTGGTTCTCTCAGCTCCATGTTACAGGAACTTTATGTCGTTCAACTCCCTGGGTTTCTGTCACTGAGCAGATGACACTCAGGCACATTTACACTGGTTTTCTTCAAGCGCCTGTTCGACAGCATTTCCCAAACAGACGGACTCCCCTCACAATATATTCCATCAGCTTTATACTTTGATGTAATAATAAGCACATTTTACACAGAACAATAAAAAATATACACTCATTTTATGGTTTCTAGATATGCAATTTCAATTAATAATTCTGGTGATTTCACTTGTCTCGTCTTATTGTTTTCAGCCAAAGACCGTTTCTAACTACTTGGCTCGTTATAAAATACAATTTCTAGCAGAGAATGTTTTCATCCTTAGCTGTTATCTTGACCGTTATCTGAATTGCACCTTTACCTTGTTATGAAAGTTTCTCTTGCCCTTTGTCTTTGACTGTTTCTGTCTGTCGCAGTTATATCGTCTCTCACTCAGTTGGCTGGATGGCTGGTTTGTGATGCAGAGAGAGGCCAACAGTGCAGGTTCAGTTCCTCACACTGACAGAGATTACCATGAAGGGGACGCTGTCTCAACATCACCCCATCTCCCGACGTGTGGTGACCCTCAGGACATCTACCACACGTGGACTCTCTCTAATGACAGAGCAGCCCCATGGTCCTTTGATACTGAATTCTATCATTGTTGCATTATAAACTTTTATCTATTTTATAATTTCATTTTGTATTATATTCCTGGATGTTTTGGAACAGTGTAATTTGTACCACTGTCAGAATTTCCCACACACTGCACATTCCTGCCCATTCCTCAGTAATTCTTGACATCGTTGTTATTTGTGAACCTTCTGTCTGCGCCTCAAAATTATTGAATATCTCTGCCCCCAATGCTCGGCGGGGAAGAGTGTTACAGAGCCCCACAACACTGAGAAAACAAAACTTTAACTCATCTGTGTGTAAGATTTTTTTGTCTCCTTACCTGTGAAAGAATATAATTCCATTGGAAGCAGTTGAGAGATGTTTCACTTCACGTATTCCAGGGATGAATGGCTTATATTATGGAGGCTTTAA
The DNA here is from genome assembly GCF_047496795.1 of Chiloscyllium punctatum. Classification (NCBI taxonomy): domain Eukaryota; kingdom Metazoa; phylum Chordata; class Chondrichthyes; order Orectolobiformes; family Hemiscylliidae; genus Chiloscyllium; species Chiloscyllium punctatum. Next base: position 11,937,967 of record NC_092756.1, read on the forward strand.
CAGGTTAGACATGGAATGAGAGCTGATCCTATTGAAACACACAAAACCTTGAGGAGAGTGGATCAGGTAGATACCCACTGTGTGTTTGTATAGCGCAAACTTGTTATCACTGAGGATGCAGGACATTCTACCTATTGAATCCACACCGACCCACTGAAAAACATCCAGCGCAGACCTGCCCCCCCATGTAACCCTATATTTCCCTTTACTAACCCACCTAACCTACACATCTCTGGGCACTGCAGCATGGCCAAACCACTCTAAGCTGCACATCTTTGGACTGCGAGACGAAACTGGTCCATTGGGAGGAATCCCACACAGACACAGGGAGAATGTTAAAACTCCACATAGAGGGTTGCCCAAGTTTGAAATTGAACCCAACTTCTTGGTGATATGAGGCAGCAGTGCTAACCACAGATTCACCATTCTCCTCTGTTATTTATATTAGCTGCATACGTCTATATTATATTATATCGAGGATGGCTTCGTCTGATTTTCCATATACAGGTGAATCAGGGATGATGGTGCATGGAGAGAAAAGTGCAGCTGGGACCACAATGAGATGAGCCACGACATTATTTCCGGGTAAAGTAGTGTGAAAGGGCTGAATAGCCCACTTGTATCTCTCAGCCCTGTGTTCTGATGTTCCATTCAGCCCTTCAGACCTGCTACACAGGAGCAGATGGACACCACTCCAATGGTTAGGTGTAGTTTAAGAAATGTACTTGGAAAATCCAGGTTGCGTCAGGAAGTGACACCCCCCCCCCCAATCCGCAATCCCTGCTTGCAGGCTTCCCCCTCACTGTACATACTGCTCCAGATGAGAGTTATGTTACAGACCCAGATTCGCTGTGAATACAGTCCCCATAACCTACCCAGGGTTAACTCAAACACACCCTCTGCTCACCCTGAATGGAACATTGTTCAACACGATTTCCATGAAAATAGCCAGTTACTTTCCAAAAGCATAACATGTGGAAATAGTAAATAGGAGCAGGAGTGGCCATTCGGCCCCTCAAGCTAGCCCTCTCATTTAATAAGAACATGGCTGATTTACTCTAGGGCTCAACTCCACTTTCTTGCCGACTCCTTGTATCACTCCACACCTCTCTGGGTTAGGGAATTCCAGACATTCACTACCTTCTGAGAAAAGACATCACTCTGCATCTCAGATTGACATCGATGTTCCATATTCGGTATCTATGTCCTCGAGTTCGAGACTCCCCTCAGGAGAGGAAACAACTTCTTAACGTTTACCTCTTCAAGCGCCTTCTGTGTCTTGTATTTTTCAGCAGTATCACTCCTCATTCATTTAAATCCCAATGAATAACCGCCTCACCATTTTAGAGGTTCTCAATAATTTAACCCGTTCATCCCAGGCTGCCTAATGTTCCAATCTAATTACTTGCTGCATCCGTATGCTGACTTTATGTTTCATAATCAGGAATACTCCAATCTCTTTGTACTTCTCCTTTTTTGGAAGTCCTCTCCATTAAATAACAGCCTGCCTTTTGATTGTCAGTGTCATCCACAAACTCGGATGTATATTGCACTCAGCTCCCGCCATCAGGCTATCAGGATAGATTGTGAATAACTGATGTCATTTGACTGATATTTATATACTCCAGCAGATATACCTTTATCATGAAGATCCATTAATCCTGACTCTCCGATTTGTATGTGCTAACCAATCATCATCCCATGTTAATACATTATCCGTCATCTTGTGTGAGAACTTTTATTTTGTTATACCTTGTGGAAAATATCTGGAAAGCCTGGTGTCTACCAGATCCCCTTTATCAAGTCCGCTTGTTACATTCTCAGGCATCTCCAGAAATACTTTGCATGATTTTACAGGGCAAAATATAATTCCCTTTCACAAACCCACACTGACTCTGCGTGAAGCTTTTCTAAATGATCATGCTGGCCAGGATTTCCAAATCAGGCTAGTCCCATCTGCTTTCAATTGGCCAATATGCCTCAAAATGTTTCCCATTCATATCTTTGTCCAAATGAGTTTTAAATTTTGTAACTGTATGGAATCTAACACTCTTCGTCTGGCAGCTCACTCCATACCCACACCATCTTCTGTGAAAAAACGTTGCTACTGCGTCCCTTGTAACTTTTCCCTATTTCACCTTAAACCTATGCCTTCTACGGCTGAACTCCCCCATCCTGTGGAAAAGACCTTGGCTATTCACCCTCTCATAATTTTAGAGTCTTCTATAACTTCACCCCCAACCTTCTAAACTCCATCCAATACCAACTTCAAGAACAAGCTTAAAAAAAAGCACTGCAAATTTGAAGCAATACTACACATGACAGGTAAACAACACTCAGCTCCAAACTTCATACTTTGATTTGCTTTTCTCCATGTTACAATACAAAGGCAACATTAAACGTTTACAAGTGCCAATAAGAAGTCAAGCACTTGGTTTCCTTTGTCTAAAGGGGGCGATTATCTCGACAGTGAAAACGTATTTATGAGCAAATCTATATAATGCCACGTAATCAAAATTCTTCCTCCTGGCCCCATTGTGACCTTGTGTGGTGGTGACTTCTTTATCTTCTACTCAATAGAGAGAATCCCTTTCCCCCATTCACATCTTACTTTAAAACCGTTTTACATCATTTTCTCGTTCACGAGTGCTAAAAGCCAATTGATCTTTGCCACACCCTCTTTTCCCTGTCACCCATCCCCCACCTCTGGCAAGGGATTTAAAAGCCTATTTTCCCATCCTTTTCAGTTCTGAAGAAGTGTCACACTCGACTTGAAATGCTAACTCTGTTTCTCTGTCTCTGCAGATGCTGACAGACCTTCTGAGTTTCTCCAGAAAGGAATAGGTGCAGCACAAATTTTCAATTAAACAAATAACTATGGATACTGGAAATAAAAACTACAAACAAATGCTGGAGAAACTGGGAGCTTTGTACAGGATCACTGGACCTGAAATATAACTCTGCATTAACTCCAGAAGATGTTGCAACATCTTCAGCCTTTTCTTCAGCAATTTCTGTTTTTGAACAATTTCCATGGAAGTACGTCAAAGATGCTGGAACATCCTGTCCAACCTGGAGCGCCGTACACTGGGGACTGAACAATATCGCATGGTGCACAAGTTTCTTGACTCTGAAACTACATAAGGTTAGAATCACTGATGCTGCAGAGCTCTGAATCATGTTCAGGGCGAAAAACAGAGGGAAACTCTTTCACAGAAGATAGCATTACGGAAAGGAAAAGATTTAGGTTAATACCTTAAATGGATTGAGTTAAAGTAACAAATTGGAAGTGTGATATCAAGGAAAGACTTTCAGCAGAATGAGAATATGGAAACGGAATTATTACCGCATCAGAAACCAGTAAGGTCACTGAATACAGGGCTGATGGGTGAATGGGGCTCGGTGTGAACGGAGGGACAGTCAGTAGAATTGACTTGTAGATATTGCAGCTTAAACTGGGTTATCATCTCATGCTGTAGATCACAGAAGCAGCAGAAACAGAATTACATTCAATGACAATATGTAACTTTTTTACGCAGAATAACCATCAGTCTACCCTTACCATCAAGCCGATCCAAGGTCAGTGACAAATGTGGGTGAACATGCCAGGGTTGAAATCATGTGCTCCTAAACCTGATGACAACCCATTAAAGCTACCACACTTGAATGGTTGCATTCGAAACAGACGGACCAACGTCTGATGGAGAGGGGGAAATGAATCAAGACTGACAGATCAGTTCTAAGCTCTGTCGTCCTGCCAAATCCAAGCGTAAATGTTGATTGACGACTAAACAATCTACTGGAGGAGACGGCTCCACAAATATTCTCATCCTAAATATCGGGACAGCTCTGTATGTCAATGAAAAAGTCAAGTATGTTGTGTCTGCACTATTCTCAGCCAGACGTATTGAGTGGATGATCTACCTCACACTCATCATGATGCCCACAGAATCACAGATGCCAGTCTTCAACCAATTCGATTGGATGCACGTGACATGAAGGAACAGCTGAACACAGTAGATAGGACAAAGGCAATACGCCCTGACACCATTCCTACAATAGGACTGAAGACCTGTGCTGCACAACAAGCCGTGTCCCTGGGGAAGATGTTTCATTTCAGCTCCAACTCTGACATCTCCCTGGCAATGCGGAAAATTACTGAACTATGCCCCATCTCCTAAGAGGAGAATAATTACAATCTGACCAATTACCACCCCCTCAGTGCCATCACGATAATCAAATTGGTGGGAGTTCTCTTTGACAGAACTGCCAAGCAGCACAGAAGTATCCTGCTCAGTGTGGTTTCTGATAGGTCCCCATGTGGAGATGGTGCTGTTGTGGAAATGTTACTGGATTACTAATCCAGACCAGGCTCATGCTCTGGCAGCTGGTGGAAGTTAAACATAATTAATAAAATATCGAGACCTAAAATCTGGTGTCAGAAATAGTGATCTTATGTCCAATGTTGATTATAAACATCGACCTCCTTCCCCAATGTACTCTCAGGACGTGCTTTCCTGGTCTGGCCTAAACGTGAGTCCAGACACATGGACATTTCATAATCTTTTTCAATGGTTGCTGAATCGGCCAAGCAAGACACTCAGTTGTACCAAACTGCTCCGAGATCTTAAAGGATAAAACTGGACAGACCTCCCAGCACCACCTCAGTATCGGAAAAGGGAACAGGAAAAACGATCTGTTGAGCCTGCAGTGACCTCCTTCCTAACATCTGAGATCTTGTGACAACACTTACAGAACTTTCCAACAGACTGCACAGAAACATTGGAAAATGAATAAGCTATTCAACACATTGAGATTTCCCCATGCTAGTTCATGGCTAAACATCTCCTGGATGCAGTTTTCCCCATACAATGTTCATATCATAATTAAACATTCTGAAATATATAATGACACTTGCTGTAGTGCCTTACTCCCATCAATTTTGCTCCTCCATTCAATATACAGGCAGTTCTCTGATAACACGTGTTTATTAAATACGATTTGACTGCAATGAATTCGTGTACCGTTTTGTATAAAGTGAATTCCAGTTCACTGTGACACGATTCCTTGCTGGTAATCAGCTGAATAGCAAAATCCAGCTTCGGGATCCTCTGCCTGCAAAATGCATAATCAATGTATTCAGCTAAAACAGGAATGCAATCTGCTCTGCAAGCCTTGTAACCGAGCCTGAAACTGGGAATTGTAGTCTATATTTAGGAGGAACTTTATTTCAAATGGGGGGTGGGGGATAGAATCTTGAGGAAAACTGGAATTCTGCATCACGTGGTCAGTCAGCCCCGCACGCGTTCTCATGAAGAGTGTGGTACACTGCTGTAGTCAGTGACTGTCGTGTGAAAGTTTTACATTTACAGCACAGTTCCATTACGAGAGGTGATTTAAAGATTTATTTAGTCTGTGCTAGTGTGTGTGTTAGACTAAATTTAATTTTTGGTTTTTACTGATATTGGGGGGGGGGTGGTGGGTTGGGCGGGGGTGTGCCCCTTACCCTCTTTTTTCCCATAGGCCCCATTATTAATATTGCACGATTTTCTACAACACAGTGTTGCACTGGAACACAGCTACTGTGTTATTGGAGAACAACCTGGAATGATAACTGATCTTCTATCTTCACACTATACTCCTGCTCTCTCCCTATCCCTTTAATTTCCAGAAATCCGTATTTCGATTCAGCGCCTTGGCTTCTACAGCCTGACTTGGGAGAGAATTCCCCAGGGTACCCGTCTCTGAGTGCAGACATTTATTCTCATCACAATGCAGACTGGTCTGCCTGAACCTAATACTGTGGCCCCTTGTTTTCGACATCCCAGCCTGGAGAACTATCGTCCCTGCTTCTAATCTGTCTCATACTGTCAGAATTTTATATGTTCCAATGAGATCTCCACTCATTTTCCTAAAGCCCATGGTATACAGGCCCAGTTGCCCCAAACCCTGCTCCCACAACAAGCCAGTCATCCCAGAGATCAGTCTTTCACTGCTTTCCCTCAATGTCAGGTTTGTCCTTTATTAGGTAAGGAGGCCAAAACTGCACACGATACTGCGCAATGTTCGAGATGGTGTCCCACTAAGGCCATTATAGCTGCAGTAAATGACCCTTACTCCTGTATTCAAATCCCCCTGAAATGAAGGTGATATACTCTATTTATCTGCCTACCCGTTTTCTACTCCTGCAATATTTCTTTCAGTTACTGGTGTACAGGCCAACCACCTGGCCATTCATTATATCAAACACAAACTTACTTATCACCCCCCTCCCCCCGGTCCATATACACAGCTGCATCATTAATGAATACCACAAATAATAAGGTTAAAAATCGCACAACATCAGCTTATCGTCTAACAGGTTTATTCGGGGGCTTTAGCTTTCGAAGCGCTGTTTCTTCACCAGGTGGTTGTGTGCTTCGAAAGCTCGTGCCTCCGAATACTCCTGTTGGCTATGACCTGATGTTATGTGATTTTTTTAGCTTTGTCCACCCCAGTCCAACTCCAGCACCTCCAAATCACAAATAATAAGGGACACATCTCTGATCCCCGTGGTGCACCATTGGTCACTGGTCTCCAGTCATACAAACAGCCTTCTACCACCACCCTATATTTCCTAACACTAAAGTTGATTTGGCTGCAACTTGGCAAGTCACTGATGAGTCCTACCTATCTCGTTTTATTCTGTTCCGCTTGACACACTGAAAGAACATCTGGAGATTCACCCTAATCTTATCTCCCAGTAGGTTTCTTTACCTCTGCGTTAGTCAGTCCACTCTAAGTGAAGAATTTCCTCCTTATTGCAAATTTTCAAATTGTCATATGTTTTGTGAATTTTCTAAATTTCACTGTGACTCGCCTCTCATTCTTTGAAACTCGAGAGAACATATGCCAAGTTTCCTCATCAGGCCATCTCGCCATCTGAGGGATCAATCTGGACAATGTCCATTGCACTTCCTCTGTGGTCAGCAAATTCTTTCTCAGACTCCGTCATCAAAATTGTACTCAATACCCCAGGTACAGTCCCACCAACACTCAGTGAAACTGTTTCAATATGTCTTTACGTTTATGTTCTGACTCCCTTAAATTAAGGCGAACCAAACTTTAACTTTCCACTTCCATATATTCCTCCGAATACCCTTCACTTTCATTGAATTTACGAACTCACTGTTTGATTTCTTATAGAAACTCTTCCGAAAATCCAATATATGCCACTTCTATTGTTTCCCCATTATCTATGCTGTAAGAAACAACCTCAAACGATTCCGAAGTTTATCAAGTATGATTACTCTATCAGAAATGCATGCTGATTCTCCCCATTGTTACAGTTAATTTCTACATATCAAAACTCTCATCCTGCATAACAGTTTCCGTACAGATGTCAAGTTAATTGGTCTGCAGTTCTCCAAACTATGTCTTCTTCCCTTCATAGCTGCTTGGATCCCTTCCATTCATCTACAAAGCTTGGCTCACGTTTACTAACTTCCATTTATCTACAATGACTTTCGGTCTCTGCAGAATGTACAGGAAAATAAAACACAGTCATCAACATTGCAATTAATACTTCTATTGGTGATTTATTTCTGACATTTTTTTTAGGAAGTACATCCATTTCGTCAGACTTAGCAATGCTCAATACAGCTACAAGTTCAAGTACTATCTTGTTACTGATATGAATTAACTTTATGTCTTTAGCTGCAGAAGTCTGATATGATCATTTGGTATTGCTGCGTGATTTTCTGGATCTTCCTGCATGGTTATTTCTTGGCCATTTCCCTGTCCTGCACAATAAGCTCTCCTCTCCCGATTGCACATTTTCACATTTGACCATGCTATTATTTTGTATCCTTTGAAATATAGACTGTGGATTTATGCAGTCTTTGTGTCCTGTTTGTTAGCATGTAAATTATCTTTTTGATTTCCTTATCAGTTTCATGGCCTTCCTTTTCTGGATCGTCAATTTCTGAGAATTGTCAGGTTTCCACAATATCTGAAATTCTTCTGATGTCACTTCCTATGATTAGCATATTTTCCAATTTGTTATGTTTACCATCATTGAGTCACTTTCCCTTTCTTTGGTGTTTGTATCTGAAAAAATAGTTATATTTTTCAGTATTTGCAGTATTTATAAAAAAATCACCTGGTCCTGACGAGATATATTCAAGAACAGTGCAGAAGGATAGAGAAGAAATTGCAGGAACATTGCTTGCCTCTTTTCCATCATCGCTGGCCAACGACTGACGTCCTGAACGACTGGAGGGTAGCAAATGCTGAGCCTTTATTCAAGAAAAGCTACAAAGATAAAGGCCTGTAAACCTAAAATCTAGTAGGTAAGTTAATTGAGAAGATTCAGCAAGATTGGATATATATGCATTTAAAACGACAGGGTATGAATTGCAGTAAGAATAGAATGATGCTGGAAAAGCTCAGCAGGTCATGTAGCATCCGAGTAACAGGAAAATCGATGTTTCGGGCAAAAGCCCCTCATCAAAGGCTTTGTGCATGGGACAACATGACTCATATATTTTTGGAGTTCTTTGATGAATTGACCAGCAACGTTGAGGAGGGCAGGGTGGTATACATAGTCTATATGGACTCCAGTAAGGCCTTCAATAAGCTTCCACATGGTACGCTGATCTGAAAGGTTAGATCACATGGAATTGAGGGGGAGTTGCCAAATTCGAGACAAAATTGGCTTGGTGGTAGAAAACAAAGGGTAATACTGGAAGAATGTTGGTTGGAGGCCTGTGTCTCGTGGAATGGATGAGGGGTTGGTGCTGGGACCACTACATATTACACATATCTATGATTTAGATGAGAATGTACAGGCAAGATTTGTAAGTATGTAGGCGACACTAAAATAGGCAGCATCATGGAGAGTGAGAAAGATTATCAGAAATTTAGAAATTACAGCAGTATCTTGATCAGCTGGTGAAGTGGGCTGAGAAATGGCAAATTGAATTTAATATAGATCAGTGTAAGTTCTTACATTTTAGAAAGTCAAATCAAGGTTGGAGTTTCATGGTGAATGGTTGGGTCCTAAGGAGTGTAGTGGAACAGAGGGACCTTGGAGTTCAGTTGCATGGTTCTCTGAAAGATGATTCAGAGGTTGACATAGCAGTGAAGAAAGCTTTTGACACACTGGCCTTCATCAGTGTATATCACTGAGTTTCGAAATTAGACAGTTATGTTGCTGTTATACAGGATGCTGGTGTGGCCATACTGGTTATGTTCAGTTTTGTTCACTGGGAGGCAAGCAAGGATTATTTGTGTCATAGATGTTGTTAAGCTGGAAAGAGAGCAGGGGAAACTTACAACGATGTTACCATCTAAATGATCTGAGTTATAGCGAGAGGTTGGACAAGCTAGGTCTTTTTAATTTAGCATGTAAGTGACTGAGGGGGGGTCTGACATGAGTGTATAAAATCATGACAGGCAGGGACAGAGTGAATGCACTCAGTCTTTTTTCCGAGGGTTGGGCAATCACAGACTAGAGGGCATCAGTTTATGGCCAGAGGGAAAAGAATAAAAGGGAAACTGAGGAAGAACCTGAGGGGCTGGTACGAATATGGAAGGAGGTGCCAGGGGAAGAGGTTGAGTTGGCTACATTCACAGCCTTTGAAAGTCATTTTGCCAAATACACGGATAGGAAATTATTACAAGGATACGGGGCAATGGCAGGGAAGTGGGGTTAGCTTGGATGGACATTTTGTCGGAATGGACTATTTTGGACTGAAGGGTCTGTCTCCGATCTGTTGGACTCTATGACTCTAACAACCATTGAATGCCTCCCACTGAATGTTGCGTTGGATTTTCCCAATTCACTGGAGCGAACTTGAACCTCTAGCCTCCAGGCTTCCATGATGTTTAACCAGAATGATCAAGCATTCTACGTTGTATGCAGACACCGTGAAAAATGCACCTTATTAACGTCACTATACTTTAAAAGCTGCTTCAGAGAAAGGTTAGTAATTCGTCCTTCTGACCACACAACACCAAATGCGAAATAACATTCTCTCTGGTTTGCTTCACAACATACTCTTCAACCCACCTCATATACACACGAAATTTATTTTTCACAGCACGAGCCGTCGCTTAGTCAATGCAGTTTAGATGCACCGTGAGACCATCCAATAAAACTGCAGTATCATGATACTTGCACTTCTAATTTCCAGAACATATGATGCTCAGATTTGCTTTTGATATATAACACACCAATATTTGCTTCTCCTTGCCATTTGTAAGGGCTACCTAAACTGAATCAGTGGAAGCTGAGTGACAGGTCTTTGCCGTTATTAGTGTTAGACTTGGACAAGACATTGGGGAAACTCACCTCGACGCTGAGATGATCTGAAGAAATGTCCATCAGTACAGGATAAGTATCAATATCCTCCCCGCTCTGTCAGGATAAAGGTCACCATATTCTCTCTGCTGCCTCACACCCACTATATATCTGTTATAGCACCTACCCCCAGACAATCCTCATGCTATATCTCCAAATAAGGCGCAGGCACTACCACTTTCATTATTGAAATCAGCAACTTCCTTCCCACACTTTATCTGTCACCCACACAATACCCCCCGCCCGACACTAATAACGCTACATGGATTCAAAACTGCCAATTGACTCATTCTGGACACCTCACAATTCCCTCTAGCCCCATCTGCACCAGCACTAACAGCAGAGCCACACACTCCAGCCCTCACTCCCACCTTTCTCCCATTCCAAGAGAAACAACCTGGAATAGGACAGAAAGGGCCAAGCCGGGTGGTTGGGTGCTCAAGATTCATTCCCTCACCCGCCTACCCCCGCCATGTGGAGAGGAACCGAATGCAAGATGGAGTTGACTGGGATGCCTCGCGTGGAGTTTCTGAAACATCCATGTCCCACTAACCGATTAAGGAGCAGCACTCAGTGAACGACAATTCTCACTTTAAACTCACTGTCAGTTCCAACGACAGTCCTTTCAGTCCCCCCAAAAAACCACGGATACCTCACTGAACAGAGATGCAGATACAGAAATACACATAATTAGTGGTAACCACCCCAAAATGCGAAGAAATACAATACATACAAGGCGATAGGCATACACATACGTAGAAACACACAGACATATCGAGTCACACACAAATAGACACAAACACAGACAGAAATGCACAGACTGATACACAGAAAGACAGACGTAGACACATAAATACACAGATGACAAGCAGATGGACACACACATACGCGCACACAGACACAAGCACTACTGTCATTAAGACACAAATAGATAAGTTTTTGATTTATAAGAGGATCAAGGATTCTTGGGGTAAGGCAGGAGAATGAGGTTGAGGAACATATAAGAAATTATTGAATGGCATATCAGACTAGATGGGCTGAATAGTCTCATTCTGCTCCTTTTTCATGCTCATGTGTTGTTATGCTATCAGGTATTCAGACACACTGGGATCAGCCATGAGCATTCTGAATGGTACAGTCAAATGGACAACTGCTGCCCTAAGCTATGTTTTGTTCCCCAACCCAGCCCTCGAGGCTGTTACAGAGATATACTGCTGCCCTACACCATGTGTCGTTCTCTCAGTCCACCCTAGAGGCTGTTACAGAGGTATACTGTTGCCCCTACACTATGCGTTCTACTCTCAATCCAGCCCTCGAGGCTATTACAGAGATATACTGCTGTCCGTACCCCGTATGTTGTTGCTCAATCCACCCCTCGAGGATGTTACATAGTAGGGGACCACCCCATTCAGTCAGACAAAATCGTTACAATGAGACAGGAGGAGACCTTTCTGACCATCTAAGGAATTACACAGGAATATAGAATGAAGTAATTCAGCTCGTTGAGAACATTTCACAGCCCAGGAGGAGGCCATTAAACCTTCCTGAATGGCTACACAGGAACAGGGAAGATGTCGCTAACAGGAAATAGAGAATAGAGACAAATGTTTATTTTCAGGCTGCAAAGCTGTAACTGATGGAGTGCCTCAAAGATCACTGTGGGGTCATCAATAATCAATAATCTGTATCAAAGATCTGGAGGAAGGGGAGAGAATGTCTTGGAGCTCAATTAACTCATACACAAAGATGGTCATTCAATGTGTCGTTAAATGGAGGTAGTGAGTCTGTAATGTGATACAGGCAGGGAAGGATATTGAGCAAACCTTCAGCAGAAATAACATGAGGTAAGTTGTCTATTTTGGCATTAAGAATGAAACAATTGTAAGCAATTTAAATGGAGAGAGATTGCAGAACTCTGTGATACAGGCGGTTTCCATGTTCTTTGGACATGAATCGTATGAAGTCAGTCTGCAGATGCAGCAAGTGATTTGGAAGGTAAGTGGAATGATGCTGTATTTCGCAAAAGGTATCAGATTTAATTGCAGGAATGTTTTACTGCATCTGTACAGGGCATTGTTGAGTTCACACCTGATGCACTGTGTGCAAGTTTGATCCCCTAAACTAAAATAAAAAGATATAATTCTCCTTCGAAGATTTTCAAAGAGGTTTCCCTTCACTCATTCCTGGAATGCCGGCCTTTTGGTATGGGTTAATATCAATTTTGATGTTAGCTGAGAAATAGTATTTGAAAAGTGTGTCAGCTGGATGCATATTATCTCTTGTCAGGGAGACTAAAGCTAGAGAATAAATTTTAAGAAAAAGATGGATTGATATTAACACACATATTATGAAGACACCTACCAATATTTACAAATTACACAGACACATGTAAGCATGTCATCAAATTATATAGTGGGGACATTTTTTTGCGATTGGAAGGAATTGTGTACAACATGAGCAATGATGCACCTGCCTATAATCCATCGTCAGATTTTCTAGAGAATGTTCCAGGAGCTCGCACATGGTCCAATTTGGGGTTCAGTTGACATTATTGTATGTTCCAACACAGAGAGGGAGAAAAATGTTTCTTGCCTGAGAAGCAGCAGCCGATTGACCCCTCTCTCTTACTTTGTTCAGCCCGATAGCAAAGTATGAGACTATAAAATCCCCGAGTCTGTTTTACCACTTTTGAAGGATTCCTGGTGAGGATTCATTGGAATCTCTCCACTGTCTGAAAAGAAGGGAATTCAGCCAAATCAAAATGTTCCAGAAAGAAATCGCACTATCAGTAGCTTGTGTGAGCAGAATAATTTCAAAGGCAAAGTAACGTTTGGGGCACTCTGTCGTTTTACCATTTGTTATGAGTTCAACTTTTTGTCTCTCACATTTTTCTCGAAAATGACCTACTCAGGCCTATACCATTGGTCACATCACAAAACTGGTTGCATTTATGATTGGTGTAACCAGTGAAGGAGTGGGACTGAAAAAGGACATAGTAACCCTCCAAAATTTGTTGGAACACAAATGAGAAATTCTCAAAGGGCTGTTCAAGTGGAAATTCCCTTCCCCAGAGGATTGTGGTGCCTAGATGTTTGCATTTATTCAAAGTTGTTTTTTGTATGTAGTAAAATGGTATACAGACAGAAGCATGCTGCTGAGATCAAAAGCACATGGGGCGGTGACAAAGTATCTAATGACCCACTCCTGCTGCTCAGTCCTGTGTTGCTATGTTCTATTCAACCCCCCCACAGCTCCTGCAAGGAGCAGATGAGGCCACTCGCTCCAAATAGCTGGTCAGCAGTAATGCAGGATCTCATTGAGTCCCTCAAGAATGTCACACATGGTTTGATGTCCGTTGGAAAATGTTATTTAGTTCGAAAGACGCCTCTGGTCTCTTTACAGAGTGTTTCTTCTCTGCAAGCTGTGGTTCATTTGTTGGTCATATCATAGATCCAGATTCATTGTGAATACAGTCCTCATACCTCAACCAGCGATGACTCACAAAATGCTTTACTCTCTCTGATTGCAAAGTTCAATAAAAGAACATTCAGGAAAATTACAACCATTAAATTTGCAATTACTGAATAGGAGGACAATAGGAACAGGATCAGGTCATTAGGATGATCAACCTATTGTATACCATCATGGCTGATCTACTTTTGACATTAACTCCACTTTCATGCCCAATTTTTCATCCCTTAGCTCTCTGACCAGTCAAAAGTCCATCTACCTCCTCCTTAAATGCTTTCAGTGATGTAGCTCCGCTAGCTCTCTAACTCCCTAGCCCAGATCATTTCTAACAGTGATTACTTTCTGTGAGAGGAAAGCACTCCCTACACATACATTGTCACCTATTGATATGCGCAAGAGGCGAACACAGGGGCTCAGGAAAGAGTGAATGACTTTGATACCAAGGCAGTATTTGACTGATGATGGCATCGGGACCACCTACGTATTTGAGCTGAATGTGGATCAGGTGTAACCTTCCCACTGGACGGGGTCTTTCCGAACAAAAATAAAGAGGTTTGGGGTCAGTCACCAACAATCCTCTCAGTCCCAGGACATCTCTGCAGGAGATCCTCAGGTTAGCCTCCTCAGCACAAACATCTTCAACAGCTCCATCAATGTCTTTTCCGGTCATAAGATCTAAAGAAGGTATGATGTCTGAAGATCACACAATGTTCAGAAAATTTGTCCCCCATCAGCTCTTGAACCATTCTGTGTCCATGTGCAGCAAGACCCAGACAGAATTCCGGTTTGTGTTGTTAAAGTGTCGGTAGCATTCATGTAACAGCACGGCCCAGACACTGCACACTTCCACAGTTAAAAGAGGAGCTCATTCAGCATCTCAATCTGGTTGCACACATGTATGAGCTAGCATTCGGGAACAGGAAGAGTGACAGCACGTTCAATGCGCCTACCTGTTACACAGGAAGAAGCCTGGTCTGTTCAGTGCATCGAGCTGTTAAACAGGAACAGGCAGAGCCCAATCAGACCCAAAAACGTGTTCCATGAGACCAGGAGGAGCCTGTTCATCCCCACAAGAGCTATACAGAAACAAGAGGGGCTCATTGATATTCTAACATGACAAACCGAGACTGCACTGATACAGAGCTCCATGATATTAATCATGGTTCCATTGTTTGTAAAACATGTGCTAATTTAACATGGTTTGCTGGCAGTGAGGAAGGAAGCCAAATGATTTGTGCCAAGTCTCAAGGAGGCATCTTCCATCTCCGAGAAGACACACCTATGTTCGCCATGGAGGTCAGATCTGGTTGGAATAGTTAACTGTTTTAGCATGAAGGTATTGTGGCTGCTGTAGGGAGTGTCGATAATGAGACTTTCAGTGCAGGACCACACATCAAATGCACTGTATTAATGTGGGGAGTGTTTATTCAAAGACTGGCCCTCTGTCTCTCTCATGCGATATGGGAATTGGGTGTGGACTGATGGGAATATTCTCAGAGGCTCTTCAACTATCGACAATCACGTAACCCGACGAAAACGAAGCCATGGAATCTTTCACCGTATAAGTGTCTGTTTAGAACATCGTGAGTAACTGTCCATCCCCCTCAAGGTTCAATGCCATCGCCTCTCATTCTCTCACAACGCCAGAGATTAATCTTCACTCTCTCCTCATGGTACCATTATCCCAGGGATTCGTCTGGTGAAACCCCATTGCACTCTCTCTGTGGCAAGGCGATCATTCCTTATAAAGGAGAGAAAGTCTGTCCAAAATATACCGAATACTGCCTCAAAACACTCTCAGCGATAATCGCAATAACGCTTTTTCCTCTAAGACATCTCTATTTCTTTCCTGTGGCGTAAAAAGACTTTCCTTCTCTCTACACTGCTGGAACGAGTTATCACTTTTATAATGAAGGTCTTGTTGCTGTTGTTGGGATTATGGATAACATGACGTTCACTGCAGGAGCACGACCAATTGAACCGCATTAATGTTATGAGAGTTTATTCAAAAGCCTGAACTTCTCTCTGTCTGTCTGTCTGTCTGTCTGTCTCTCTCTATCTCTCTCTATCTCTCTCTCTCTAAGTCTCTCGAACACTCTCTCTCTCTTCTCTTTCTCTCTTTGTCTCAGTCGAAATAGGGAGTGGGGGTCGTTGAGTGGAACGTTCTCAGAGGTTCTAAAACTATCGAGAATCATGTAATCTGAGTGAAAATAAAAACGCCATGGAACTTATCACCGTATCAGTGTCTGTTTAGAACATCATGTGTGATTGTCCATCCCCCTTAAGGTTCAAAGTAATCACTTCTTATTCTCTCACTGAACCTCACTCACTGCTCATGGTGCCATCATCCCAGGGATTAGTTTCGTGAAATTTGAGAGAAAGTCTATCCACAATATCCCAAATACTGCCTCAACAACACGCCCAGTGATGATCACAAAACATCTTTTCTCTCACTTAGACATCACCATTTCTTTTCTGTGCCACAGAAAGAAATTCCTTCTCTCTGCACTACGACTGACATGGAATTTATAAGTCCCTGACCTCTGTATGACAGCATCAATAAAGCCAGCACCAGGGATGCCTATGGAGATGTGCATGACTCTCGGGGAGAATTTCAATGAGATTGAATACAGCTAAAATGTGGGATGATCACGTACCTGAATGGAAATGAGATGTAGCAATACAGAAAACAGGCAGAGAAAGGGAGCTATATTTACCTTTGTTCTTCTCTCACAGGACGTATGCAGCCCTGGTCAGGGCAGCATGTTATGCAAATCTTGAACTGAGTGGCTGATTCAGCGGTTCCACAGGACAGTAAAGAGTAAAACGCATAGCTGTGGGTTTGTAGGGTTACAACACAGGATAAATTTTCCTGCTTAATTAAAACCAGCAACAGAGAAAAGATTTATCCCACGCAGTAATCTGTGATAATTCTAGAGTCCAAATCTATTTAAAGTAAAAATTAACAACTTTATTTCTTAAAGTATAACAGAGAATAATAAACGAACGACTATTTACGACTTCTTCCTCTAACCTGTCATTTACATTCGCCCTCCACAATACTAGTCTGATAAGGCTCCTAAATTAAGATTTACAAAACAAAACTTCTGATCTCAAAACCAGGAAGCTTTCGTTTCTTCTCCATATTCCTGTCTTTTTTTCTACTTGGGGACTCTGCTTCACCGGTTACTAATCAATATAGGTACCTATAGGAGAGCTAGTTTTTAGGCAGTCTTTGCATGCTGGTAGCTTGGCAGTTCTCCTCTCAACTGTACAATTTTTCATGGTCGTGAAATGCCAAACTATTGAATTGTATCATTGGCTTTTAAGATTGTCAATATAATAAAATCAAACGTTGTTGGAGGTGGGTATTTTGGGGTATAATTTAAAATGTTTTGCTGGATTTGTTTTTGTTTCGAGACAATGAGCTAATCGGGTTGTTCAACCAAATGTTACATTATATCTATTTTTCAGAACACTTGGTGCTGTCAGGTAGTTATTGCTGGCTTTTAATTCTCTCAAAGGTACAGTACACCCACGTGTTCATCACAGAAGTCACACGGAAACCTGACGAGGGAAGCATGACACATTGACTTCCCGAAAGTACTTGAGGCAAGCAGATGGGTTTTTATAACAAATGATAATGGTTGCTTTTAAACTCCCCAATTTCCTTCATAAGATACCAACAGATCATTATTCTGTGGCTCTAGATTATGAGTCACTGGCTTGACCACCATAAACTGTGCATGTGCAGAGCACAAGTTAAACATTATCAAGAGCAATTATTTTGTGACTGACATGTGGTTACAAGGAACGTGAAACTGTTGCATCCGGATTTAAAAAAGACACAACTGGTTTATTCAGATTAGATTACTTACAGGCCCTTCGGACCAAGAAGTCCACACCGCCCCACCCATCCATACATTTACCCCTTACCTAACACTATGGGCAATTTAGCATGGCCAATCCACCTGACCTGCACATCTTTGGATTGTGGGAGGAAACCGGAGCACCCAGAGGAAACCCACGCAGACACGTGGGGAACGTGCAAGCTCTACACAAACAGTCGCCTGAAGCGGGAATTGAACCCGGATCTCTGGCGCTGTGAGGCAGCAGTGCTAACCACTGTGCCACCGTGCCACCCTAACAAATGATAACAAACGATAACAAATGACAATGGTTGCTTGTAAACTCCCCAATTTCCTTCATGAGATACCAACACCATACATTATTCTGTGGCTGTAGATTATGAGTCACTGGCTTGACCACCATAAACTGTCAGATGTTGCAATGAGACTGAGGACGAGACTGGGATATCATGATGGTGGTATTGGACAGGATTGGTGAGTCGGGAGGACATGGAGATGTAAATATGTAAAGGACAAAATGGATTATGGAGTTTGAGAACAGTCTGTTTCCTTCTCGCATATCAGTGAGTAATTTATAAACAATAGTTTGATAGATATAATATATAAGGAAATTAATTTTTGTTTGGAACTGAAAATATTGACTTGCATTTTCCAAAATTTGTACTTCATGAGCAGAAATTCAGTTCAACCCGGTTTAGTATAAAAATAAAATGACTTACCAGGAACATCAACGATAATGAGGATGGGATAGTAACCACCTTGAGTAATCCAAAGGATATCCTGGATCCTTAATGCTCATGATATCTAAGGCTGAGAAAGCCAGTAAAGGCCGGAGGATAAACTCCTGTCCATTGTTGGAACATTCCAGTCTAATGTTCTCAGATTCTGATCCATTGTCGGAACATTCCAATCCAATGTCCTCAGACTATGAACAATTACTGTAACATTCCTGTCTAATGTTCTCAGATTCTGATCTCTCCTCCCCCTGTCTCTCGAGCTGCTGATCCCTGTTAGTGCTGTCAGTGATGTTCCTGATCAAACTATGCGATAACACATCGAAAAGAGCCCATTTATCTTTCAACGATGGAAACGATCGACTGGGATAATTAGGATCCATGGAGATTGACATTAATCACAGTCACTGAACAAATAGCTCCAGTTACCCCCTTTGATTTCAATATTGATTTTATTAAAATTCAAAAGAACGTTTAAAATTTACATATTTGGCTTGGGATATGTGGGGGTGGCTGAGGGAAGGAATATTGGAGATGGTAGATTGATTTATGTAATCATTCAATCTGCCTTGGATATGTGAGTAATGTCAAAGGATTGTCAGAACATAAACAAGTTTCACCGTTTATAAATGGAAACATACAGCCTGTAACTACTGATCAGTGATTATAATGTCAGTAAAATATGGAGAGAACTTTTCTAGTCCAGACTCTGACAGGCAAATGTGCCTACGACAACATGAGATATAACAGACAAATGGCATGGATATGTTAACAGAGAATATGATGTAACACACAATTCAGATGGTTAGGCGAGGATCAGAGAGGGCAGGTGAGGGTCATGCTGTTAATGTTGTCGATGTCAATCAATTGTGATTACGTACCATTCACTGGATTTCGATTGCAGTGTGATTATGATATTGGGGAAATGGCTGCAGAGACTGGAGGGAGGGAACATGATATTTCTCAGTCATCAGTATTGGGATGTTACTCTTTGTAACTCATATAAAGATCAAATTCCAGGATACATCTCCAATGAGGAATGATCAGAGCCAATATTAACCATACGACCAGAAGACTTTGGAACAGAAATTTGGCTATTCAGCCCATTGGGCCTGCTCTGCTATTCAATGATGGCTGTTAAGCTTCTCAACCCCATTCTTCCGCTTTCTATCTGTCACCCTTCATCCCCTTTACAATCAATAACCTATCTGCCTTACTCTTAAATATACTCAATTACCTGGCCTCGACAACATTTTGTAGCAGTGCATTCCCTAGATTAACCACTCTCTGGCTGAAGAGGTTCATCTTTATCTGTGTTTGAAAAGGTCTTCTCTTTATTCTGACCTCTCGGGTCCTAGTATCCCCTCCATTGGAAATATCTTCTCAAAATCCACTCTGTCCAGGTCATTCAATGTTCTGTAAGTTTCAATTTGACTTCCTAACATCCTTCTGAACTCTGTCAAATATCGACCCAGAGCCCTCAGGTGTTCTTCATTGTTAAGCTTTTCATTCCTGGGACCACTTTTGTGAATACCATCGAAAAATGCTCCAGGGCCAATACATCCTTCCTGAGATATGGGACCCAAAACTGTGCACAATAATCTAAATGTAGCCTCACTAAAATCTTATAGAGCATCAGAATTACATCACTCATTTTATTTGCCTTCCCAATCGCTGACAACCTGCAAGTTTGCCTTTCAAGATCCTTGGAACTCCGCCCCCCTGCCCCCCAGCCTTCTGAACTTGCTCGCTAATTAGAAAATATTCTATGACACTGTTTTCCTGGCAAACTGCATGACTTCACACTTGCCCAAGTTATACTCCACCTGACCCTTCTTTGCTCTCTCCCCTAACCTGTGCAAAACCTTCAGCAGGAGAAAGTGAGGACCGCTGGTTTTCAGAGTCAAAGAGTGTGGTGCTAGAAAAACACAGCTAGTCAGGCGCTCTCTGAGGAACAGGATATTCGACGTTTCAGTCATAAAGCCTTTATCAGGGATAAAGTGGGTGGGCGGAAGGGGTTTGCGAGATGAATGGGAGGGGTTGGGAGGAATGTTGCTTGGAAGGCGATGGCTAAATGAAGGTGGGTGGTGAGATTGAAAGGTGGAGTGCAGAGATGGGAAGGAACACAGATAGGTAGGACAGTTCAGCAGGCGGTGCTCAATTGGAGGGTTAGATATGTGATAAGGTGGAGGGACGGGAGATGAGGAAATTGGTGACATTGCGCTGGATACCATGTGGTTGAAGGATCCCAAGATGGAAGACGATGCGCTCTTCCTCCAGACGACTGGTGGCTAGAATGTGGCAGTGGAGAGGCCAAGAACTTACTTGTCCTTGGAGGAGTGGAGGGGGGAGGTGAGGTATTCAGCCACAGGGAAGTGGGTTTGTTGGGTGTGTGACGGAGAGTGTTCCCTGAACCGTTCTGCAAGTTGACGTCCTGTCTCGCCAGTGTAGAGGAGACAAGGAGCAATGGACAGAGTAGATGAGGTGTTTGGATGCACAGGATATTCTCTGCCTGATGTGGAATGATCCTTTCGGGCCTTGGATGGAGGTGAGGAGGAGGTTGTTGGCACAGGTTTCATACTTCTTGCAATGGCAAGGGAACGTGCCGGGAGTGGAAGGAGGCTTGTTGCGGTGTGGGGGGCACGGACGCGTGAACCTAACAAGGGAGTCGTGAAGAGAATGGTCTCTGCAGAATGCTGATAAGGGTGGGGAGAGAAGGTGTTGTGGTCTGACTGTTGGTGGCAGAAATGGCGGAGGATGATGCGTTGTATCGTGAGGTAGGTGGAATGGAAGGTGAGCAGTAGAGGGGTGCTAGAGGGTGCTCTTGCACCCTTCTGCAGCCGAACCACCTCTTCGATGCTACCTCTCCCTGTATTCCATCTTTGCACTGTTTGAAAACTTAGCCAGAATTCCCTCAGTTCCTTCATGTCGACCATTAATGCACAAAGCGAATTGTTGTGGTCCCAACACTGAGTCTTGAGGAATTACACTTGTCACTGGATGCCATCCTGAGAGGGACACTTTTATCCTCACTCTCTACTTTCCGTCAAGCAGCCATGCATCTATCCAAGCTAGCAACTTGCCTGTAACACCAGTGGCCCTAATCTTTCTCAATAGCCTCCTGTGTGGCAACTTACCAAAGGATTTTTAAAAAGCTGGTGGATAACATGTATTCGTTCTCCTTGGTCTAGTCTGCTCGTTACATCCCATAAGTATTCCAGCAGGGTTGTCAGGCATGATCTCCCATTGACGAAACAATGCTGACTGCACTATTTTACTAAATACTTCCAAGTATTCAGAAATCCCATCCTTAACGATGGATTCCAGAATGTTACCCACAACCAAGGTTAGGGTAATCATTCTGAAATTTTCCATCTTCTGCCTAACCCCCTTATTAAATGGAGTGTCACGTTTGCAATTTTCCAGCCTTTCCTGATTTTAGTCATTCCTGAAAGATTACCATTTTCACTTTCACTACTTCTTCAGCTATCTCCCTTACAATGCTGGGATGTAGTCCATATGGTGCAGGTGATTTATCCAAATTCAGGCCATTCAGTTTTCTAACATGTTCTTCTTGGTGATGACCATCATACTCGCTCTGCCCTCTCACTATCTTCGATTTTTGGGAAATTACTCGTGTCTTCCACCATGAACGTTGATGCAACGTTCCTCAATCATTTCTTTGTTTTCCACTATTGTCTCTCCAGCATCATTTTCCAGTGGTCCATATTCACTTTTGCCTTTTTATTGCATTTTACATATCTAAAGAATCTCTTACAGTCTCCTTTAAATTACTGGTTAGTTTACCTCCATATTTAGTCATCTTTGTACTTTTTTTGCCCTCTGTTAGTCTTTGTAATTTTCCCAATTCTCTAGTTTCCCACTGCCCCTCACCACATTATACGCTTGCTCTATTGCTTATATGCAATCCCTGACTTGCCTCGTCAGCCCTCGCTGTCTCATCCTCCCTGTACTATGCCTCCATTAATCGGCAAGAATGTCTGCTGTGTCTCCTGAATTATTCTTGGAATCTGCTGCCATTGCTGTTCCCCTGTCTTTCATGCTTGGACCCCTCCCCCAATCATTTCTACACAGCTTCTTCCTTATATCTCTGTAGTTGCCTTTATTCAGCTGAAATACTGTTATCTCTGATTCTATCTTCTCTCTCTCAAATTGCAGAATAAATTCAATCATGTTGTAATCATTCCTTCCGAAGTTTACCTTCACCCTAAACTCCCTTACCTAGCCTGCGTCATTAAATCCAGTATCATCTGTTCCTGAGTGGGCTCCACCAGAAGTTGCTCCAAAAACCCATCTCATAAACATTCCTAAAATTCCTTTTCTTGCAACCATGACCAAACTGATGTTCCCAGTTTCCCTGCATACTGAAATCACCCATGATTACTGTACTTTGCCTTTCCGACTCATCTTTTCTATCTCCTGGTGTATCTTGTTCCCCAGCTCCTGATTACTCAGTGGACCCCGGTACAAGACTTCACCTGTGATTGTCTTACCTTTGTGGTTCCTTAATTCTACCCACGCAGATTCTACACCATCTGTCCTTACTTCCTTTCTTACTATTCATTTAATTTCATTTCTTACTAATAATGCAAATCCACTCCCTGTGCCCACCTGCCTATCTTTTCGATAGGATAAACATCCGTAAATATTCAGACCCCCTTGCAGCCACATCTCCGTGATGCCCATCACCTCATACCTGCCAATTTCCTTCTGCGCCACAAGCTCCTTTAACTTATTCTTTATTACCCCTTCAGTCCTGCATTAACCGTCCCTCTTCTCATTGTCATGCATTTGTGCAGTGCATTTGAAGTTTGATATGTTAAATATTTCCCGATGCTCTATCCTACTTGTGTATGTGCTGGAGATTTTAATAACCTCTCCTGAGTTATGTACTCTTACCTCCTCTTTTAATTCGGCTTTTCTAATTAAACCCTATAACTGCACCCCCAGACCGCACACACACACACACACACACACACACTCCTAATCAGTTTAAAGCTCTGTCTACATCCCTGGTTAGGATTCACTCGGATTCTGGTCCCAGCACGGTCAGATGACGACTGCAATAAAATGTGTTTATTCCACACAAAATACAAGGATAAAAAAGCCTTTCTGTACATACCAAAATATGAAAACTACAAAAAGACAATATTGTTAAACCACACTTACGATGTGGAGCTATATAAGTTAAAATGTGAATTACAAAACCATGGTAGTAGTGTGCAAACTTTATCAATCATTATTTGACCCACAGCTGCGATCCTGATTTCCCCTCTGCCAGTGATTCCCTTCATTGAGATTCCACCCTGCCGCTCACGCAGTGTCTAGAAGAGCTGCAAGTTCTTGTTGGCCCAGAATATTTAAATTAATCCACCTTCTCCCTAGAACTAATCTATTGGTATATTGGATTCTGTTTAGTTGTCAGCAACTCAGCTCTGTGATGTTATTGGTGATAAATGATCTGGGATGACAGCTAGTATCAGCATGGTGTTCACGGGGTATGGCACCAGACAAAGGGCTTACAGTCTCTGGGAGCTTCTAAATAAAGTTTTTTGTGTATTTCTCCTCATGTTGTCTCCTGACCTAACTTCACATTCGTCTGACAGCCCTTGCTCTCACTCACTCTGTCGCTCCAGTTTTCTCACTCTGTTTATCTCACTTCACTGTTTTTCTCTCTGTTTATTTATCTCTCTCCCTCTCACTCTCGCTCCGATAATTCCCTCTATTTTCAATTTGCAGGTTGGAGAGCTCATGGACGCATGGTGGGTTGAATGGCCTCCTTCTGTGTTGCGTTAATTTTGAAGTTCTCTGACCACTGTAACATGTTTTGGTGCACTGAGAGACAAGCTGGTCCAGTGAAGGTCCCAGTGGACAATTAACCATTATCTCTTCCTACTTTCTGACATACAGCGACATTGAAATGTCTGTTCAAACCAACAGATTCCTCATATTAAAATCAGCACACTTCAGACTGCCAGGCCACTGTGTTCAGTACCCTCTGTTTTTTGTTTTGTTGGTCTTTGCTGTACTGGGATTAGTTTCTAACTCAGTCACTGTACCTGTTAACCTACTGCTGTGGTTCCACACACCCCTCCCCCAACGCAACCACACACTAGTTTAAACCCTCACAAAGGACAACAGCAAACCTGCCTGCCAGGTGATTGCTGCCTGTTCAAGTCCATCCTGTCCATCTTGTTTATATCCTACCAATCCGGGAATCCCAATGATCTACATATCAGAGATTATTATCAGGTCATGTGCATCCCGTCCTTCTTGTGTGTATCCTAATGACCTGTGAATCCCAATAATCCACTTATCATAGATTGCTGCCAGTTCAGGTTCATACTGTCCTTTTTGTGTGTATCCTACCGACTCGGGAATCCCAATGATCCACATATCGGAAATGCTGCCTCCCCTACCAGCACTTCATTAACTGTGCTACCTTACTATTCCCAATCTCACTCGACCTGACATATTCTAATGTCTGCAAAATTCAAATATCCTTTCAGCACAACTCTAGCAAGGCCTTTATTTTAAACTGGATATACTTGATAATAAAAACTTAAGTGTGACGTCAGGAAAGTGAGACCACTGAATCAGTCCAATGACCACCGGATCTGATATCTATCCCCGGTACTAAACCCGTTTGACAAGGCATACATATGGGCCATCTATTTGCAGATGGACGAGGATAAACAGAATATTAGAAAATGTCAGAGCAGATGGATGTCATTCAGCCTGTTTACTCAGCTTCGCGATTTAATTGGATTCTCGTTATTCTGTTCCTTTCAATGGCAGAGTGTTTACCCAGCATTCCCAGCGGTCGGAAAGTTCCCAGCGTCGTTGTGTACACAGTCCTGCGAAGGGAGTATCCAGTGCCAGGCAATGGGGTGTGGGAGTCCCAGAGGTGGAACAAGGAATGACTGCATGTAGTGACGATGAACTGATGGAACTGAAAGAGATGCAATGGGTATCCAGGGACACTGCACTCAGCCAAGTGGCCGGGCAAGACTCCTGAACACCCAGGGAACCCGAGAGCCACAGCTGCTTTTACCAAAACCTGTCACATTTGCTGCATTTCTCCATCGAACAAAAGCAAATATACTGTAGATGGTAGAAATCCGAAGCAAGCACAAAGATATACTGTGCAGTGAGAAAAGAGTTAATGCTCCCAATGCAGACACGGGAAGAATGTACAAAGTCCACACAGACAGGGTCCAGAGCTTGGAAATGAACCCAAGTACCTAGCACTGTGAGGCAGCATTGCTGTGTCACCAGGCTGGCCAATGCTGGATAATTGGGGATAGTACAGTTAAAAGCATAGACACTGTTCTCCGTGATCGGGACTAAGAGTCCTGATGGTTGTGTTGCCTACCTGGTGCTCGGATTTGGGATATATGATCTGGATTGCAGAACGTGAAGCAGGAGGGGAATGATCCAGTTGTCAGGGTCCGTGTAGGTACCAACGGCTGGACAAACAAATGACAATGAGAAGACCGACGGGTAATTCAGGACTGAACTATTATATCGGAATGCATGCAGTATAAGGAATAAGGTAAATGAGCTTGTGACTCATCCATAAATTGGCAGGTACGACATATTGGGAATTACAGTGACATCGCTGCAAGAGGATCAGGATTCGAAGCTGAATATGCAAGGATATTCATCCTATCAGAAAGATAGGAAGGTGGGCAGAGAGATAGAGTTGTCTCAGTATTAAGAATGGAATTGAATCAATAATCAATAATAAGAAATGAATTAAGGTCAGATTATATAGAATCTGTGATGGTAGAATTCTGAAATCAAAAAGGTGAAAAAAATGCAATTGGAGTTGTATACAGTGAGCTGGGTGTAAAATACACCAGGCGCTAGAAAGATCTGGAGGAAAGGCAAAGTTACAGTGATCATGTGGGATTTCATTATGCAGATGGACTGGGAATTCAGGTTGATAGTGGTTGGCAGGAAAAGTAATTTGTGGAATGACTACGAGATGGTTATTTGGAGCAGCTTGTGCAGGCAGATTAGATGAGGGGAGCTTAAGGTGAAGGAAAACGTACGAAGCAGTGATCATAATATGATTGAATTTACTCTGCAATTTCAGATGGAGAAGATGGAATCAGAAGCAACGGTATTACACCTGAATAAAGACAATTACAGGGACATGAGGGAGGAGCTGGGTAGAATTGACTGGGAGACGGGCCCAGCAGGAAAGACAGTGCAACAGCAATGGCAGGAGATTTTTGGAGGAATTCAGGATACAGCAGAGATTTATCCTAAGGGAAAATAGGCTTCTATAGGGAGGATGGGACAACCATAGCTGACTAGGGAACTCAGGTATAGCATAAAAGCAAAAGAGAAAGGATATAATGTGGCAAAGTGCAGTGGGAAACCTGAGGGTTGAGAAGCTTACAAAGACAAAATAGGGGGCAAATAAAATAAAATAAGGAGGGAGATTATTAAGTCTGGGGTAATATAAAGGATGACTGTAACAGTTTCTTTCGATAATTCATGTCCAAAAGAGTGGCAAAAGTGAACATTGGACTGCTGGAAAATGATACTGGAGTGATAGTAGTAGGGAATGAGAAAATGGCCAAGGAACTGAATAATTACTTTGCATCAGCCTTGACTGTGGAAGGCACGAGTAATACATTAAACATTCAAGAGATTGAGGGGACGGAGCTTAATATGATGGCCAATACCATGGAGAACATGCTAGAAAAAAATGTAATAGCCCGAAGATGGTTAAATAACATTGACCAATGGACTACATCCCAGTGTTATAAGGGAGATAGCTGAAGAAGGAGTGGAGGCGATCGTGGTGGTCTTTCAGGAATCACTAGAGTAAGGAACGATCCCGAGCACTGGAAACCCATTAACATGACACCCCTTTTTAACACGAGAATAAAGAAAAAGACAACAAAAACCCACCATGAATAGTTTAACCTCGGTCGTGGGTAAGATCCCTGAATTCATTGTGAAGGATAAGATTTCTGAATACTTGAAAGTGATTGGTAAAATAGGGCAAAATCGGCATGATTTCATCAAGGGAGGTTCATGCCTGACAAATCTGTTGGAATGCTTTGAAGACGAATGAGCAGGCTCGACCAAGCACAGCCAATGGATGTTATACACCTGTAATTCAAGAAGGCCTTTGACAAGGTGTCACACAGGAGATTACTGAGTATGATAAGGGTTCGTGGTTTGAGAGGAAGGTAGTGGCATGGATAGAAGCTTGTCTGTCTGTCAGAAAGCAGAGAATGGGAATAAAAGAGTACTTCTCAGGATCCAGCCGATGACAAGTGGTGATCCACAATGCTCAGTGTTGGAATCATATCATTTACTTGTTATATTAACAATCTAGATGAGGGCATTGAGTGCGCTCTGGATAGGTTTGTAGACGATACAAAGATAGGCAGATGGCCAGGTCGTATTGAGTAAGCAGAGTGGCTGAACAAGGATTTGGACAGGTAAAGAGATCGGCAGATGCATTCCAACATTGGAAAGTGTGAGGTCATGCACTTTGGCACGAAGAATAGAGGCATGGTCGATTTTCAAAATGGCGAGAAAATTCAGAAATCTGAATGCAAAGTCACTGGGGAGTTCTAGTGCAGTGTTCTCTCAAGGTAAGCTTGCAGGTTGAGGCAGTGGTTAGGAGAGCAATTGTAATTATGATTGGGATCATTTACTACGAGAAGAATTGAATATAAGAACAGGCTGTATATGCCTCTGATCAGACCATATTTGGAGTATTGTACTCACCTTTCAGCTCCATATGTCAGGAAGGATGTACTGGTTCTGGAGCGTGTTCAGAAGATTTTCACGAGAATGGTCATAGGAATGAAAACTTATTGTATTTAGAAATGTTTGAGGACTCTGGGTCTATAGATGATAAAGTTTAAAAGGATGAGAGGGAATTTAATTGAAACATACAGAATACTGAATGACCAAGAGAGAGTGGAAGTTGATAAGATGTTTCCATTGCATTAGAATCCGAGGGCACAGCCTTAGATGAAAAGAAACACGTTTTAGAACAGTGATATGGAGAAAGTTATTTAACCATAAAATGGTGAATCTTTAAAATTTATTGCCACAGAAGGCCGTGGGGTCAGGTCATTGAGTATATTTGAGACGGAGATAGATAAATTTTGATTATCCAAGGGATCAAGGGTTACGGGAAGAAGGTCGGAGAATGGGTTTGAGAAACCGATCAGCGATGAATGAATGACGGAGCAGACTCGATGGGCTAAGTGTCCTAATTTATGCTCCAATGTCTTATAGTCTTCTGGTCTAAATCTTAAGGAAGTACCTTGCATCTCTGAGAAGATAGATTCATGTTCTTCATGAATGTCAGAAGCTGTTGGGAATAGCTAACTGTTTTAGAATGAAGGTACTGTGGCTGCTCTCGGGTTGGTGGATAATATGACATTCAGTGCAGGGACATACAAAAACTGTACTGTATTAAAGTGCAGAGAGCGTGTTCAAAACCTGAACCTCTCTGTCTCTCTCAATGGGGAGTAGGGGTTGGGGTTGGAGGGTGGGCGTAACATCCTCCCAGGCATTTCAACTATCCTGAATCATGCATCCTGAGTGAAACAGCAGTCATGGAATTTCTCACCTTCTCATTGTCTGTTTAGAATATAAGGAGTGATTGTCCATCTCTCTCAGGGTTCAATGCAATCACCTTTTATTCCCTCACAGCGCTACAGATCAACCTTCACTCACTCCTCATGGTGCCATCATCCCAGGGATTAATCTAGTGGAACTCCTCTTCACTCTCTCTGTGGTATGGAAATCACTCCATTTTAAGGAAAGAAAATCTGTCCACAATCCCCAAAATACTGTCTCAAAAATACTTTCAGGTTTGATCACATTAATTCATTTCCCTCACTTTACTGGCTCCATTTCTTTCATGTGACACTGGAAGCAATTCATTTACAATGCACTGCCATTGATGGGGAATTTAAAAACATCCTTACATCTGTAGGTCATCATCAATACAGCCAGCACCAGAGGTGCCCATGGAGATGGACATCGCTCTTCGCAGAGACTCAATCACAAAGAATCCATCTAAAACAGTGAATGGCTACCTACCTGAATGGAAATTAGCTGTTGGAGTATGGGATGCAGGCAGAGGAATGGAGATACCTTTCCTTTTGTTCTGCCCTCACGGGATGTGTGCACCCATGGTCAGGCCAGCATGTTATGCCGATCTTGAACTGAGTGGCTGGTTCAGCTGTTTCACAGAACAATAAATAGTAAAACAAATTGCCGAGGGTTTGCAGTTAAACAGAGACTTGACCAGAGAAGGATGACCCACTGCCTTCTCCCATGGGCAGAAGGCAAGCCGATATCAACAGATTATCATTCTGTGGCTCAAGAATACGAGCCAATGACGTGACCTACCATACACTGTCTGCCCATCTTTCAGATTTTGTGGAGAGAACAAGTTAAACATCTCAAGTGCAATTATTTTGCAATGGGCACGTGGTAAGCAGGGAGTTGAAACAGATGTATCAGGAATTAACAAAGGCACAAACAATGGTTTATTCGGGAATTGAACTGAGGCTGAGGAGGAGACTGGGACGCCTTAATGGTGGAACTGGACAGGATTGGTATGTGGGGAGGATATGGAGATGTACACTTTTCAGGAGAAAATGAATCAAAGACGTTGAGAACAGTGTGTTTTATCCTCGCAAATTGGTGAGTAATTTGTAAATAATAATTTGCAAGTTATAATTTCTAAGCAATGGTATATTTGATTGGAACTGAAAACGTTGGTTTACACCTTTCCAAAATCTGCATATCATGACCACCGATTCAGTTCAGACCATTTCACTAAACAGACAGAATGACTCATCAGGAACACCAAATGTAGCAAGGATAGAATAGTAACCAGCTTGAATAACCACCAGTACATCTTCAATCCGGGACACTAATGATCACCAAGGCTGGGAAAGCCAGTAAAGACCACAGGATAAACCCCTGTCCATTGTTGGAACATTCCAGTCTCATGTTCTCAGATTCTGATCCATTGTTGGAACATTCCAGTCTAGTGTTCCCAGATTCCCATCTCTCCTGCCCTTCTCTCCGATGTTGAAAATCCCTGTTACTGCTGTTGGACATACTCCCGCTCATACTATGGGATACAACACTGAAAGTATTCCCTTTTTAATAGAAGAGCGAAGCTCTCTAGGGGCGCATAGAATCCATGGAGACTGACATATTTACAATAGCTGAACAAATACCTCCAGTTAACCCCTTTGAATTCAATGCTAATTTATTAAAATTCAATATAACTTTGAACATTTATGCGTTTTGGGTGTGATATGTGAGTGTGACTGAAGGAAGGAATGTTGAAGATGGCAGATTGATTGTGTGTATTCATTAGTCTACCTTGGATATGGAAGTAATTCCAGAGGTTTAACAGAACATAAACATGCTTCTCTGTTCTTGAATAAAGAAATAAATCCCGTAATTACTGATCAGTCATTGTAAAATCAGTAAAACATTGAGAGAACATCTATCACCCATGATCTGATATCAAAATATGCCAAAGAAAACGAGGGTTACAACAAACATGGCGTCGATATGTCAACAGAGAATTGCACATGACAAACACAGTGCAGATTGTTATTCAAGGATCAGAGAGGGCAGGTGTGCGTCATTCTGTTGATGTTATCGATGTTAAGGAACTGTCAAGAAGTTTAATTTATTGGACTTCAATTACATTGTGATTATGATATTGGGGAAAAGTCAGAAGACGGAGAGATCTGGGGGACATGGCTGTTTAGACAGGGTGGAGGGACAGTGATGTTCCCCGGTTACCAGAATTGAAATGTTACTCTTTATAACTCATGTGAAGAACAGATTCAAGAACACATCTACAATGAGGAATTAGCAGAGACAATATTAATGAAATGCGTTTATACAATATAAAATATAGGAATAAAATGATTTTCTGCAAACACCAATATATGCAAAGTACAAAGAGATAAGGTTGTTAAAATACACTCCTGATATTGAGCTATATAAATTGAAATGTGAATTTCATAACTAGGGAAGTGGTGTGCAAACTTTATCAAACATTATTTGAGCCACAGCTGAGATCGTGATTTCCCATCTGTCAGTGAGTCTCCTCATTGAGATTCTCTGGACAAGTCTCTCATACAGTATCGGGTGATGGGGGAGGGTCATGCAGGCGGGTGTTGGTTATCATTTCCTGCTGCTCTTGGCAATTCTACTTCAAAATTCTGCTTTATCCATGGAATCAATCTATTGGCCTAATGGGTTCTGTTTAGCTGTCAGTAACCCAGCTCTGTGATATTATTGGAAATAACTATTCTGGGATGACAGCCAGTATCAGCACAGTGCTCACAGTGTATGGAGCCCAGACAAAGGACTTGCCGTCCAGAGGAATTTCTAAATAAAGCTTCTAACTTCTGTCTGCGGTCTTCTGATCTATCTAACTTCACCCTCATCTAACATTTCTTCCTCTTGCACTCAGTCAGTCGCTCCCCTTTCTAGCCTCTCTCAGTTTATCTCACTTCACTTGCTTTCTCTCTGTTTATTTCTTTGTCACACAATCTATCTTCACACACTGTCTCGATCTCCAATTGTGCAGTTGGAGAGCTTGCGTCGCCACGATGGGCTGAATGACCTCCATCCATATCAAAATAATTCTGAGGTTCTCTGACCCACAATAAATACCTCGTGGGCAGACCTGCTGGTCCAGTGACATGCACAGTGCACAATCACCAATTCCCTTTTCTTGCTCTTCTCTGATTTACAGCTGCCTTGAAATGTCTGTTTAAACAAAGCAGACTGAATGAAATTCGAGCAGTCGAGAAGGTTGTATGTTTCAATCAGGATTTAATGAAGGATGAGATTCCAGAATAATATAAGCAATGATTGAAAAACAGGGCAACAAAAAAAATGACAGCTGAGTTCAACATGTGGTTCCAAGTAGGTCGCATGGTATTACCAATAGATTATCAATTCAGAAAATCAGCTCTTGTTCTGTGCACCCAGGTTGAATCCCGCCACTGCAGATGGTGACAATGCAATTCAATAATGTAAAAATATCCCGGGAATTAAGAATCGACTGATGAGAATGAAATCATTGCCGATTGTCAGTAAAGTCCACCTGGTTCACTCATATCCTGCAATGAAGGAATCTTCCACCCGCACCTGGTCTGGCTGACATGTAACTCCAGACCCAAAGCAATATGATTTGACTCCTAATCGCCCTCTGAAATGGTCTAGTGAGTTATTCAGTTGTACCAAGCGATACAAAGTTTCAAACAAATGAAACCAGTTGGACCACTTGGCATCGAAATGGGCATCAGAAAAGTCAACATTAGAAACATCACTGTAGAACCTGCAAAATCTTCCTTACTAACATCTGAGGTCTGGCGCCAACATTGGAACAACTGCTTTACAGACTAGTTAAGCAACAGCCTGACATTGTCATAATCATGGAATCATACCTTACAGAAATAACAGAAATTAATCATGGACAAAGGAGTCTCTTACGATTACCACGTAACGTCGTTCCTCAGCTGAATCAGTCCTCCTCCATGTTAAACAAGACTTGGAGAAAGCATTGACTGTGGCAAGGGCACAAAATGTGTTCTGGTTGGGGGATTTCAAAGTCGACTGTCAAGAGTGGTTTGGCAACAGTACTACTGATCATGCTGGTCGGCTCCTAAGGGCATAGCTACTAGATTGGGTCTGCAGATGGTGGTGAGGGAATGAACGAGAGGGTAAAAAACATACCTGACCTCATCCTTACCATTCTACCAACTGCAGATGTATATGTCCATGACAGTATTGGTAAATGTGACCACCACACTGTCCTTGTGGAGGCAAAGATTATTTTCTCCATAACCTCTATTGTGTTGTGTGGCACTATCATCATGCTAAATGGCACAGACGTTTAGCAGATCTAGCAACTCAAAACTGAGCGTCCATAAGACACTGCGGACCATCAATAGCAGTATAATTTTCTCCAGTACAATCTGTAACGTCATGGCCCAGCATGACCACCCCCCCCACCCGCCCCATCCCCATTCAAACATTAGCATCAAACCATAGAATTAACCGTGTTTCAATGGGGAGTGCAGGATACCACGCCAGGAGCAGAACCAGGAATATATAATGATAAAATGTTAATCTGCTGAAGCTTCCAAACAGAAATACTTGCGTGCCAGATAGCATAAACAGCAAAGGACAGACAGAGCTTCGCGATCCCAAAACCAATGCATCAGATTTAAGCTCTGCAGTCCTGCTAATCCGAACATGAATGGTGGTAGACCATTAAGCATTTCACTGGAGTAGGAGTCTCTACAAATATCCCCATCCTCAATGATGGAAGAGCCCAGAATATCAGTACAAATGATAGAAGTTTTGAGTGAATGATCCATTTCAGACACCTCCCGTAATCCCCATCATTACAGGTAGCAATCTTCAGCAAATGAGATTAACTGATATCCAGAAATGGTTGAAGATACTGGATATTGCAAAGGCTATGGGCCCTGATAACATGCCGGCAATAGTCCTGAAGGTTTGTGCTCCAGAATTTCCCTCACCCCTAGCCAAGCTGTTCCAGTATGTTTACAAACCGACAATGGGGAAAAACTGCTCAGATATGTTCTGTACATAAAACGCAGGACAAATTTAACCCGTCCAAATACCGCCTTATCAGTCTACTTTCCATCATCAGTAAAATGATGGAAGGTGTCATTAACAGTGCTATCAAGCCGCACCTGCTCAAAACTAGCCTGCTCAGAGACGCCCAGTTTGGGTTTTGCCAGGGTCACTCAGCTCCTGAACTCGTCACAGCCTTGGTTCAAACATAAAAAAGGGCACTGAATTCCAGCCGTTGACATCAAGGCTGAATTCTGCCAAATGTGACATCAAGGAGCCAAAGCAAAGATGGTATCCCTGGCCAACACTGCATTATTGGAGTCATACCTGACAGATAAGAAGATGGTCATTGTTGTTGGAAGTCAGTCATCTCAGCTCCAGATCATCTCTGCAGTAGTCCATTAGGATAATGTCCTGGGTCCAAACATCTTCAGCTGCTTCAACAATGACCTTCCTTCCATCATAAGGTCAGAAGTGGGGATATTCGATCATGACTCCACAATGTCCAGCACCATTCGCAAATGCTCAGATGCGAAAGCAGTCCATC
Source organism: Chiloscyllium punctatum (assembly GCF_047496795.1). Lineage (NCBI taxonomy): Eukaryota > Metazoa > Chordata > Chondrichthyes > Orectolobiformes > Hemiscylliidae > Chiloscyllium > Chiloscyllium punctatum. The sequence continues at coordinate 11,972,596 of NC_092756.1, forward strand.
CCAAAGCAACATGATCTGGACAATATCCAGGCTTGGGCTGGCAAGTGGCAAGTGACATTTACGCCATAAACATTCAGACAATGACTATTACCAATAAGAAATAATATAACCACTTTGTATTCAGCAGCATTATCATCACTAACATTCCCTCCCCCCCCCCCCCCCCTCCCGCCACTATCAATATCCTGGGGGGGTATCATTGATCAACTGGACTTGCCACACAGATCAGAGGCTAGGAATACAGCACGAGTAACTCACATCCTGACTACCCAAAACCTGTCCATCATCTACAAGGCACGAGTCAGGAATGAGATTAAATATTCTCACTTACCTGAATGAGTGCAGCCCCAACAACACTAAAGAAGCTTGACACCATCCAGGACAAAGCAGCCCATTTGATTTGCACCACATCCACAAGCATTCAGTCCCTTCACCATGGTCGCTCAGGAGCAGCAGTGTGTACTATCTACAAGACACAATGGAGAAATTCCTCAAAGATTCTCATATAGCTCCTTCCAATCTCACGAACACTTCCATCTGAAATGACAAGGGCACTAGACCTTTGGGGACACCACCACCTTTAAATTCCCCTCCAAACCAGTTAACATCCTGATTTGGAAAAAGATCGCCGTTCCTTCATTGTTGCTGGGTCAAAGCCCTGGTATTCCCTCCTAAATCACGAGTGGTTCAACACACAGCAGGTGGATTGTAGCAGTTCGAGAAGGCAGTCCTCTCACCGTCCGTACCACAGGTGTTAACATTGACCAGAATGCGAAGGCAAAACAACATACAAATACCATGATTACAAGAGCAGGTCAGAGACGTACAATTCTGCACTGAATAGGATGAGATATAGCAATAGATTTAGGTCATTCAGCCTATCCCTTCACTCTGAAACTGTGCTATTTTGTCATAGTGTCTATGATGAGTGGCAATGTCTTCTAAATGTTGACTGTATCAATGTTTGCAGTAATCGATCAGTTTCTATCAGATGCCTCACCTCCCATTCTTCTAAATTTCATCGAGTATGGATAAAAGAGCCCTCAAGTGCTGCTCATATGGCAAGTTGTCATCCCCAGGATGGATCACCTCCAACATAGTCCATTACATTCTCAGCAGTATGTCTCTTTAAACTCTCTGGAAATGAATGCTAACATTCCATTTGCTTTCCAAACTTCCAACTGAACCTGCGCATTAACCATAAGACAGGACGAATGCTTCAAAATCGTTTTGTGCTTCACAGTTAGTGGATCCTATTAGAACATAGTGTCTGCCTCTATTCCACCTACTTAACTGTATAATTTCACACGTTTCCATATTACGTTTCGTCAGCCACGTGTTTTCTCACAGTCCTAAACTGTCCAAGTCTTCCTGCAGCCTCCCCACTTCCTCTATATCACTTGCCCATCCAACCATTATTGTATCATCTACAAACTTAGCAAAACTTCCCTCGATCCATGGACCAGGTAGTTCTTGGATAAGATGTTTCCTGAATTCCCGAAGGACTGTCCACCAGGTTCAAAGGTGTTGACTCCATTCAGGTTAACATAGTGGAATAATTGGAATTATACTTGTAAAATCTTCACTCTCTACGCCACCGACACTCGGTAGGAGCACATGCTTCGCCTCTTTTGTTGTGAATTTACCCCATTATGGTGACACAGGACTTGATGGTGCACAATCCCTGTCTATTGATGTCACTCTATCTCGACACTAACTGTGTGGCGCTCACACCAACCAATGTCACTGTGCCTTGATGACGACGGAGGGAGGTGGGGGAGGGGTTAGCTATGAAGAATAACTGTGTGACTGTTAGGTCGTAATCTGGCCCGACAGCATCGGATGTACCTGTGCCCTTTGTCACCGCTGCAGGCATGATAAGGTTTCCTGTGAGTCAAATCAAAGAAAGTGATAGGCTTGGTTGATGTTCCTAGCTGAGCACTCAGATCTTGTCTGGACCAACTGGCAGAGGTAATTACATACATCTTCAGCTTCTCCCCCCTGAAGCCCACGTCCCAACCTGCTTCAAGAAGGTGAAGAAAGTAAGTGAAAGCTCATGCAACTTACATTAATGATTACCGCCCAGTGGCTCCGAACTCAATAAATATGAAGTGATTCAAGAGTCTGGTTATGATCCACACCACCTCCAATCTTTCAGCCTGCCCAAATCCTGAATAATTTGCTGACTGATGTAATGGGTCCACAATGGATATCATATCCCGAACCCTGCACTCATCCCTGGGACATCTGGACAACAAAGGCACCGACATCATACTGCTACTCATTGAGTACTGCTTCATCTTCAACATCACTATCCCCTCCAGACTGATCATAAAACCCCATGACCATCGTCTCATCTCCTCCCTCTGCCACGTTTGTATCCTCAGCCCCATCTGTACTTCCTGTACACCCACGGCTGTGTCCTCAGCCCCATCTGTACTCCCCATACACCCACGGCTGTGCCCTCAGCGCCCGACTGTAGTCACTGTACACCCATGGCTGTGTCCTCAGCAATTTTCCATCCTCCCTGTATACCCACAGCTGTGTCCTCAGACCCCTAGTGGACTCACTGTATATCCACGTTTGTGTCCTCAGCCCCCAACTTTACTTCCGGTACACCCATGGCTGGGTTGCAAAATTTCAAACAAATGTCATCTACACATTCGCTGCTGACATCACCATATCAGGACGGATATCAAACAATGAAGACTCAGGGCATAGAATGGAGATAGAGCATTTGGTGGCGTGGTGTAATGATAATAACCTCTCTTTGAAATTCAGCAATAGTAAAGAACTGATCAGTGACTTCAGAAAGAAATGAGGAGAACACACACCCATTTACACCGATGGTTAAGAGAATGCAGAGTGTCAGTTTCCTCTGAGTGATGATAACTGACAACTTGTCCTAGACTTCTCAAATAAGTGTGACAGTCAAGAAGGTCCAACCACGCCTCTCCTTCCTCAGGTGGCAGAGGAAATTCAGCATGCACTATTTCTACAAATGCACCATTGAGAGTGCATTGTCTGGGTGCATTACGGCCTAATAAGTCAACTGCTCTTTTCAGGACCGTTAGAAACTACAGAAGGTTGTGTGCAAAGCCCACGCCATTCTTTTTTTTAGTGACAAGCACTGCCCTTCCTGCTTTTTTTTTTCCTTTTCCCCCACACTACCGCAGTTAGGCCGTAGTGCTTTTTTTTTCCCAGCACCCACGGTGTGCGTGTGTAGGTGCGAGACACAGTGAAAGACACAAAGTGCACAAATCTTTATTCAATTTCCACCACCAGGAAGATAGGAAAAACACCCGAGTGGCCAGTGACAAGCACTGCCCTCCACATCAAAAGGGCAATGCTGTGTGATCAAAAACAGTGAAGGGGAGGGTAGGGACTAAATCAAAATAGAGTTGGAGGGAGAAATGATGCACTCCACTCCCTGCAGCGCCCACCTCTCCCTGAACAACTCCAGGGTGCTGGTGGACACCGCGTGCTCCTTCTCCAAGGACACCCGGGCTCTAACGTAACCCCGGAAGAGGGGCAGGCAGTCGGCCCTAACGACCCCCTCCACGGCCCGCTGTCTGGACCTGTTGATGGCCAGTTTGGCCAGGCCCAGGAGCAGACCCACGAGGAGGTCCTCGGACCTGCCCTCCCTCCTCCGTACCGGGTGCCCGAAGATCAGGAGCGTGGGACTGAAGTGCAGCCAGAAACAGAGGAGAAGGTTTTTGAGAAAATCAAAAAGGGAGTGCAAACGCCCACACCCAACATATACATGGTCCACGGACTCCACAGCGCCACAGAACAAGCAGTTGGGCTGGGAGTCCGTGAACCACCGCAATCTACGGTTGCAGGGGACTGCTGCGTGCAGCACCCTCCACCCCAGATCCCCGAGAGAAAGGGGGAGGACTCCCGCGTAAAGAGCCCTCCACTGGGGATCTCCACCGCCCGGTGGCAAATGGGCACGCCAAGGCGTGTCCGGACGGTGGATGAAGGAGAAGAGGTGGATGGTGTGCATCAGCAGTCGATACAGGGCCTTCCTTCTTATATCCCTGAAAGCACCGCCGTTTTAAGGCGTCGGATGGCGGTGGCCACGAACCGGACGTCTACCGCTGCCCTGCTCGTTATGTCCTGCGGCAGCGTCCAGCCCAGGCCCCCGGCACCCAGCACGTCCCCGACCCTGGTCCCCCTTCGTCGCCACGTCCCTCCCCTCCGACAGCCACTCGAACCCGTGAGTACGGAGGTGAAAGCCCACGCCATCACGGACTCCAACCTCCCAATCATTGGCTCAATTTACACGGCTCGTTGCTGCAGAAAGGCTGCTAACATCTGTCCCAGATTACTGAGGGAAGTGAGGGAGGAAATAGCTGGGGCTTTAACAGATATCTTTGTAGCATCCTTGAACACAATGAGGTCCCGGAGGAATGGAGAATTGCTAATCCCCTTGTTTCAGAAGGGTATCAGGGATATTCCAGTTAATTATAGATCGGAGAACGTGACGTCAGGTGGAGGGAAGCTGTTGGAGAAGATACTGAGGGAGAGGATCTATTTTCATTCGTAAGAAAATCGGCTTATCAGTGATAGGCAACATGGTCTTGCGTGGGGAGGGTAATGTCTTACAAACTTCATAGAATTCTTTCAGAAAGTTACAAAGTTGACTGATGAGGGAAGTGCTCTAGTTGTCAAAAGAGAAAATGCTGAAACATCTCAGCAGGTCTAGCAGCATCTGTAAGGAGAGTAAAGAGCTGACGTTTCGAGTCGAACTGACCCTTTATAGATGTCATATACATTTACTTCTAAAGGGCGTTTGATAAGATTTCCCATGTTAGGCTTATGAAGAAAGTGAGGTCGCATGGGTTCCAGGGTGTGCTAGCTATGTGGATAAAGAAGTGGCTGGGCACAAGGAGGCAGAGAGTAGTCGGGGAAGGGAGGTTCTAAAATGGAGAACTGTGACCAGTGGTATTCCACAGGGATCTGTGCTGGGACCACTGTTGTTTATGTTACATGTAAATAATTTGGAGGAACGTATTGGTTGTCTGGTTAGCAAGTTTGCAGATGACGCTAAGATTAGTGGAGAAGTAGGTAGCAAAGCGGACTGTAAGAGAATCCAGCTGAATATAGATAAATTGGAAAGTTAGGCAGAGAAATTGCAGGTAGAGTTCAATCCGTTCAAATGGGAGGTGATGCATATTGGAATATCAAATTCAACCGTAACTATACAGTATGTGGAAACACCCTGGGGAAAATTGATGTGCAGAGAGATCCAGATGTTCAAGTCCATTGTTCCCTGAAGGTGGCAACGCAGGTCAGTGGAGTGGTCAAGAAGGCATATGGTATGCTTTCCTTCATTGGCCACGGTATTGAGAACAAGAGATAGCAGAACATGTCACAGCTGTATAAGACTTTATTTCAGCCACAATTGGAATGTTGCGTCGAGTTTTGGTCATCACATAACCAAAGGATATGGATGCTTTGGAAAAGGGTGCAGAGGACATTCACCAGGATATTGTCTGGTATGATGGACGCTAGCTGTGAAAAGATCTTGAGTAGACTATGATTACTTTCATAAGAAAGACAACAGTTGACAGAGGACCTGATTGAAGTCTAGAAAATTATGAGAGGGGTAAACAGGGTGGATATTAAGAAGCTTTTCCCCAGAGTAGGGGATTCAATTACAAGGGCTCACGAGTTCAAATTGAGAAGGGAAAAGTTTATTGGTGACTTGCATGGCAAGTTCTTTACACAGAGGGTGGTGAGTGCCTGTAATGCTGTGCCAGCGGAAGTGGTAGAGGCGGGTTTGATAGCGCCATTTAAGATATTTTTCTGGACAGATACATGAATGGGCAGGGAGCAAAGGGGTACAGACCCGCAGAAAATAGGCGACAGGTTTAGACAGAGGATCTGGATCAGCACAGGCTTGGAGGGCCAAAGGGCCTGTTCCTGTTCTGTAATTTTCTTTGTTCTTTGTTCTAACATTATCAAAGTCTCATCATACCCCAGTAATGATCTCCTACAACCTCTTCTATCAGACTCGACGATACAGAAGCTTGAACACACACAACAGCAGGTTCAGGAACAGCTTCTTCCCAGCTGTTGTCAAACTGATGAATGGACTCTCTAATCTCAGATAATGCTGATCTTGTTCATGTTGATCTCACCTCGCGCACGCCCTGTGCAACGTAACCTAATGCCTCTCAGACATGTTTTACAGCCATTGTTCTGTGCATCCTTGCTCATTATCATCTGCCTGTACATCTTGTTACAGGTGGCAATAAATCCTCACCTCCCACTCACCAGCTCCCTCTGATCCTCCCTCTGATCCTCGCTCCAGTTCTCAACTCCAGTTTCTTATGAACCCCACCCCCAGCTCTGTGCGACCCCCCAACCTCAGCTCCCCATATCCTTTGTCCCTCACTGTTTCTCTCACTCCATTTGCCTATGTTTCCCTGTCCATGTGACTGTTTGTTTCCTTGTTTTTTTCCTTTCTCTCTATTTGACTGACTGTCCTCCTGTTTCTCTCGCGAACTATTTTGGAACTGCCTGTGTCCCAGTGCTCTGTATACTGGCAACTGAAAGCCATGGGGAGACTGCATGGGGAGTATAATGATATTCCCCAATCATGATCACGCTTTCCGACAGATAGAATTAACCATAATGCACAAGGAAATAGCCAACGTTTGGGAGATGCATTGCTGAATGGCAATGTAAACTGAACAGGATAATTTTAAATGTGATAAAATGAACTATATTTTAATACACATCATTTAATAAATGGGATTACTGCTTGAGGAAGGGTCACCGGAACTGAAACATTAATTTCAATTTCGCTTCACAAATACACCAGACCTGCTTTTCTTTCCCTCCAATTTCTATTTTTTTGTTGTTGTTGAGATTGATATTATTGCTTACATCTGGACAGGATACTTGTATTAAAAACAGACACTGACAGCAAAACGTGAAAGGCAATGGGGACACTACAGGAGAACAGCAGTAGAGATACAGCTCATTCTAAGCTGGAAGACACGATGGACTGAGTTTCCATCACCTTTGGTGTAACAATTAGGTGATATATATTGAAAGGTTTTGGAAAGTGGGGAGATAAGCTTGTTCAATGAAGGACACAGAGTGTTCCATCATCAATAATCTATTCCTATTAGTTCATGAAGTTTAGCTGCCTCTAAAATGTTGTTTCAAACAAAGTGTCTTTCCTGAGATTTGCAGGATATTTTTAAAAAGATTTTTTTTCATTTGAAACTTCAAAAAGAAACAGACTTCAGCTGTAATACAAGTGTCACCGACTCACCAAATATAATAGGAATAGGAAAGGACCAAATTGTCCACATATAACCAAGTTCAACATGTAGACCTATCATGAAACATGAAATATAATGATGTGGAAATATGAAATAAAAACTGAAAATGGTGGAGAAATGCAACAGATGAGGAAGGATCTGCAGAGAGAAGCAGCGTTAACATATCGAATATGATGAGACACTGTTCTGAAAAGTCATATTGGAATCAAAGGTTAAGTCTGTGCATCTCTGTTCAAATATTATCGGACCTGCGAAGTTTCGCTCCAGTTCTTTCGATTTCTTTTTCTTTCTGAACTGTGACAAAGTGTCTGATCTGAATGATAACAGCAAACCCGTTATCTCAGTTGAATCTCGAGTAATTTGTTATGGACATTAAATGAGAAATTACAAAGTTCCTATGTTTGACAGGGATCTAAATATCGTTGACGTATTGCATTGTGAGAACTTGCCATGAAAATGTTGGAACAAAAGTAGAAGTTGCTACAAAAGCTTAGCAGGTCTGGCAGCTTCGGTATAGAGCAATCAGAGTTAACGTTTCGGGTCCAGTGACACTTCCTCAGAACTGATGACAGCTATGAAAATGTTGTTGATATGCAGAAGAAGCTGGATAGGTGTTAATGCAAACGATTTATAGCTAACAATAGAGGGTGAGTAATGGAAGTGTATGTGAGAACTAGGCCTGTTGTATGGGTAGGGGGCAAGGATTTTGTTAAGTTCAGGCCCTAAAATTATTGAACTTGATTTTCAGTCTGAAGAGCTGCAGGGTCCAAACGTGGAAAATGATGTGTTGTTCTTCCAGCTTGCGCAGAGCTTTCCTGGGACATTGCAACAAGCCTGACACAGAGATAATGGCCAGTAAACAGGATAGGATATTAAACAGGCAAGCAACTGGAAGCTCAGGGTCTTTTGCAGATGTTCAGCATAGATGTTCTGCGAAGTAGTCAAGTAGCCTCCTCTTCACTTCCCCCATGTCGAAGGCGACCACATTTTGAGCAGCGAATGCAGTGGGCTCGATTGTGGAAAATATTGGTAAGGTGCTGCTTCACCTGGGAGGTATGGTTTGGCCCTTGGATAATGAGGAGTGGGCAGTAAATGAAGAAGTGTTGCACATTCGGCAGGGGAAAGTGAAGTGGACATGAGGTGGGGGGTGCGGGGAGGTGTTGCGAGTGTTTAAAGAACGGACAGATGTGTCCTGGAGGAATTGGTCCCTGCAGAAGGCGGACAAGGGAGGGGAGGCGAATATGTGTCTGATGGTGGCATCTCACTTGAGTGGGGGGGGGGGATATGCGTCTGATGGTCCTCTGCATGTGAATGCTGGTTGGATGGTAGGTAAGGACAAGGGGAAGTCTGCAGCAGCAGGCAAGTGGAGGGGGAAGCGGAACGTGCAGGAAGTGAGTCAGACCCAGTTGAGGACCCTCTTGACAACAGTGCTTGGGAACCGTTATTTGAGGAACAGTTTGGGCATTTAAAAGGCGTCCATGTTGAATTTGGCATCATCAGAAGAAATGCGTGGAGATGGATGAACTGAGAGAATGAATTGGTGTCTTTTCAGGAAACAGGGTGTGAGGATGTCTACTCCAGATAGCTTTAGGAGTTGGTGGGTTAATACTGAATATTAGTGGTTGGTCTATCCCCAGAATTGGAAGCAGAGACGTCGAGGAAAGGAAGGGAGGAGTCACAGGTGGATCAGGTGAAAGTGCGGGAGGGGTGAAAATTCAAAGTGAAATGAATGAACGTTTCTAATTCTGGACAAGAGAGAGAAGCAGCAGCGACGATAACATCTTTGTATCAGAGAAAGAGCTGTGGAAGGGGTCTGGAATAGAACTGGAACAAGGAATGGCCTATGTGCGCCATGAAGAAACAGGTAGAACACGGCCACGTGTGTATCCATGCACCCCCTCTGTATGGCAGGAGCAGGCTGAAGCAATGGGTCTGCTCAGGCAGTTCGGTTTCTGGATTTTCAGGAAGAGATGGAAGCGAGCTCTGCTATCAGACAGCCATCAGCTTGAGGCAATTAAGGGAGGAGGGGTCAAGTGGGGCGGTAATCTCCAGATTGAATGTGGTCAATTTTCATTGTTGAGACAATGGCCTGATGTGCCATGTTTGGATCATGGTCCAGGGGAAGGTAAGAAGAGATATCTGAGAGCGGGTGCTCAGTCTCTGCAATGTAGATGTGAGTCCACCAGACTACAGCAGCACCACCCTTATCAACACAGGCTGAGTAACACAGTCAGGGTTGAGTATAAGCACATGGAGTGCAGTTAGTTCAGAGAGTGATAGGTTGGAATCGGTGAGAGGGAGAAGAGAAATGAAGACAACCAATGTCACAACGAGAGTTCTTAATGAACAGACTGAGTTCAGTTAAAAGGGTAGAGGGTGGGGTCCAGGTGTAGAGAGAGTGTTGGAGCTGGGTGATGGGGTCTATTGAATAGGGAGAAGAGTCTTGTCCAAAAAAATGGGCATTGAGGTGAAGACAGCAGAAGAACAGTTCAACATCACGTCGAGCCCAAAATTCATTAAGGTGGTGGCACGGAAAGGCAAAGTTGAGATATCTGCTGAGTTCAGAACATTCAGTATCAGTGAGTGGAAGTTCAGGAGGGATGGTGAATATACGACAGGAGCCCGAGTTGGGGGAGGGCATGGAGTCAGAGGGTAGGGTATGGGAGGACATGAGGCTTCCAGAGTATCATGAGTATCTCTACATTGTTGCAAATTCGGGGGCCAACTACATCTGGTGAGCATGGCTAATGAGCTGGGGAATAAATTAGAATAGTTGAGTTCTGCAGCCTTGACCCAATGTGATACGATGTTGTTGGACAGAGAAAATGTTGCTCTCAGTGGCACTGACATTGCATGATCAGTCCTCAGAAAGTAACTAATTGAAAATAATCGGGATCATAATCTTATTGAAACGTACTGATTTCTTTGAGGTGGCACTCAACCTGCAAGCTCTAATCTTTCTGACAGTTTTGACCAAAGTGTAAAAACTTAATATGTCTTGATGTTATTAACAGGACAAATTTATCTATGGTTTTTGAAGGCACCAGCAAGGACAGAGTTTATTTGTCATTCTCAATAGCTCTGGGGAAGGTGTCATTGTACAGTGAGGAAATTACCAGCTCAGAATTTCCTTCGGTTCACATTGACCACAGTTTACTCAGGGTCCCTGATGCCACATGAACCAAATACTACGTTGATGAAAGGGACGTTACTCTGGTCTCACTCAAATGACATTGGAAAATCAGTTAAAATAATAACGAACAAAAGGATCGAACACGGTTTGTTTGAACAATGTGTTCACTCTCCTCACAATGTTTAAAGGAAAACTGATACGTGGACTTTTGATTCTGAGGATAGGTTTGTCCTATTTGTGATGAGGCTATTTGTTTAAGCTCTGTGACTCTCCACTCTGTACTATGGGGAACCAAACCACCCTGTTTACTGTGCATCAGACAGTGACAGACACACACTATTGTCTGTTCCAATTGGACATTGATCATCTCAATCCCATTATTAACTGATGAACAATAGCAGCACAGACGCCAGCAGCTCCATTATCCCAGTTGGAAGTCAAAAAGGGAAAGGAATGGTCAGAAGAAGTTGGAGTAACTGGTGTAACTTACAGTGGGAGTGGCAGAAGGGTGTGAAGGGAGATCGTCAGTGAAGAGAATGTATCAGCAGAAGAAACAGTGCAAGGGATGTAGGCTTGTAAGGAAAGAGTAGGAAGAAGAAGGACGAATGGCAGATGAAGATTTAGTAACAGGGAAAAGCTTCTTTTGGGGGAAGTGAGATTGTGTGAGAAAACATCACTGTTCAGGAAAATCGAGGTCTGGTTTCCAACGGAAATTAAGAAAAGATTTCTTGTACTTTGTTTTCTATCATTTGATTGTTGTTTACATTGTACATGTAATCTATATTTTGGTATCTCCACCAAGTGCAGACATGTTTTTTTGTCTCCTCTAGTGTGCTGTTTCAACATTTTTGAATATTTTTACGACATGTATTTGCTTCCAATTCAAGGTAGACATGAGAATATGATTTGTTCTCTTTCAGTTTGTCCATAACGTAGCATTTAATTGAATATTTATCCTCCTCACACTAACTGATTTAAACAAACAATGAATGAGTTCATGTCCATCCTGCAGATGAAAAATTTCTTCGCCTCTGGCAATTACAAGAAATGTTACAAATCACAGTGCCACGCAAAATGCTAATCTTCCAACGCAAGATGCCAAACCCTAATTCATCCTAACTTAGTTAACGCTTTATGAAAAACGCTGTGGAGGGGCAGGGTTTAAAATGTGAACTCAACTCTGTGTCGAAAATGCGATTTGTGGCACCCTCATAAAAGATCTGAACTACATCACTCATAAATATACCAAAATAGGAAAAGCAAGAGACAGGAATTCTCAAATCTTCCTATAAATAACATCTGGAGAACAGGACGAAAATCATGTTTTGTATATGATATTCATAAATGACGATGGTGAGAATATGGAAGATAGGGGGCAGTGTAATTATAAAACATGTGGATAACACAAGGATGAGCTGTATCGTTCACAGTGAGGAGGAAAGTGTTAGGCTACAGGAAGATTAAACAGATTATTCAGATAGATAGATAAAATGGCTGATGAAAATTAACACTGATAAATGTGGGATGATGCATGTAATAAGACAAGTGAGTACTCATACTATGAGTGGGGAAGGCTAAATTTGCTTGTGTTTTCTTTGCAGCAGGGAAGGTTGAGGAGAGAACTAGTACAGGTGTACGAAAGCATAAGGAGAATGGAGGAGATGAACAGTCACCAGCTGTTTGCCTTACTTGAAGAATCGAAAACAAAGGGACACACTGTAAAACTGAAAGGCAGGGGATTGAGAGAGGATTTGTGGAGTCTGTTTCGAACTGAGATGGTGGTATGTGCCTGGAATGCATTGCCGAGGAGGGTGGTTGACGCAGGTAACCTCACAGACGTTTAAAAATACTTTAGATTTGCACTTTCTGGCGCAGACGTGATTGGCAAGTTTTTTGTTGCATGATTCTATGCGGTGGCAGTCTTGAACACTCTGATATATTCTGAAGCAATAAGCAATGACAATTGCTGGTTTGTTCACTTAACTGTACTCAATAAGTGGCTATATTACAAACCAGCATCATCTCATGTTCCTTCAAGAGGGAGCGACGGTGAAGGAGGCCCAGGACCTCCATGTCCTTGGCAGAGTGGGAGGGAGAGTTGAAATGTTGAAATGAAATGTTCCCTCACCACCAGACGCCTGGAGGAAGAACGCCTCATCTTCTGCCTCGGAACGCTTCAACCCTAGGGCATCAATGCAGACTTCAACATTTTCCTCATTTCCCCTTCCCTTACATCACTGCAGTTCTAAACTTCCAGCTCAGCACTGTCCCCATGACATGTCCTACCTGCCTATCTTCTTTTCCATATATCCACTCCACCCCCTCCCCCTCGTCCTATCAACTTCATCCCCTCCCCCATCCTCCTCTCACTTATCTCTCCACGCTTCAGGCTCTCTGCCTGTATTCCTGATGAAGGGCTTTTGCCCTAAACGTTGATTTTACTGCTCCTCGGATGCTGCCTGAACTACTGTGCTCTTCGAGCACCACTAATCCAGAATCTGGTTTCCAGCATCTGCAGTCATCGTTTTTACCATGTCTTTTTTGTGGCGAGTTGATGTTTGTGAATGTGAGTGTCTAGTTTCCTGCTTTTTTTCCGATGTAGTGTTTGTTACAGTTCTTGCAAGGCATTGGGCTTATTCTTCCAGGAGAAGAACAGATAAAAATGTGAACTTTTTGCGGTGCTCAAAATTAAGAAAAGAAAAGGTTGCAGAGTAAAACAAGAATACTCTGTTTCCAATAGCTGGCATTACAGCATCAATGAGTTCTAATTTCAAAATTGTCAGCAATGGAGCTAGGAGTGAAATAAGGAAAAAAAACTTATTTATTGAGAGAGTTGTCTGGATTTGGAATGCACCGCCTGGGAGAGTAGTCGATAAAGATGCAATGGAGAACTGGATATATTTGGAAATTATGAATTTAACGGGCTACAGAGATAGGTCTGGCAAATGGGAGGGACTTGGGAGACATTTCTGAAGCTGATGCACACACAGTGTCAAATGGTCTCCTCCCATACTTTAAACTTTTGCACTCTGTCATGTGTCAGATGCGAATAAAAGTCAGTATCAGATTATTTCCCATTGTACATGTTCGCAAATATTTGATTATTTGGTTCAACATGAGCATTTAAAATGCAACTATTGCAAGGTCAGCTTCATTATAAAATCAATTATTACTCAGAACATGAATACTTTAAATGTTGTATTCCAATTGTTAAACCAAATTTGCCATCACTTTTGCACAAATCTCTTTGAAAATGTCTGACTTTTCACTCACATGATAATACGTTCATCGTTTTTTTTACTGTCCGCATTTATTCTCAAATTTCATTCTTACTAAAAATTGGAAGTTTTCAACTTATTGTTCGCTAAAATTTGATAACACGGATCATTTATTTAGTTTAATTTTCTGAGTGCATGCTGAATTAATACCATTTCTAAACTGCTGGCAAAGAGCTGAAGCTTGTATATTTCAATGACAAATTAAACTGATTGATTATATGTAAATGTATAAGAACGCTAATTGTATTATTTTGTTCAATCGTTTGCTCACCCTGAACATGTAATCATTCAGAAGCCAACCAGTTTCAAACAATTGGAGTGAAATTGCATTGTTTTGAATCCTGACATTGAATATGTAATTCTGGTCACCAATATAGTTAGATACCATGAAGTTTTTTTTGAAATAAAATAAAATGTACGTTCTTTATTTCTGTGTTAGAAAATCATGACAGGAGTATATATTTTAGTTCCATAAACATAGAATCAACTTAATTGTTTTCAGGGATTATAGTTCAGTTGAATAATCATAGCTCACATCTTATTTTTGACCAATTTACTAAACATAACAAACATCTGATTAATAAATGGGTCAACCAACAGATTGTATCTGAAGAAAACACTAGCAAATAGCAAGTCAAGAATCACGTTCATAACTAAACTTGGCGGATTCTGTCTGGTGTACGTCATCGCACACAGATATTGTACTGGCACTCAGGTGACAGTCCGCTACATAACTGGATGTTTTGGGCTAATGCCCCACCCAGCTTCCTGATCTCATATATATCACTCCCTCACACGTAAAACAATTGATGAGAATCCATAAGACGGATGAAACAGGAAACATGGAACAGTGCAGCACAGTAGAGGTCCTTTGGCCCTTGACGTCCTGCCAACCTTTTACCCGACTGGAAGATCAGACTAACTTGCATACCCTTCATTGTACGATCATTCATGTGCTGGTCCAATCGTCGCTTAAATATCCCTAATGCAGCTGGCTCTACTACGACTGCTGGCAGTGTATTCCACGCACCCACCATTCTCTGTGTAAGTAACCTACTTCTGACATCTCACTTAAACCTTCCTCCATTCAGCTTAAGATTATGCCCCCTCGAGATAATTCACTGGATATCCACTCTACCTATGGCTCGCATCATCTTGAACACATCGATCATGTCACCTCCCATTCTTCTTTGCTCCAATGAGAAAAGCCGTGGCTCACTCAACTTTTCTTTGTAAGACATGACCTCCTGTTCAGGCAGCATCTTGGTCAATTTCCTCAGCACCCTTTCCAAAGCATCGTCCTTCCAGTAATGAAGCAACTAGAACTGAACACATATTCTACATCTAGTCTCAGTAGAGTTTTTTGAGTTGCAGCACAACCTCGAGTCTGTTAAACTAAATCCCCCGGCTAATCAGAATAGCATACGTCTTAACAATCTTATCAACTTGGATGGGAACTTTGAGGATGCTATGACATGGACCACAAGATCCCTATGGTCCTCCACACTGCCAAGAATTCTGCCTTTAATACTGCATTCTGCATTCAAATTCCACCTTCCAAAATGAATCACTCCACACTTATCCTGGTTGAGCTACATCTGCCATTTATCAGCCAAGCTCTGCATGCCATCAATGTCCCATTACAACCTACAACAGCCCTCCACACTATCCACAACTCCAACAATCTTTGTTCCGTCATAAAACTTACTAAAGCATCCTTACACTTTACCATCCAAGTCATTTATAAAAATCACAACAGCAGATGTCCCAGAACCGATCTCTGCAAAACACCACTGGTCACCGAGCTCCAGGTTGAAAACTTTCCATGTACTACCATCCTCGGTCTTCTATTGGCCAGATAATTCAATATCCGCACAGACAGATTTCCCTGTATTATATGCCTCCTTACTTTCTGAATGAGCCGACCAAGGGGAACCTTGTCAAACACGTTGCTAAAATTCTTGAACATCACATCCACTGCTCTAAATTCATCAATGTATTTTGTTCCATCCTGAAAGAATTCAACAAGTTGTGTGAGGCATGATAGAACATAGAACATGGATCAATACAGCACAGAACAGGCCCTTCGGCCCGCGATGTTGTGCCGAACATTTGTCCTAGCTTAAGTTTATGTACCTATCCAATTGCCGCTTAAAGGTCACCAATGTTTCTGACTCTGCCACTCCCACAGGCAGCGCATTGTATGCCCCCACCACTCTCTGGGTAAAGAACTTACCCCTGACATCGCCCATACCTTCCACCCTTCATCTTAAATTTATGTCCCCTTGTAACGCTCTGTTGTACCCGGGGAAAAAGTTTCTGACTGTCTACTCCATTCCTCTGATCATCTTATAAATCTCTATCAAGTCACCCCTCATCCTTCGCCTTTCCAATGAGAAAAGGCCTAGCACTCTCAACCTATCCTCGTACGACCTATTCTCCATTCCAGGCAACATCCTGACAAATCTTCTCTGCACCCTCTCCAAAGCTTCCACATCTTTCCTAAAGTGAGGCGACCCGAACTGCACACCGCACTCCAAATGTGGCCTAATCAAGGTCCTGTACAGCTGCAACATCACTTCACGACTCTTGAATTCAATCCCTCTGCTAATGAACGCTAATACACCATATCTTCCCTCATAAAACCATGCTATCTCTAATCAAACTATGATTTGCCAAATAATCATAAATTCTGTCTCTCAGAACCCTCTCCAATACTTTGCCCAAAGCTGTAATTCCCAGGATTATTCCTATTCTCTTTCCTGAACAAGAAATTAACATTTGTCGCCCCCCAATCATCTGGCAATACTTCAATGGACAGTAAGGATGCAAAGATCATCGCCGAAGGCGCCACTTCCTGTGATAACCTCGGGTGTTTCCTGTTTGGCCGAGGGGTTTTATCTATCCTTATATTTGAACTTCAACCAATCTGCACTTCACCTCACATTGTCTACTCCCTGCCCAACCAATTGACTGTTTGACTGATATCCATTTCAGGGCTGCCCTCCCGAGCAAATACAGTTCACAATATCCTGTGAATCACGGAATGGAAAAAATGTGAAGGCAACAATGACTTCCTGATGAAAGACTTCTGCCCACAGTTTTCACTCTCCAGCTTCTCGGGATGTTTCCTGACTTGCTGTGCTTTACCAACGCCACACGTTCCAGCAACTGCATCCTCATTTCTCCATTATTGAGGGCTGACTCCTCTGCACACTGAACAGGGAATTAATCACCCCAGCGTTTCATTGTATGTGCAGCTGACTGTACAGTTCTAGAATGTTGCATTTGATGAGTACAGTAATTGAAAAATAAACTACAATTCAACAGTTCTAGAGTTACAGTTTTGTTTCATGGATTATGCAGCTTGATAACAAACAGTAAACGACTGATGAACTCCGAGTTATAGAGTATTCCACGTCTAATATTCCAGGCTGGATGTTCTTTGCATTAATGCTGGGAATATTATCAGATAGACAGATGTGATAATGAAACAAGGTGACATGTGGAAGTGTTACATTTTTGCATCACAGAGACGTATCTGAAGGAGGTCAGGGCTGACAACTCAATATTCAGTGGTACAAGAACGAGAGGCAGGGCAGGAGAGGGGAAAAAGAGGAGGTGGAATTGCATTGTTAATTATGGACTGCAGGAAGAAGGGACGATACACTGGAAGGATCTTCTAATGACGCTTTGCCTGTACAGCTCAGAATCAAAACCATTACAGATACACTGCTGGGGATATATGATAGAACCCCACATAAAAGAGAATACAGAAGCAGATATAAAACCAATTTTCTGAGGTGTGTAACTACAATAGTAAGATCATTATATTCAGGTATTTCAATTCCAAATATTCATTAGGGCAGTGATAACTTTTTAAGGCGGGGAAGATGTCTTGAAGTTTAATCCAGACAGCTTCTTATATCAACATGGAGCAGATACAACAATGGGTGATATAGTGCTGGGCATCACTGTGGGGAACAAAGCCAGTTAGTTATTGCAGGCAGGACTGGGAAAGCATTGTAGCACCAGTGACTGTTACTCATGCCTTTTTAGCTTGTTAAGGAAAAGTCCAAAAGAAAAAGCTCCGAAAAATAAAAGATTTTTGGACTGCTGAGGCAGATTGTATTAAAAATAAGTCATGATCTGGCCATAGTACAGTTACTTCTGGGTGAAACTTCAGCAGAAGTGCGTGGGGGTGGGGTGGAGTGGTGGGGGTCACATTCTCAATATGGAATCGATGCCAGCGTCACTGCAACATGTTGCACTGAAGATGAAATTTATGAAAACAAGATAGAAGAACCTTGAATGTCTACAAATATTCAGAATGGAATTAAAAATTATAGATATGCTGAAAACAGTTCTAAAGTGAGTAGGTCAATGGAGATCCCAGGAGAGTAGCGAACATATAGGGATAAACTCAAGAAAGTAAGTTGAAGAGCAAAAATGGGAATGATAAAAACATTAGCTGGCAATATTTTCAAGAATTCAACGACATTTTATCGGTATATTAAGAGTAAGAGGGTAACAAGACAAAGAATGGGGTGTATTAGGGACCGAGGAAGCAGCCTGTGCACAGAGCCAGAGAATATGTTAAACACGTACGACATATCGGTCTTTGTTTTGGAGAAGCAGTTCCTGGATCCACTGTCAGTTTGTCACAGTGTGTCTTTGAGCAGATTGACACGGATACTGAGGAAGAATTGGAAGTTGATGCAGGACTAAAATTGGGCTAATCCCAAGATCCAGATGAACTGCAAATTAGACTAATGTGGAAGATAAGGGAGGAGATTACAGGCTCTTAAATTTTGTGGGGTTTTTTGTTTTGCCTCTGGCCACAGAGGAGGTGTGATTGAACAGGACAAAATCTAATGAAAGTTCAACTTCCATGCAGAGTGCTAGAAAAAATCCATGGGGACTAAAGATCACCAAGTCTCACATCAATGGGAAGGAAACCATTGTGCAAAATTGTGAGGGCCATTTTGGCTCGATCACTAAATATCTTCAAAGCTGAGATGGACAGATTTTTAAACAAGGGTGACATCTGTTGTTTTTAGAACGACAGCAAAGACCAGAGGAATGCGACAATGCCGATTGGCTGTCAGGGTGAAGATTTGCATCAGTGCAGTCAACACGACCAGAGGGAAGACCTCAGCAACACATCTTCCATGGGTATGCATGAACCTGGTGTCAAGGAGTGCTAAAGGCTAAATATTCCATCACTAGTTTCCCTCCTTCCCTGGCAGGGGAGATGACATGATCAATAAGGTGGGTCTTCCCAAGACGAGTCTAGGATCAAGTGTCTGTTCTTATTAGAATGGGTGTCGAGTTGCGAATCATCAGAGCGAGTTGAGATCATCGCTGGCTTGTGATTGGAGGACCATTTGGTTGTGCTGACCTGCTCTTGGTGGATCCTCATGCTGGTTTCAACCTAACACCATATCAGGGACCTGCCAACCTAGGAGCTATGGCCTCAGCAACCGCTCAAAGCCCAGGCCAGGGCATTCACAGCACAGTCAGGGTTTCTGTAAAGAAGATGGAGGAATGTACACCGGTCGATCGGACTGTGTCCCTCAAGAAGATTCTGCTCAAGTGCTGCGGGTTTGTCGCAGCAAACGTGTACTGCCTGGAGGATTTCCCTTAGGCAGTCTATTTCGATGTGATCTTCGGGAGCATGAAGCATTGTGAGCAGCTCCAGAAGGTGATTAAAGAGAAGGAAGGGCGGGGGGGGGGGGCTCTGTTCTCCATCTGGTGGGTGGTCCCGTTGTATGTTCTTCCTGCACAGAGGAGTAGGGTTGTTACAATTCATATGTCCAACCCCCACGTCCCAGCAGCTGATGCCCTGACCTTCCTGAGAAGACATATCCAGGTCGAGGGAGAAAGCACTGATGTGGTTGACCATTTCGGGATCTTGACCAGCAAGCGGCACGTCAGAGTAACCCTGAGGGTCGATGCCAGTGGGAACATCCTCCACCCACACTCCAGCTTTGCAATCAGAGTGAGCCGAGGTTACATGATGTACACAGGGCAGCCGAAAGTGTGCCAAAACTGCAGAAGGTCAGGATTCATGGTGGCAGACTGTAAGGTGACTCTGTCGAAACTGCAAGCTGGAGGGTCACCCAACCAAGGAATGCAAAGAGGACAAGAACTGTAATTGTGCTGAGAGGCGGAACATATGTACAAGGCCTGCCCAAGATGAGCGGCCGCCACGTACTCTCAGATGGCCAGAGGTGGACGGCAAAAGATCAGCAAGGCACCACAAACCAGCAAGGGAACGGTGTCTGGTGGAAGCCAGAAGGAAGGCCAGGCTGGAGCATAGTAGGCCGCAGCCAGAGGGGAGGTGAAGCAGCCAATCCAAGCTCCTACAGGTCAGACAGAGGTAATGGAAGAGGAGGGAATTGAGGGGCGCGAGGAGTGGATTCCGGTTAAAAAAAAGGAAGTGGAAAACCGTCCAGGTCCCCAAAAACACCTAGCAAAGGGGAAACGACACCTGCAAGAGGAGGATATGGGCAGCTCTTCGGATGGTGAGGACGGGTGTAAGGAGAGTCGTCACCAAAAGAAGAAACAATGCGCCGCGGGTAGAAAGGAGGGCAGCAAAGGAGGGCAGCACCTACACCCCCCAAACAGGAAAAGACAAACCCTCTTTGGGGACTGATAAAGACCAACCCACACCTAGTGAGAACCAGGAGGTATACACACCGCCCCACAGCCCCAGATACTGGTTGCAGCGATCTTCTGACAGCCCCGCAGTCAG
The DNA here is from genome assembly GCF_047496795.1 of Chiloscyllium punctatum. Taxonomy (NCBI): domain Eukaryota; kingdom Metazoa; phylum Chordata; class Chondrichthyes; order Orectolobiformes; family Hemiscylliidae; genus Chiloscyllium; species Chiloscyllium punctatum. Next base: position 11,993,065 of record NC_092756.1, read on the forward strand.
ACAGAGACCTGGATTGTGCGGACCCTCGTCCCAGCCTGATGACACCAGAGCGGGGAAATGTCCTCAGCGTGGAGTAGGACAGCTACCTCGGCCTTACAAGGGTCCAGCAGTTCGCTTACACCACAGGGATGCAGACAGTTACCCCAGAGAGGCAGAACCAACGGCAAATGGACACTGGTAACCTCATAAACTGTTAAAATGTGTATAAAATTGTCAGCATTAATGTGCATAGCATTAAATCTGCTATGCGAAGTGTTTCTACGTTGGCCTTCTTAGCCAATGTTAAAGCCGATGTCCTGTTTCTGCAGGAGCTTGGGATACCGCACCTCACTAGCTATCGGAAATGGTAGAGCTTGTGGGCCCATGGGCCGTCGGTTTGGTCGGGGGGCAACGATAACCGCGCCTCCGGCCTGGGTATAATGTAACGAGGAGGCAACTTCACTATCTCCGAGTTAAATGAGATGTTCGGCAGGCGCCTCCTAGTCAACAACGTCATGTCCAGGAATGCTACCCAGAGACTGATCAATGTGTACGCCCCAGTGGGTAAGAGTAAACGATTGGCCGTCTGCAACAGCTTCAACTTTGCTGGCTATGTCCAGGTCGGTCATTCTGGCCGGAGACTTCAACTGTATCATTGATGCAGATGGACGATCGGGTGCCGGGGGGTGGGGTAAGGGGGAGGGGGAGGGGGAGGGGGTGGCAGAAAACTGGACACCACCTCCAGATCCCTGATGGTAATGGTAAAATATGCCAAGCTGCATGACGTCTTCAGCACCCCTGCAGACTGAGCACAGTATAGTTATACTTTTTCACTGGCAGACGGGTCTATGTGCTCAAGGATAGATTACTTGTTTGAGTCCCGAACATTCTCGATCAGATCCAGCGACGTCAAGCCGCTGTTTTTCTCTGACCACTGCCTCCTGCTGGCCGACTGTCACCTTCAGGACGAGAAGCAGTCTGGTAAGGGAACGTGGAAGCTGAACACAAATCTGTTGACCCCAGGAAACATTGAGGAGCTCAAGAGCGACTACACAGGTTGGAGAAACATGAAGCTCCTCTTTGAGTCTCCAGCAGACTGGTGGGAAAAAGTAAAAGGGAACACCAAGAGGTTCTTCATTCTCAAAGGTGTTCAGGATGCGAGAGAGAGGCGGGCAAGACTGTCCCAAAACCAGGAAAGCATGCAGAACTTGCTCCTGCTGCATACGATGGGGGTCAATGTCATGAACGATCTGGAGATGAAGGGCCAGCAAGACTTGCTCTTTACAACGGAGGCCTCTAAGATAATCTTCCAGTCTAGGGTTCGCTCCATGGAGTCGTGCTCAATTTTCTTCTTCCAGAAGGTGCACAAAGTAGGAAGAAGATCACTAACTCCATGAGGACCAGCACATCCTTCTGTGCCAGTCCGTATGACTCGAAGCCAACCGACAGCGCTGCCTCCCTGTCGTTCCTGTCCTCTATCACGGAGGTCTTTGACGACAGAACACGGGAGAGGCAGAACCAGCCGTTACCTCTGGATTAGCTGACGAAGGAACTCGAGTCCTTTGAAAAGAATAAAACTCCCGGAAGTGACGGCTCACTGGTTGAGCTCTATTCTGCTCTATGGGACTTGATTGGCCAGAATCTGCTGAAGGTGTTTGTCAGTATGTTTCTGGCAGGTATTATAAGTGAATCCATGAGGAAAGGCATCATCACCCTCATCTACAAGCGGAAGGGGGGAGGGAGGGAGGAAATCATAAATTAGAGACTGATCTCACTATTGAATGCAGATTACAAAATCTTGTCAAAGTTCGTCGCCAACCGGGTCAGGTCTGCTCTGGGATCAGTGATTCATCCTGACCAAACCTGTGCTGTACCGGGCAGGAAGATTGCTGAGAGTCTCGCAATCCTCAGGGATCCGATCGGCTATGTGCAGGACAGGACGTTTAACACATGGAACACAGAACATAGAAAAATACAACTCAGTACAGGCCCTTCAGCCCTCGATGTTGCGCCGACCAAAGTCTACCTAACCTACACTAGCCCAATAACCTCCGTATGCTTGTCCAATGCCCACTTAAATGACCATAAAGAGGGAGAGTCCACCACTGCTACTGGCAGGGCATTCCATGAACTCACAACCCGCTGAGTAAAAAATCTACCTATTAACATCTGTCCTATACCTACCACCCCTTAATTTAAAGCTGTGTCCCCTCGTCTCAGCTGACATCATTAGCGGAAAAAGGTTCTCACTGTCAACCCTATCTAAACCCCTAATCATCTTGTACACCTCTATCAAATCTCCCCTAAACCTTCTTTTCTCCAATGAGAAAAGCCCAAAGTGCCTCAGCCTTTCCTCATACGATCTTCCTACCATACCAGGCAACATCCTGGTAAACCTCCTCTGCACTCGTTCCAATGCCTCCACATCGTTCCTATAATATGGCGACCAAAACTGCACACAATACTCCAGATGAGGCCGCACCAGAGTCTTATACAACTGCAACATGACCTCAGGACTCCGGAACTCAATTCCTCTACCAATAAAGCCCAGTACACCATATGCCTTCTTCACAGCACTATTTACCTGGGTGGCAACTTTCAAAGATCTGTGTACATGGACACCAAGATCCCTCTGCTCATCCACACTACCAAGTAGTCTACCATTAGCCCAGTAATCCATCTTCTTTTAACTCCTACCAAAGTGAATGACTTCACACTTAGTCACATTGAATTCCATTTGCCACCTTACTGCCCAGCTTTGCAACTTCTCTATATCCCGCTGTAACCTGCCACATCCTTCTTCGCTGACCACCACTCCACCGAGGTTCGTGTCATCCGCAAACTCATCACCCAGCCTTCAAGCCCCTCCTCCAGGTCATTTATAAAAATGACAAACAGCAATGGTCCCAAAACAGATCCTTGTGGAACACCGCTAGTAACTGCGCTCCAAGATGAACCTATACTATCAACTACTACCCTCTGTCTCCTTCAAGCCAGCCAATTCCGAATCCAAACCTCTAATGCACCCTCAATGGCATACCTCCGTAGTTTTTGCAGCAGCCGACCATGGGGTAGCTCATCGAACGCCTTGCTAAAATCCATATACACCACATCTACTGCTTTACCCTCGTCCACTTCCTTGGTCACCTTCTCAAAGAATTCAATAAGGTTTGTGAGGCACGACCTGCCCTTCACAAAACCATGCTGACTATCCTTGATCACATTTTTCCTATCCAGATGTTCATAAATCCTATCCCTTACAATTGTCTCTAAGACATTGCCCACAACAGAAGTGAGACTCACTGGCCTATAGTTACTCCGGCTATCCCTGCTCCCTTTCTTGAACAAGAGGACCACATTCGCTATCCTCCAGTCTTCTGGCACTATTCCTGTAGACAACGACGACATAAAAATCAAGGCCAATGGCTCCGCTATCTCCTCCCTAGATTCCCAGAGGATCCTAGGATAAATGCCATCAGGCCCAGGGGACTTATCTATTTTCATCCTTTCCAGAATTTCCAACACCTCTTCCCTACATACCTCAACGCCGTCCATTCTAATTAATTGTGACTCAGTGTTCACATCGGCAACAATGTCCTGTTCCTGAGTGAATACTGACGAAAAGTATTGATTTAGTGTCTCACCAATCTCCTCCGCCTCCACACACAACTCTCCACTACTATCCTTGACTGGACAGATACCTACCCTAGTCATCCTTTTATTCCTGACTTACCAATAGAAAGCCTTTGGGTTTTCCCGAATCCTACCAACCAAAGACTTTTCATGTCCCCTTCTCGCTGCTCTCAGCTCTCTCTTTAGATCCTTCCTGGCTACCTTATAACTCTCAATCGCCCCAACTGAACAGTCACGCCTCATCTTTACATAGGCCGCCCTCTTTCCTTTCACAAGGGATTCCAATTCCTTATTCAACCACGGCTCCCTCACAAGACCCTTTACTCCCTGCCTGACTGGTACATACTTATCAAGGGCACCCATTAGCTGTTCCTTGAACAATCTCCACATATCATTTGTGTTCTTCCCTTGAAGCCTATTTTTCCAATCCACGCATCCTAAGTCATGCCTCACCGCTTCATACTTTCCCTGCCCCCAGCTATAACTGTTGCCCTGCAGTGCACACTTATCCCTCTCCATCACTAGATTAAATGTCACCGACTTGTGGTCACTGCCCCCGAAGTGCTCACCTACCTCCAAGTCTAACACCTGGCCTGGTTCATTACCTAGAAATAAATCCAGTGTAGCCTCACTTCTTGTTGGCCTGTATACATATTGTGTCAGGAAACCCTCCTGCACACATTGGACAAACACCGACCCATCTAACGAACTCGAGCTATTGCTTTCCCAGTCAATATCTTGGAAGTTAAAGTCCCCCATAACAACCACCCTGCTACTTTCACTCTTCTCCAGAATCATCCTCGCAATACTTTCCTCTACTTCTCTCGGACTATTAGGAGGCCTGTAGAAAACTCCTAACAGGGTGACCTCACTTTTCCTATTTCTAACCTCCGCCCAAACTACCTCAGATGGCAAGTCTTCCTCCATCACCCTTTCTAGTGCTGTAATACTATCCTTGACAAGCAATGCCACACCTCCCCATCTTTTAACCCCATCTCTGACCCTACTAAAACATTTAAACCCTGGAACCTGCAACAGCCATTCCTGTCCCTGTTCAACCCACGTCTCTGTAATGGCCACAACATCGAAGTCCCAGGTACCAACCCATGCTGCAAGCTCACCTACCTTATTCTTATACTTCTGGCATTGAAGTATACACACTTCAAGCCACCTTCCTGTTTACAGGCACCCTCCTTCGAGATCGATGCCATGTTCCTAACCTCCCTACACTCAAGGTCCTGTACCCTAAAGCTACACTCCAGGTTCCCATGTCCCTGCAGAGTTAGTTTAAAGCCTCCCAAAGAGCACTAGCAAACCTCCCCCCAAGGATACTGGTGCCCGTCAGGTTCAGATGAAGACCATCCTGTTTATGGATGTCCCACCTTCCCCAGAAAGAACTCCAGTTGTCCAGAAACCAGAATCCCTCCCTCCTGCACCATCCCTGTAGCCACGCATTTAACTGTTCTCTCTCCCAATTCCTCGACTCTCTATCACGTGGCACGGGTAACAGAACAGAGACAACAACTCTGTTCGTTCTAGCTCTGAGCTTCCAACCTAGCTCCCTGAAAGCCTGTCTAACATCCTCACCCCTCTTCCTACCTATGTCGTTTGTGCCAACGTGGACTACGACCTGGGGCTGCTCCCCCTCCCCCTTAAGGACCCGGAAAACAAGATCAGAGACATCACGTACCCTTCCACCTGGGAGGCAACATACCAATCGTGAGTCTCTGTCGCCCCCGCAAAACTGCCTACCTGTGCCCCTCACTATTGAGTCCCCAATAACTATCGCTCAACCTTTCACCACCCTTCCCTTCTGAGCAACAGGGACAGGCTCCGTGCCAGAGGCCTGAACTTCGTTGCTTACCCCTGGTAAGTCATCCCCCCACAAGTATCCAAAACGGTATTCTTGTTCTTGAGGGGAATGACCGCAGGGGGTCCTTGCACTGGCTGCTTCCTCCCACTCCCCCTCACTGTCACCCATCTCTCTACAACTTTCGGAGTAACTACTTCCCTAAAGCTCTGCTCTATGACCACCTCTGCCTCCCGAATGATCCGCAGTTCATCCAACTCCAGCTCCAGTTCCCTAACACGGGCTTGGAGGAGCTGGAGATGGGTGCACTTCTTGCAAGTGTAATCATGAGGGACGCTAATGGCTTCTCTCACCTCATACACCTGCCTCATCAGACTGGACCAGGAGAAAGCCTTTGACAGGATATGGCATACATGTATGAGAGAATTTATCTCCAAAATGGGCTTTGGGGAGGTAATCTATAATTGGATCAGACTGCTCTACACCAACATTGTCAGTGCAGTCTCAGTCAATGGGTGGGAATAAGTTAGCTTCCCAGTAAGATCTGGAGTCAGGTAGGGCTCCCTTTTTTTTCTTCCGTGTTTGTGTGCTGCATAGAGCCGTTTGCGGAGTCCATCAGGAAGGATGCGAGCCTGAGAGGGGTGACTATTCCTGTCAGCGGGGGCCTACAGATTAAGGCCTCCCTCTACATGAATGACGTCGCCGTTTTCTGATGGGATCCGCTGTCAGTGCACAGACTCATGTGCATATGTGACCAGTTCAAACGGGCCATGGGGGACAAGGTAAACCGAGGCAAAAGTGAGGCCATGCTCTTCAGGAACTGGGCTGACCAATCCTCCATCCCCATCACCGTCAGGACTGACCAACTGAAGGTGCTGAGTATTTGTTTCGGCGGGGCTGGGGCGTGTGCCAATCTTGGGAGGAGCGTATCAGGAAACTGAGTAAGAAACTGGGCATATGGAAGCAACAGTCGCTCTCCATCGCGGGAAAAACCTGGTCATCTGGTGTGAGGCACTATCATTGCTGTTATATGTGGCATAGGTCTGGCCTATTCCCAGAACCTGTGCCATCGCAGTCACCTGGGACATCTTCCAATTTATATGGAGATCAAAGATGGACTCGACGTATAAAGATCCGGGCAACGGGGGAGAAAACACTCCCAATGCCACCCTCACACTGATGGCAACCTTTGTGTGCGGCTGTGCGTGGATCCCCGATACACAAACAAGAAATGTCACGACGTACTGAGATTCTACCTGCCCCCGGTGTTGCAAAGGATGGGCCTGGTCTTGCAGCAAGTTGTTGGACCATTCTGTATCACTTGTCCTTGGTGGAGAAATTTCTGAAGAATAGCACATTTGACCACAAATCCATCAGGAAGTGGTCAGCACATAGTGTGCTTGAGACCTGTCGGGAAAATGAGAGGGTGGACCCTGTTGAGCGGTTCCCTGGGCAGACTGTCAAAGCCATTTGGCAGAATGCCTCATCGCCAGAACTTCCCAACAAGTACCAAGAGATGGCTTGTCTGGTATTGAGAAGATCTCTGCCTGTGAGATCCTTTAAGTATGCCCCGACTCTCAGCCGCACCACACGCTGCCCTCGAAGCGGTTGTGGAGGGGACGAGACTGTCAGACACCTCCTTCTGGAATGTGCATATGCAGAGGAAATCTGGAGAGAAATACAATGGTGTTGGTTGAGGTTTGTTCCGAGCAGTGCCGTGATGCATGACTCCAAGCTCTATGGTCTGTTTCCTGGGATGCTCACCAAGACGAACATCAACTGTGCATGGAGGATCATCAACTCGGTCAAAGACGTTCTTTTGTCTGTCTGAAACCTGTTGATATTCCAGCTGAAGGAGTTGCCCGCAAATGAGTGTTGCAGACTGGCACATTCCGAGGTACCGGACTACGTATTGAGGGATGCGCTGAATCTTTGGGCAGCTGCCGCCAAGGCGTGGTGGGGAAAGACCACCGTGCCATGTCTGTCCACCAAAGAAGAAAGGGGAAACACTCAGTAAGTGGGCTCCGTTGGCAACTCAGTTAAATATATGGATGGTAAATGTACTGAATTTTATATACGAAGGATGAATTCTGATCTCTGTGTGTAAAGAAATGCAATGTGCACAGATGAATTGCATCATCAGTTGTATAGATCATCAAAATATTTTATGAATAAAGTATATTTTTGAAATAAAAATAAGTGTTTCCCTCCTTCCCTAACCAAAACTAAATGTGGAGTGGTCGATTGACATGCTGTAATTAGCAGAGTAGGTCGTAATGCTTTGGTTTGAGAAGCTTCAGTAAGCAGCAGCTCAGCAAAATGTCCAGGTAAGCTCGGACAAAGTCCCTTTAATGCTAGTCTGACAGCAGTCGAGATGGCAGTAAGGGCAGTCACATGTTCTACCTGCGGGATGTGGGTGCTCAGGGAGACTTCCACTGTCCCTGATGACTACACGTGCATGGGAATTGTTCGGGAGCTGTAGCTGGCTGCTTTCAGGGTCATCCGAGATACTGAGGACTTCATAGATAAGTGATTTAGTGAGGTGGTTACACCCAAATCCTTCACTTAGTCTGTTTCTGCAATGACTGTCATATCCCAGTCCCATGTAAAGATCCATACCCTGAATTCATCTGCCTTTTTTGTCAGCCCTGTTGCCTTTAAATAAACACTATTTAATCCAACAGACGTTCCTTGCTTCCTGTCGTGTTCCACGCAGAGAGTAGCTGGGCGACCACTAGGAATGGCAAACGGAGTAGGCAGAGAGTGCAGGAATCGCCTGTGGCTATTCCCCTTGAAAACAAATATACCATTCTAGATACTGATTTTGGGGGTGAGGGAGTGGGTGGTTGTCGGGAATTGACCTTGCAAGGGAAAGCAGAAGTAGCCAGGTTGGTTGCAGTACAACTGGCTCTGGGGCACAGCGGGAAAGGGTAAAGATAAACAGGGTCTTAGAGGTAGTAGAGTCGATTGTTAGGGGGACAGATTGTAGATTCTGTGGCCTCAAACGGGAATCCAGGATGGTGCGTTACATCTCAGGTGTCAGAGGCCAGGATGTCTCCGAGTGGCTGCAGAACGTTCTCAAGGGGAGGCTGAGCAGCCAGAAGTCATGATGCACGTTGGCACAAATGACAGAGGTAGATATAGGAATGAGGTCCTACAGAGTGATGACAGAGGGCGAGGAGGAAAGTTAAAAACCAGGACCTCGACGGTGGTAATCTCCTAATTCCTTCCAGTGTCATGAGCTAGTGAATGTAAAAATAGGCGGATATGGCAAATAAATATGTGACTAAAGAATTGGTGCGGGGGCAGAGATTCATATTTTTAGATCATTGGGATTTTTTTTTAAACAAAGGTGACCCGTTCAAGAGGGACAGGTTTCAAATGCACTAGACGGGGGACCAATATCTTTGCAGCTAGTTTTGCTAGTGGTACAAGGGAGAGTTGAAACGAGATTGGCATAGGGGGTGATATCCTCAAGAGCAGGGAGGCAACTGCGATGCTGGAAAAAGATACAGTAATCAGGATTTGTAATGTGAAAAGTTAGGTCAGGCTGGAACAAGACGGGTAACAAGGAATGCCTGTTGGATTAATTTACATTTATTTCAATGCAAAAGGGTTGATCGGTAAGACTGATGAGCTCCGGGTGTGCATAGATACGTGGGACTGAGATAGTATAGCTATTACAGAAATATGGCTGAGGGACAGATAGGATTTACAGCTTAATGTACCAGGGTAAATGCATTAGGAGGGACAGAAATGGTGGAAAGAGTGGTGGGGGACTTGTATTTCTGATGAAGGGGAGTATCACAAAGCATCAGAGATGAAATAACTAAAGGATCAATCATGGTGTATTTGTGGGTGGAATTAAGAAATAAGAAGGGGATGGTGACATTACTGGGCCCCCAGATATTCAATAGTAATTACAGGAACAAAAATATGTACAGAGATTAGGGAGACTTACAGGAACAATAGGGTTGTCATAATGGTAGTATTAATTTTTGTAACACAGACTGGGACTGCGAGAGCATTAAGGGATTTGATTAGATGGAATTCATTAATTGCGTCAGGAAAGTTTCCTCAAGCAGTATGTAGAGGGTCCGAATCGAGAAGAGGCAAAATTTGACCTATTCTTAGGAAATAGTGCAGGACAGGTGAGTGAGGTGACGGTGGATTCGCAGTTTGAGACCTGTGACCACAGTTGTATTAATTTTAAAATAGTTACGGAAAAGGAAAAAAAAAACTGGTCCTCAGATTCAAGTTCTAAATTGGGGCAAGGTGAATTTTGCCGGAATTGTACAGGAGCTTGTGGGGTTGATTGGATTCGTTTGTTTGCAGGCGAAGGGACCTCTGGCAAGTGGAAGCTTTTAAAAGTGAGACAGCTAGAATTCAAGATCTATATATTCCTGTGAAGGTAAAAGGAAAGTTGACAGGAATGGGGAACCTTGAATGACAGGAGATATTGAGGCTTTGACCAGAAAAAAACTGTGGACGTGTGGCTCAAGTCCAGGCAGGCGGTATCAGGGGTATCACTGGAGGTACACAGGGATACTGGAGTTTAGTGAAGAAGGAAATCAGTAGGGCGATAAAGGGCCTTGACTGAGAAGATCAGGGTGAATCCAAAGAGGTTCATTTTGAATATTAAAGGAAAAAAACATTAACTGCAGAAAGAATAGGACCATCAAAGACCAAAGTGGACATGTATGTGTGGAACCATAAGAGATGGGCGATGTCCGGAGCAAATGTTTCTCCTAAGTGTTTACCGTGGAGAAAGACATTAATACTTGGGAACTTGGGGAAGTTAGTGGTGGTATCTTAGGGATAGTCCATATCACAGTAGGCGAGGTTTTGAATGTATTGGAATGTTGGAAGATGGATAAATCTCATTGTCCTTAACAGACAGATATAAGAAAACTGCAAGGGGCTAGAGAAAAATTTGATGGACCCTGGCTGATAACTTTGATCATCATTAACCACAGGTGAGATGCCTGAAGACTAGAGGATAACAAATGTTGTATCTTATTCAAGAAGGACTGAAAAAGCAAATATCTAGAAACTATACACCAGGAAGTTTAACATCTGTACGTTACTTGAGAAGGTTATCAGGGATAAGATGGACATGCAATTGGAAAATTGAATTTGATTCGGAATAGTCAGCATGACTTTATGAGTGGCAGTTTGCACCTGACGAATTTGTTAAAGTTCTATGATGACATGCCCAGGAAGGTTGACGAGATCTGGCCGGTAGATGTCGAAACGTGTCGTGCTGTAAAGGCACAGCAGGTCAGGCAGCATCGGAGAGGCAGGAGAATCGACGTTTCGGGCATCAGCCCATCATCAGAAATGTCCAAATCAGCGGTTTTCCTGCCTCTCGGATGCTGCCTGACCTGCTGTGTGTTTCCAGCACCACAGTTTTCAACATCTACCGGCCAGGCCTAGTCAACTTTCCTGGTTACGTCATCATAGAATATTAACTGATCTCCAGCATCTGCAGTGCTGACTTTCTCCAAGGGCAGTAGATTTAATCTATATGGATTTCAGTTACACCAGAACAGGATGATGCTTTTCAGGCCTTGGACACACATACATGGTAACAGAAGGAGGCCAGTCAGCCAATCAAGCCTGTAAAACTGTACCCAGAGTAGATCATGCAGTGTATTCAGCTACTTCAAGTTAGTAACACAGGAACTGTAAGAGGCCACCAGGTGACTAGACAATGGGATAGACTGGAATAAGACGATCTCTGTATGGCCCCTCAAACCTGCCCTTCCTTTCAGGAAGGGCACGGCTGATCTGCTCGCGGCCCCAATTTCTCTTTCATGCCCAATTCTTTGTAGCACTCAACTCTCTGATTGTGTCAATTTTCATTCACACCACGCCGTGTCCCCAAACATTTCAATGATGTAGCTCCCCCTAATTGTCTGGGATAGAGAGGCCCCAACATTCACTACCCTCTGAGAGAAGGAAACACTCTCCACACATATATCGTGACTTATAGAAATGAACAGTAGATATGAACACAGCGTCAGATTGACTGGTCCTGACATCACGGCTGTATTTGACTGAGCAAGGTGTCAGGGAGACTGAACAAAATTGTACTTAATGGGAATCAGTTCAACTTAATGGGAATCAGTTGTAAACTTCCCATTGCTGGATCATCCAGAACACAGTATGACTGCTGGACACAAGTCCTCTCAATCCCTGGATATCTCTGTGGGTTATCCACAGGGAAACTTTCTCGGCACAAACAATTGCAGCTCGTTCATCAATGTCTTTCCCTCCGTTATACCTTCAGAGCTGGGGATGTTCAGTAAAGATCACACAATGTTCAGAACAATGTGTCAACTCCTCAGGAGCTAAAGTTTCAATGCCTGGACAACATTCAAGCTCATGCAGTAAAACTGTCCGGAACATTCCTGCAACAGTGCGACCAGACACTGCACATTTCTTCGTTAAAAAAAACGAAGCTCATGCAGAATCATAAGCTGGTTTCTTCAGACCATCAAAACTATTGGAAAAGAACAGACACGGTGCCTTTCGCTTTCTCCAGCCTATTACCCTGGAAGCGATTAAAAAAAAATCAACAAATGTTGAAATGCAAAGTAGACAGGCAGAAGGCTAGAAGAACGCAACAAGCAAGGCACCATCAGGAAGTGGAGAAGTTAACTGATTGGGGATAAATATTCTTCAGCACTGGGGTGGGGTAAGGGAGCTACAGATAAAGAGGCAGGACGAGGGAGGAGGAGGCAGGGTGGTGAGGTGGGGAGAGATGAACACGGGTAAAGGGGTACCACTGGGTTGGACGATGGGAGAACTGAATCCAGTTGAATCTGAAAGAAGGGTAGCTAGAATGGAAGGAGGTGGGAATGGAGTTAGGGGATTGGAAGGCAGGTTATTTGAAATTGGAAAACTCAATGTTGTATGACTTGCTGTGTTCTTCCATGCCCCTGCTTTCCTGCTATTAAACAGGAAGATAATGAGTTCTGTCCGTACATCAGCTGGTAAGCAGGAACCAAGGGTCGCCCAATAATAGCCGTGAACCTTTTTTCCCTTGGACCAGAAGGAGGACTTTCAGCCCCTCGAAACACTAACACATGAAGAGAAGAAACTATTCAGCCCCTCCAGACTGTAATATAAAGTAGGATGTCACTGATGCTTCAACATTGCAAACCAATGAAGCAGAGACTGCACAGACAGACTGGCCCATGTTGTTCCTCCTGGCTCCATTGCTAATGGTGCACACGCGTTATATTAACGACACCATGGTTTGCTAACAGTGAGGAGGGAGGCCGGACAGTTTGTGCCATGTCTCAAGGAGGCATCTCCCAGAAGGCAGGCTAGTGTCCTGTATGGAGGTCAGAAGTTGCTGGGAATGGCGAACTCTATCAGAGTGTAGCTGCTGACAGGTTTGTGAAAACATAACGTTCAGTGCAGGGTCATACACCAACTAGTAATTGAGATAGTGACAGTTCATTCAGAGCCTGGAGCTCTCGCTTAACCAACATAAGGTCCCACTCAGGTAAGTAGAATATCATAGAATCGTAGAGTCTGACAGAACCGGGACAGACCGTTCTGCCGAAACTAGTCCATGCTGACTCAAATCTTCATCCATGCTAACCCCATTTCCCTACACTTTTCCCACATTCTTCTAACCGTTTTCTCCCTATATAGGGGGCATCTGTGGGCGGCACTGTGGCACAGTGGTTATCACTGCTGCCTCACAGCGCATGAGGCCCGGGTTCAGTTCCCGCCTCATGCAACTCTGTGTTTGGAGTTTGCAAATCCTCTCCGTGACTGCGTGGGTTTCCTCCCACAATCCAAAAACGTGCAGGTTAGGTGAATTGGTCCTACTAAGTTGCCCGAGGTGCTAGTTAAAGGGTAAAATGTAGGAGGGTGGGTCTGGGTGGGTTGTGGGTTGGTGTGGACTTGGTGGGCCGAAGGGCCTGTTTCCACACTGTAAGTAATCTAATCTAAGTAAAATATTTGCCTATGGGAAAAGACATACTTTATTAAACACTATCAAAGTTTTGTTTTGAAAATAATGAGTGTTGGTCCATTACCCTCAAGGTTTCGTGCAATCACTTTTTTTTTCTTTTGTAGTGACACAGATTATTTACTTCGCAGTCTTCTCATGATACCATCACCACACGGATTAATCTGGTGAAACTCCTTTACACTGGCTCGCTGTGGCAAGGTGATCGTTCCTTATAAAGGAGAGATAATCTGTACACAGTGCCCCAAGTACCTTCTGACCAACACTCTAGCATGGCAGGAAAGTATTTCACTCCAAATCTTGAATCGTTTTGCAATGAAGGACAGTATACAATTTACTGTGTTGATTATTTGCTGCCTGGTATGAACTCTGTTAGTGACTCCTGACCAAGGAACACAGCTCATTTTCGCAAACGGCCGTTCTGATTCTTTAACGTTACAATTAGTTCAAAATGAAGAAGGATGGTATGTTTTACCAAATCATTCTTTTGCCTTGCGAACAGCTGTGTTTCAAGTGCAGCCACACAAACAGCAACACCACGATTGCCATTTGAGATGGTCAGAGATGCCAGGAAGGCAATGTCCTAACAGTAGTATCTGCAGTTTATTAATCCGGGGACCCGGGTGCTGACCCCACCCTGGATTCGAATCCCACCATGATAAAAGGTGGCATTTGAATTCAATAAATTCAAATGAAGCTATGAAACCATTGCCGATTATCGGAAAATCCGACCTGACACTCTAATGTTCTTCAGGGAATGAAATTTACCACATTCAGCTGGTCGGACTCACATGTGAATCCTGCCATGCATTTGACTCTGAATTGCCCATTGAAATAGCCAAACCAGCCGCTCAGTTACATTACTCATTTCAAACATCAAAGAAATGAAACCGAACGAAACTAAGCACTGACGACTTACAGCCCACAGACAGCAGTGGGTCAGGAAGACAGCTCACCAACACTTCTCAAGGACAATGAGGAATGGGAATTAAATGCTGGCCCAGCATCCCATTAATGAGTAAAGGAGGATGATCACACTCAGGGAAGACAGACAAATGGATATAACTCACTTTAAACAGGAACCTTGATTTATACCCTACATGGGCATGATTTTCAGTAATATGGGAACAGGAGAAAAAATAAATAAGATTAACCTCGTTTTTTAATTTCCATTCCAGCTGATCATCTTCAATCCCGTTGTTTGCTTATTTTCTTTTATCTCTCGGTTCTCTGTCTATTCGACTCACTCCTTATCCCCTTCATCATAGACATCCCTGTCACCAGCATCAATCACAATATTTTCAAGCTATGTTCAGTTGTGATGGTAGGTCAGCGGACTCGAAATGTCAATTCTATTTTGCCCTCGACCCAAGTGTGCCAAATCTGATCAGTTGCTGCGGCAGCTTCTCGTTCGTGTTTTCTTGTTTCTGATCTCTTGCATCATTCTTTGTTTTATATAAACTTCAATATTGTTATGACATGGGATGTCTGCATCGTTGGTAAGGGCAGCATTTATTGACCTCACTAAATGTGTGGTCATTCCTTCAGACAGTATAGAGCCAAGCACATTGTTGTGGGTCTGACGTCAGTCTTAAGACAGTCCAGTAATAATGCTAGATTTCTTTACCAAAGGGCATCAGTGCTATAGATAAAAGTATTGACGAAATGCTCGTTCTGTTATTGTAATATTAGTGAAATTATCGTTTATTTCCAATTCCTGTCATATGAATGTAAGTTTTAACATATCTAAGGTAAGATTTAAAACAGCGTATTTTGTGCAGTAACCTGGGCCTCTGAATTACATATCCGCCGACATCACTTCTCTGTCACACCATGCCTGTCATGAATTTACTTTACAGAAAAGAACAAGGTTGTGATGGACATATTTGTAAAGGAAAGTGTGCTTGTAAGAGAACTGGAACCATAAAGTCTGAATTTTATCAAGGCATGGATAATAGTTTATTCAGCAGCCGCACTAAGTCAAGGTGGGGACTGCTGATATTATGGAGCTGCCAGTGGGTAGGTTTAGTGATGGAGAGAATACCGAGAAAAAAATCCAATCGGGTCCAAAAGGTACTTCGGGATTGTGAACAGTCTTGTTCTCAGATGTTTGTGAGGACGAGCTTGTTGGGCAGTTCAGAAGTTTGTAGGAATGAATGGAATTTGCATTTGAAACTGAAGACAATGGATTCTGTCTTTGCCAAATATAGATAACAGATATAGCAATGAGCTTCACCATGGTTTATGGATTAACAAATCGATAGAGATGAAGAGACTTACCACCAACAATAGCAAGCATGAGATAGTAGCCCGCATGAATAATCATTAGTGCACCCATATATCCGATATGATAATGTGAACCCAGACCAGGGATAATAGGAAAGACACCAGGATAAATTCCTGTCCATTGTTGCAGCATTCCAGTCTAAAGTTCTTAAAATCTGATTCATTAATGGAACATTCCAGACTATTCTCAGATGTTTATCTCTCCTCTCGCTGTCACTGCAGCTGCTGATTCCTGTTAGTGTTGGAGGTGATGCATCTGCTGCTACAATGGGATAAAGCATTGCATGAAGCCCCTTACTTGTAGAAGAGTGGTGCCACAGTTAAAATCCATGGAGACTGGCCTCAATCACAGTCACTGAACAATCAGATCCAGTTGACTCCTTTCAGTATGGCACCTTCCGTTCACAATAAGAACTGGACTGGATTGAATGTTGGCATCACTGGCTGTTGGTCACATCTCCCACCAACAATTACTGTCGTGACGTTAGTGGTGAGGGACAATGAGGATATTTTCCTGTCACAAGTTAGATTATTCTGATATGTTGTCCGTTTGCAATGTTATAACCACCTGAACCTCCGATCACCATCACCCCCAAAACTAGCAACCTAGATGTAGTTACCGTACTGATGTCTCCTCCAATAGAACAGGCGCCAGCAAATAGATTTACAGTGGCATATTTGCCCTGACCATACACAGGAAGTGTGAATCTGTCTGGACATTCCTCTCATTGCACTAATAAGCCAATCTTGTATCTTTAATACATAATGCCCTTCAGCACTGTTTTATATAAACTCACAAAAAATGTCATTTTTTGAATTCACTTCAAAGCCAAATGTCACAAATTGTCTCAAATCTAGTCCCTTTACAGGGTTATGTTGTTCTTGATCTATATTTTCAGGGAAGTTCTAAATGACCCAAGGTTTCAATATGTCTGGTTTTTTAAAAGGTTTATTGGCGTCCTTTCGTTTATACATAACAGATAATGCATCAGACAGAACGTTTTCAATTCTTTAAAAAAACCCTGCATAATCAAAGGATGTGTCCAGCCCTGTTGCTGGGCAGTTCTGTTCAGTTTGGGGGCTAGTTGAGTCAGGGTCACTGTTGAAATTGGATGCTCAACCCCTCCTTCTGCACTTCTGACCTCATAGCCTGCAAGCATTTTGTGTCAGATTTACTGTTTGTGCTGTTTGTTCATTGCGATTGTTGCAAATATTTTGATGCAGCAACCTTAAGTCGGGATAGCCTGTCCGTTGGATAGGATAAGTTATTCGGCTATTCTCCCTTCAGTTCATGCGCTTCATTCCGTAATTTCGGAAATAAATACTGTTTGTTTAAAATACTGCAGTCTGACCAGCTAATTCACTCGGCGAATATCCACTACACACTTACCTTTCACAAATAAAAAGTTACGGTCTGGGCTACTTGCTTAAAAAGTTTTGAGGGATCGGGCCTGGTCCATAACAGATTGGGGGCCCTTTGCAGGATTTAGGCAGCGAGTGGCAGGTGTTAGTGTCACTTATTTTGTGTGTTGATTTGGCTTGTTAAACAGAGCTTCAGAGAGCAATGGCTGTTGCAGGAACCAAGGATTTTTTGGAGGTGGAAGAATCAACTTTGGGGATTTTACAAAATGCACATAAGTCCAAGCTGCAGAAATCAGAAGACAAGCCGCATTTGAAGCTGCCTCCTAATGTGAGGAAAGATGAGATGATTGCAGCAGTAGCTCTGCATTCAAACTTGCTGGAAACTCGATCAGGATCTGTACAGAAGATTAAACTTCAATCGTAAATATAGCAGCTTGTGTTAGAAGCAGAAATGAAGCAGTTTGCGTTGCGACTAAAATTAGAAGAAAAAGAAAGAGGACGAATAGGTTAAATCCAGGAAAGAGAAAAAGAAAAAAAAACAAATGTTTAGCAGGAGAAAAAGAAAAAGAGAGCGCGTTTGCGTTTCAGAGATAGACATTTAGAATGGAAAGTCAGCATAAAAGGATGGAAATGAAGGCTGAAGGTACGCTTAGGGATCTGGGGAGTATGAGGATGCAAATAAAATGCACATGAACTTGTTCCAGAAGCCTATAGACAACATTTAGGAATCTCAGGAGTGGCCCGGGTCAAACGTATATTGAGTTTGAAAGTATCAAACAAAGTAATTTCGATAGATGGATAAGAACTTTAAAAGTCAAGCAAACCTATGATGCACTTAGAGAGTAACTATTTTGGAGGAATTCCAGAATTCGCTGCCTGAAGTAACGCAAACTCCTGTGGGAGAGCAGAGAGCGTAGATAGCAAGGTAAGCAACTGAAATGGCTGAAGATTATGAATTGGTCCATAAAACAAAGTTTGGCTTCCAGACTCAATTTCAGTCCATGAGGGAAGTAAACTGTGGCAAAGGGACATCCTCACGTGGGAAGGGATATGTAGATATCAGTGAAAATCATAAGGTTAATTACGACAGGGGTAAAAAGGAAACCCAAGAAGAGGGCAAAGAAGTTAATAAACTCCGCTGTTTTCATTGCAATAAATTTGGTTACAAGAAATCACTCTGTTGGTGCGCTGGGGGAAAAAAAAGATGTAGGAAAACATGATAAGCCTGGGAGTTTTGCTGGAGTGGTAACAGAAAGCACAGTGGAGGCGACAAAGCTTCATCAGAGTATACAAGCTGATGGGAGATTGCTCAACGAGGAAATGCCGAATCTGCTTATAAAATATACCTTCAAAGGGAAAGTTTATTCACATAGGCCAGAAGTAGCAGTTGCAAAGGATGCAATATTTAGAGACATAGGATCCTCTTAGTCTGTGATGGTGAAAGATGAGGAGATATATATACTCCTGAGGGACTATTTCCAGAAAAGATGCTACTAAAGGGAATTCACTGTGAGACTAAAAAACAACACTTCTTTATGTTAAGCGATGATAGAGTGTCCAGTGAAGAGAGAAAAAAATTGTGATAGGAGTACTGGACAAACTCTCAGCTCCAGGAATACAATTTTTCCTTAAAGTATGCAGCTAATTTACTGGTAGAAGTGCTGCCTGCTCTGGTTAAAAACCAGTGGAGACACAGCCAACTGAAGCAATGCCTTATCTTGGAATCTTTTCTGAATGTGGGGTAACAAGGTCCCAAATCACGAGTTCAAACAGGAGAGACAAAAAAAATGTAAAGCTAAGTAAGCTGAAGTGGCATTAGGAGATACTTCGTTCCATCAGATAGTTGAGACAAAACAGGAGAAAATAGATGATCATGCAAACATGTTTAGCTCAGCTAAACTAATTGGGTTACAACAGAAAGATTAAATCTTTAAGTAATTGTATCAAAAGGGCATACACATTAGGGATTCTGAATGTATCCCTGAGTATTATTACCTTAAAAATGGTGTCTGCATGAGGAGATGGAAACTATCACAAACTGAAGGGGATGAGAAATGGGCAGAAATTCATCAAATTGAATTGCAAATGGGGTACAGAAAGGAGGAGCTGCAATTGAAGCATGAATTACTACGTGTAGGTCATTTTGGAGTGAGAAAAACACAGTCTAAAATAGAAGGCATTCTTACTAGCCGACACTGCACCATCATGTTGCTGAATTTTGCCAGGCGTGAAATACACGTGAGGTAATTAGAAAACCACAGGTGTTAATAAAACCTGCATCATTAATAACTCTTCCTGCAGTTGAGGAACCTTTTACAATAGTTTAATTGATTGGCTAGGTCCCCTATATCAAACAAAAAAAAAAGTGTGAATCAGTATTTTTTAACAATAATTGATGTATCCACGAAATTTCCAGAGGCTATTGCATTATGCAACATCACTGCGAAAAGGATTGTAAAGGAAATACTCTTTTTTAAAAATATATACGGACTACCAATAGAGATACAGTGCGACCAAAGTTCAAACTTCACATCCAAACAGTTCAAGGAAATTAAGGGCAGCTCTGTAATAAATCAATTCAAATCTACTGTGAACCATCTAAAATCGCAGAGAGCACGAGAAAGGTGACATCAAACTTTCAAGATCATGTTGAATGCTTATGGTAAGGATTATCCATCTCATTGGCGTAAGGGCTTTTGGTGATCAGAGATGCACAAAATGAATTGACCAACTTCTGTCCATTTTAATTCGGTTAAGGTCGATTCAGGAGTAGTTAGTAAATCAGAAGTAAAAGGCCACACTATTGGACTATGTCTCAAATTTACCGGAATGATTAAAAAACGCTGGGGAGTTGGCTAGATGGCATTTAAAAGTAGTGCAGAATGCACCTAAACAGGAAGTGGACAAGAACTCAAAAATTTGCAATTTTGCTCTCGGGGATAAAGTATGTATGTTACTTCCAGTGATGGGGGGATCTTAAACAGCAAGGACTGGTGAAACTTATCAAATGCGAAAGAATATTGAGTGAGGGTAACTATTTGATAGGGACTCCAGGCAGAAAGGAATCTCACAGAGTATGTCATGTGAATATGCTCAAAAGGTATTTTGACAGGGAACGGACAGCAAGAGGAGAATGTGTTAAATGATTACAGTACAGAAGGAAGAACCAAGTTCAGAGGATTCTGGATTGAACGTTCCTCAAATTAAAGTGGACAATGAGGAAGTTTTCTAAAATTGGGATAAATTATTGAGTAGCCTCCCTGAGGAAAAATAAAATAAAATGACCTGATAGAGTTGTTAGTATTATATGGGGAGATATGAGGAAATTAAATGGGAAATATTACCTAATTGTGCATAAGGTAGAGAAAGGACATGCTGTTCCGATTAAGCAGCACCCTTATTGGCATAATCCTCTAAAATTGGCACAGGTTCTGAAGGGGATTGAACACATGCTCCAAGATGACATAATCCATCTGAGTTACAGTGACTAGAACTCATCCTAAGTCATGCTACTGAAACCAGATGGTACCCAACGATTATATGTGGACTATCATAAAGTCAGTGCAGTTAAATAAAGGATGCATATCTAATTCCGCAGTTGGAAGGCTTTAGTTGGAAGGTGGGACAAGCAACTTCCATTTGGTTTGATCTCCATCTGATGAAGCGAAGCCTTTCAAGGGGGCTATAAATGCGAGTGATGTGGGTGTGGGTGCTGCCCACCTGCTGGAAGACGGCGAGAAGACACAAAGACTTATGGGTATTTATCCAGCAAGGTAAACAGTTATTGGTAGAAATATTCAACAGCTAAGAAAGAGACTTTGAGCTTCGAGTTGGCACGACAACATTTCAGTTTTTATATTATTAGCAACGCATCTGTAACAATAACCCATTGAAGCTTTTGGAGAAATTTAAGCACAAAAATGTGAGTCTGTTTAGCTCGACCCTGTAATTTCAGCCCCAGAATTTGAAAATTGAGCCTGTGGCAGGTCTTGAAAACATGATTGCCAAAGCATTGTCGAAACTTTAATGACAGATATACACACTCAGTGGTAGGTGTGTCACACACTGAATTTGGATGTAGCTCTGCAGGTTTGCATTTTTATACTAAGTGAAGGCATATGTGTGTTTTTGTGTACTAACCACTACTTTTGGTGATTTTGAGAACTGAGGACATCTTTAGATATTAATGATTCAGTTTTATATGGTCCCTTCACAAGGTTATGTTGTGCTTGATTTTTTTTCAGAGAGGTTCGAACCGACCCAAGTTTCCAACATGTCTAAATTTTGAAAGGCTCATTGGGGTCCTTTGGTTTACACCAAACTGGTAAAACCTCAGGAAGAAGGCTTTCAAATCTTAAAAATAAACGGGTATAATCAAGGGGACATGGCCAGCTCTCCACCTGCGCAGTTCAGTCAGTTCGAAGGTTATTTAAGTCAGAGTCACTGTTGAAACTGGACGCTCTCCCCATTCTTCTGTCCTGTGAATTTGTAACCTGTAAACTTGGTTTGTGTAATTTTTACTCTTTGTGCCAAGGGGGTTGTTTATTGGGAATGTTGAAACCAATTTGGAACAGCATCATTAAGTAGGGAAAGCGTGTCATGTTCGGATCGGATGAGTTATTTGAGTATTCAATATTCGGTTGGTTATGTTTCATTACTTAATGCTTTAAATAAATTCTTTTTGTTTAAAACTCGGCAGTCTGACCAGCTAATGCACTCTGGGGATATCCACTATACACTTACCTTCAACAATTAGCTAATCTACGGTCTGGGCGACCTGCTTAAAATGTTTGGAGGAGTCGGGCCTGGTCCATAAAAATGTACAAAATAATCTTGTTCATCAAAAGTTATGATTTAACAAGTAAGGGAAGGAATGAATATGATATTGGCTATGACACAGAAAGTATTGGGGCCAACAAATGAGGAGACCCCCTCAGATTACAAAAAGATCTTGATCAAATGGGTCAATTGGCTGACAAATAGCAGACAGAGTTCAATCTGGATGAATGCGAGGTGCAGGCAGTAGTGTGTGTTTGCTGCTGTCTGCTGCACCAGGAATGGGGTAATTTTATTCCCCATCTCCTGGGTTCAGCACATCGATGTCCTTCGAGATCTTTGAGAGGCATTACTCTCGTGGTTAAGTCATGCTGTTAATGTAGTTACACAATATCTTTGAATTATCATTAACCTTATCTGCCCATGCTATCTCATATCTCTTTTTGGCTTTCCTTATTTCTCTCAAAATGGTGCCCCACTCTCTTTATATTGTTTAAAAGATTCAATTCAATAAAGTTGTCTGTATCTAAAGTAAGTTTGTCTTTTATTTTTGAGTGGCACCTCAATAACTTTAGTCATCCATGGTTCCTTAACCTTACCAGATTTACCCTCACGCGAACAGGAACATAATGCCTCTCAACTCACGTCGTCAGTCTGTTGACTGCCTCCCCCTTGTCAGATATTATTTTACCTGCGAAAAGTCTACTCCCATCAAACTTGGACAGTCCTTGTCCCATACCATTGAAAATTATGGTACTCCAATGAAAAAGATAATATTAATGGAAGGCGTATTATTTTCCACTAATAGTTATGATTGCAAGATCCAAAAGTATTCTCCCATGTTCACTTCAGTCACTTGCCCTGCCTATTTCACAAAACCTGGTCTCGTTTTGCTCCTTCTCGATTTGGATGATCCACTTACTGATGAAGAAAATTTTCTTCGACACATTTGACAAATTCTTCAAGATTCAACCTTTTAACACTATGGAAGTCTCAATCCTTTCTTTAGTAAATTAAAATCCCTATTACCATAACCTTATTAAGCTTACATATATCCGAGATCTCCCTACATGTCTGTTTCTCAATTTCTTTCTTACTGTTGGAGAGCATATGGTGCAATAACGTCAACATACTCTTTCCTCTCTTATATTTAATTTCTATCAATATATTTTGATTGGACGATTTGTCACAAATGAACATATAGTGCAATCTCTTCAAAGTGATCTTTACTTTCTTATTTTTAACACTACCCATGTATTTCACCTGATCATTTTTGAGAAATCGCTTCTCCAGTAATACCAATAATTTATCCCTTAATCTAAAACGGGATGCCTCCCCCTCTCCACTTTTCCTATCCATTCTATGACACCTATCACCTGGAACGTTGAATTGACAATCTTGAACATCTCTCAGGCGAAAGTGAGGACTGCAGATGTGGAGATTAGAGTCGAGAGTGTGGTGCTGGCAAAGCACATCAGGCCAGGCAGCACCCGAGGAGCAGGGAAATCAACATTTTAGTCAAAAGGCCTTCAACAGCCCTTTCCTGATGAGTGGCTTTTGCCTGAAGCGTTGATGTTCCTGCTCCTCGGGTGCTGCCTGGCCTGCTGTGCTTTTCCAGCACCACACTATCCACTTGAGCACCTCTTCACCAACTTTCAGTAATAAATATGATATCCCAATCCTATATTCTTAAACATGCCCTGAGTTCATCAAAGTTCCCCATAAGACCCCTTGCATTGAAATAAATGCAACTTAGTGCTTCAGAATTAGTGTATACTCTGACTCTCTCATCTTTCGTTTCTAATGGACATGCTCCATTCACATTCATAACTTTCTCCATCCATCCGTCCATTAACACTGCCAATTAGAATAACCCCCTTGCCTTCTCTATCAATATAATGCCTCCCTATATAGAGTGAGCATATCTCCCTGCTAAGATATTGGTTGATTTCCAGTTTAGATGAGAACAATCCTTTTTGAACATGTGTTTTCTATTCCAAACAAATTCCAATTTTCCAAAAATCTAAATCCCTCAACAACAACCCAGCTCTTCAGCCATTGATTTTTATCCTTTAACCTTTCGTTCCTCCACCGGTTGGGGCTGACATTGGCAGTAAACCATAAATTAATACTTTTAAAGTTTTATTTTTAATCTACCTCACCTCTTAAATTCACCCTGTACTGCTTTAATATTTTCCCTGAAAAGTCATTCCTACCAATATGTACAACAATCTATGACTACTCTGTTTCACCTTTAACAAGGTGCTTGAAAAGTTTAGAGCCATTCTTAAGCCGAGCACAAACCATCCTAAACTCATGCTCACTGCCACAGAATCTCCTGCTGCTGCCTCTGACTGAAAATCCCACTGTAGCAATAATTGTTCTAAATCTTCTCTAACGCTGCCTAATATAAAAATCGTGCCTTCAGTCCAATAACTGACGGATCTTCCATTTTCCTCAGAAATATTACCTTCTTCAACAGTTCCAAAAAGTGAAAATCTTTTTGATAGAGGAATAGTTGCCGGAGACATTGAAGTACCTTCTTACCTTTCCTGACAGTCACCATTTATCTGACTGCTTTGCTGGGTAGTACTTTTTTTCTAAATCTTCTCTCCAATCTCTCTGTGGCCTAAATAACATTATGCCTCGAAGCAGGATTTTTCACAACACCTTATTTATATGTTACCTTTCATTACCTATAGATAATAATGTTAAAATGGAAGCAAAAACATATACACATTAAACATATAAAAATTTGATAAAATTAACTCTTTAACTAATTAACTCAATATAAATATTCATCTTCAATATATTCCTAGCAGAAACGTCTTCTCCTGAGCAGAAAACAGACAAGACTCTCTGGAATGAAGGCACAAGTCCTTATTTTTTTAAATAAAATGTTTAATTTTTCGAAACGGAAACAAACTTTCACAGCGTTAAAAAAGAAACCTTAAAAACCATGTGAAAACAGGAAGCGTTGGTTTTGCCTATGCTATTTCTGAGTTTGCCGCTATCATCTCACGGGATGGTGGCACAGTGGTTAGCGCTACTGCCTCATGACCCCAAAGACCCGCGTTCAATTCTAATGTCAGGCGACTGACTGTGTGGAGTTTGCACGTTCTCCCCGTGTCGGCATGGGTTTCCTCCCACAGTGCAAAGATGTGTGCATCAGGTGAATTGGCCGTACTTAATTGCCCGTCGTGTGAGGGGTAATGGGTGGGTTGCACTTTGGTGGGCTGTAGGGCCTGTTTCCACACTGTAAGTAATCTAATCTCGCTGTTTCCATCCTCTAAGACGCCAATGTTTAATTTTAACATTCTTTTCCTTTTTGTCTTCTGCGAGAAATGTTATTTTTCAATTCTTATGCTTTCTACACATTTTGTTTCATAGCCATTTTGATGTTGTTTTTAGTAACCGTTTGCTGGTATTTCAAGCGTTTTTCTTTAATTTATTTATAGGATGAGGGAGTCGCTCGGTTAGACAGAACTTATTGTTCATCCCTAGAGGGCAGTTAAGATTTAACCAAATTTGTGTGAGTTTGAAGTTATACATAGGTGAGACCAGGTAGGGATAATGGTTTCCGTCCCTAAAGGACACTTGTGAAATATATGGCTGTTTCTAACAATGAGCAATGCTTTCATGATCATCAATGTACTCTTAATTTCAGGTTCATATTGAATGTGACAACATTTGAATCCGAGTCCCAAGAACATTATCTGGATGAGCAGTGCCGATAATAATAATTACTGTCTTGTTATTGTTGACTTCCTTGTTAAGCTATGGATCACTTTTCATCTTTTTACAATTCCTTATCCATTAAGGATTGCACTTCAATTGAGGTGTCTTGATTATCTCCCGAAGTAGTTACCACTGCTAATCAACTGTCCTGCACTTTAATGTTTTTGCAAAGTCTACTTGGGAAAATCGCTTCCTCAGGCCAGTAAAGTTGTCATTGCCCAACACTAAACCTCTCGTATGTGACTGTCTTCACTGTTTCAATCTGAATGTGAACCTCCAGCATGCTGTGCCACACTTTCTAAGATAATCCTTACGACAATATGATTTATCACTCCTTCCTTATTATGGAATACGAAAACGGTTCTCTGGTTGGTTCCATGACACGTTAATCGAAGAAATAATCCCTTATAGATTCGACGAGTCGTTCTTTGTGTCCCCCCTTGCACATTGATTAATCCAGTCAATATGCATGTTCAAATTACCCATAATCACTCGTGTGCCCTTGTCTCGAGCCATCATTATTCCCTGGTTCATGCTATTCTCTACTTTGAAAGTAGTTTGCCGGGATGGGGGTTTCTGAGCTGGAAATGCTCCTCCCAATGGGTTTCTTTTAATGTGTTCTATTTCAAACCGGACTG
Organism: Chiloscyllium punctatum; assembly: GCF_047496795.1. NCBI lineage: Eukaryota > Metazoa > Chordata > Chondrichthyes > Orectolobiformes > Hemiscylliidae > Chiloscyllium > Chiloscyllium punctatum. Next base: position 12,019,277 of record NC_092756.1, read on the forward strand.
ATTCATCATTTTTGTCCCACGTGTTAATATAATTTCTTAATACAACCTTGACAAGACCATTGACCAATGCAGACTCTCCATCTACTGTACCCGTGGACATTTAACACCCCAGTCCTGACCTTCCTGTAATTACGTTTCAGTAATCCCCACCATGCCATATCTATTTATCTCTGTTTGAGCTGTCAGTTCATTAATTTTATTCCAAATACTGCACGCTTTTTCGGTTTTTTTTTACATAAGTTCCATTGATATGTCTTTTTTAAAATATTTTTATGCACAGGCTCTCCACCCCAATAACAGTGAGCCTATCATTTAACTTTCTACTCGTATTTTTAAATTGTTATGATTCTTTCCCTCAGCATGGTCATTGTACTGGCCCTGCTTGTTTATTCGACCACCATCTACTTTCTGTTCAGTTTCTGACCTGCTGCTTTGGCTCCCAGCCTCCTGAGTTGCACGATCACACCTCCCTTCCAGGATGTTGGAGCCCCTCCAGTTAAGGTGCACACTTTCATTTTTGTACAGTTCCCACCTGTCCCGGAACTTTCTTTGCGGGATCTTTCAACCTTCCATTCTTCTCACCGATGTCATTGATATCAATGTGAACGACCACCGCTGGCTGTTTCCCCTCCCAATTCAATATGCCCTGCGCATGCTCGGAGGCATTCTTGATCCTGGCACCGACCTCCCTTTTTATGAATAAATCATAGAATCATAGAATTCCTACAGTGAGGAAGCAGGCCATTTCACACAGCACGTCCATGCTGAGCCTCCGAAGAGTAACTAAAATTGAACCATTCCCCTACTCTATTCCTCTGCATTTACCCATGACCAATGTACCAAACCGGCACGTCGCTGAACACTATTGGCAAAAAGTAAACAACCCAGACCCATTCCACGAGGCGATGTTCAATCTGCACTCTCACAACAGATACTGCCAAAACTACTGAGCATTTCCAACAACGTCTGGTTTTGTCACTGATGATGATTGCATTTTGATTAAAAAAATTATGCAACTCAGACTTGAAACAAAGCTGAATTTAAACTCCCAGCAGAAAATTAAATATCTGGTCGTTCGATGACCCCAGTAAATGTTCAGTAAATTACTTCTGTTTGGCCCATGAACGTCATTTGTTCACTTTCCCAATCAATGAATAAAGGAGTTTTTTAAGCATCTTTTTGATATCAGAAAACTTGGAAACGTTGTACTTTTACTCCTTCATATGGGTGTGATTACATCTCTTTCTTTCGTCTTAGTGCAACAAAAGATGATTATTCACAAGAGAAACACACACACACACACACACAATGTAATACTTTGTCGAAGAATGCCAGTAACATTGTAAGTAATTGGAATGATAACTGGAAAGAAGGAAATAAGTAATGGAAGGATGAGAGAAGATGGGTCTTTTTCGGAACAGAAAATACATTTGTGTGAACTTGCTAAGTTGATCAAATTTATGAAAAGCTATGCAGGTCAGAAAAAAAAGATATTGTTATGAAGGTGTAGAGGTATACTTTCAAGTTAAGGGAGACAGGAAGCTGGCACAACGTGTTCTGAAAGAAGTTAAAATGTAACATTTGTCTGTGAAACCAACAGTGATGCTGAGTTGCCATGGAACAAATTTAAATGCAAATTCAGCCAGACAGATTAAATTATACTCCAACAGACTGAAATCAAATCGAGATTGAAATATAATGTATTTGATGGCATCAATATCAATGAAATTATCCGATGCGTTGTGGTATGAAACTAGATATTTTGAACATTTAGGGGGAGAACTGTGAAAGACATCCACAAAGATAGACAGCGAGTTGAAGAGCTTCCTGAAGGCAGCCATCTCTAAGAGGTTTGCACAGCAGAACATCAAAGCTGACCGTGAGTAAAATCTACAGACAAAATCTACAAAGGGGAATCGACAAAGCTGACTGGTTTTGAAACATGATTATATATTTTTGTAACCTTATTCGGGATTTTTTTCATCAGACCAGTATTGTCGAGTGGGTTTTAAAAGATACGTTTAACCCAAGGGATTTCTAAATGGTTGTTTATTTTATTATTCTCTGTTGGACTTAAATAACAAAATTGTTAATTTTACTTTAAATCGTGACTCTGTAAATGGATCTTTGCCTCTCGACACTTAAGATATTACGGCATGAGGTGAACCTTTTCTGTGTGGCTGGTTTAATTTAGGAGAGTGGTTAATCCTGTGTTGTAACAGTTTAGGGGCTCTCGTTCGCGATTTGAACAGGTTTCGGCAGATCCAAACTGACATTTGGGTAGATTTGAATAGATTTGAGGTATGAGAAAATGCACAGTATATTAAAACATTTGCACGTTGGTGTCCGAGATCTTTAAATAAAACGTCAGTAAGACAACTGGTTCTATTTCGAAGACTTGTGGTTGGTTAAATTAAAAGTGAGAGAAATGGTTCTTCAAAAAATTAAGAGGGATTTGAAGATGATTCTCAATTTTTCCAAGGAAGTTTAGAAAGAAAAATAAAGGCCAAACCTTTAGAATTAGCAAAGAACATAGATTTGCGTTTAACCAAGGACAAAAGTAAAGCTAAAATTGTCAGGGAATTACTCAAACGCTAAGGTGTGTCAGAGAAACAGACAAGTGCAGTAGACTGAGAAAAACTTAAATTATAATTGAGGAAAATGGAGTTTAAAGATAAACAAAGGAAGATAGAAAGAGAGAGAAGAAAAAGAAAGCAAGAGAGAAGAGAGACGGAGAAAAGGGAAGGAGAAGGTTCGTATCTGAGCAAAGAGAGAAGAAAAAGAGACAGAAGGTTTTTAGTTGAGCTAAAAGAGCGAGAGGTTGAACTCGAAGGTACGATTTAGTCAATAAAGTCAAAGTAACAGGATGGAGATTAAAAGGGAATTGGTGATACATACAGCTATGTCAAAACGCTGCCACATTTTGATGAGAAAGATTCTGAAGCCCTCTTTGTTTCATTGAAAACTTGGCTAGGTAGATATAATTGTCCAAGTAATGATGGGTAATGCTAGTTCAGACTAAACTGGTGGCCAGGCCGAGTGAGGTATTTGCTCCGGTGTCAGACGAGTTGACAAGAGACCCTGAAGATGTCAAACAAGCTATTTTAAGTGCTCATGAATTGGTACCAGAGACATGTAGGCAGCAGTTCAGAAGCATTAAGAAGTAAATAGGTCAGACTTATATTGAGTTTGAAAGAATGAAACATCGGCATTTTGATAGATGGATGCTTGCTTTAAAGATGAATATGACATGTGAGGCTGTAATGGAGATTATTCTGACTACCTGCTCAGTGGGGTTTCCAATAGATCAGGCTAATGGTCAGGCAGCGGGTGGAAGTGAAAAAAACAACTAATAAAATATCGAGATTTAAAATCTGGTGTCAGTAACAGTGATCATGAAATCAATGTCGATTGCAAACTTCAATTTGCTTCCGCAATGTACTTTATGGAAGTGAATTCTGTTATGGTAAATTCTATGCTTTTCTGGCCTGGCCTAAAAGTGACTCCAGACACACAGAGATGTGATAAACTGTAAAATGGTCTTTAAACCGGTCAAGCAAGACACTAAATTGTACTGATGTGCTCCGAGGTTTGAAAGGGTAAAACCGACAGAACACCCAGCTGCAGCCTCAGTATCGGAAAAGGGAACGGGAAATACAGTCCTGTTGACCTCGCAGAGACCTCCTTCCTCATATCTCTGAGCTTGTGACAGCCGTACCCCAGTTGTCTCCTGATCCATTTAGTGTCTAGAAATCCTAATTTATATCCCGTGTTTTGGCTTCCACAGCCTGATGCGGTAGAGAATATCCCAGGGTCACCACGCTCTGAGAGCACCACTCTCATTTCAGTACAGAGCGGCCTGCCTGTACCTAATACTGTGACCTCTTGTTTTAGACAACCCAGCCAGGGGAATGATCATCGTTGCTTCCAATCTGTCTCGCCCTGTCAGTGTTTTAAATATTTCATTGAGATCTCCACTCATTTTCGTAAAGCCCAAGGGATACAGGTCCAGTCGCCCCGAACTCTGCTCCCTCAGCAAGTCTGTCATCCCAGAGATGAGTCTGGTCATCCTTCACTGCTCTCCCTCAATGTCAGGTTTGTCCTTTATTAAGTAAGGAGACCAACATTGCACACAATACTGCAAAATGTTCGAGATGGGCGTCTCCCCAAGGGCCTGTACAGTTGCAGTAATACACCCTTACTCCTGTGTTCAAATCCCCCTGAAATGATGGTCAACACACCCTTTCCTTCCTACCTGTTTTGTGTTTCTGAAATAATGCTTTCATGACTGTTGTACTGGGAGATCCTGAACTTTTCAATGCTGCAGCTACGTACTTGGTGGGTCTGTGTACACTGGCTAGTGTGCCAATATCATTCCCAGTATTGTCTTCTGGCTTCAGAACTCACTGCCCTGCACTGAACATGGAGGTCTGCGCAGAAGAAACCAAAATAGGCATAAATCACTTTAAAGATCAAAATGTTTCGCCCAATCCATTTTAAAATTATCGGTTGCTGTTCTATTGTTTCCACCAAAATGCACACGGTCACATCCACCCCCATTGCTCTTCATCTGCCACGCATTTGACCATTCACTCGACTTGTCTCAATCACTTTTGAGCGTTTCTTTAATATACTCCTCGCCCACTCACAATCTGACATCATTTAGTGCCGTCAACAGACTGCGTTATACTGTATTTGATTCTCTCAACCAAATGTTTGTGATGTATTTGGAATAGCTGGAGCCAAAGCACCGATCCCTACGACACCCAAAGATCCTTGCACTTCAAAACAGAATGTTCTATTCCTGTTCACTGTTTCCTGTCAGCTCTCCCATTCTAAAATCATGTTCATATTTTAGCCCCAACCCCGTAACATTTGCCTTTGCACACATGGCCAGAGTCTTTACCAAAATCCTTCTGAAAATCCAAATGCACTGCATCCATTGCTTCACCGTATGTATAGACCAGTCAGTTTCTCAAATATGATTCCCATTTCATGTTGACCCATTACATAAGAACTAGGAAAATTAATAAGAACATGGCTGATCATTTCATGACCTCAGCTCTACTTGCCCGTCCGCTCACCATAACCATTAGTTCCTTTACTGCTCAAAACATTATCTATCTGAGCTTCAAACACATTGAATGACAAAGCTTCACCTATTTCACTCAGCAGGGAATTCCACCGATTCTCAAACTTCTTGGTCAAGACGTTCCTTCTGAAGTCAGACCTGAATCTGCTCTACCTAATTTTAAGACTTTGCCCTCTTGTACTAGTTTCACCTACTTCAGGAAACGTCCTCTCTATTTCTATCTGATCTATTTCCTTCATACTTATATATGTTTCTATCAGATCCTCCCTCATTCTTTCAAATTCCAATCAATATATAATTCCAGTCTACTCCGTCTCTCCTCATAAGCGAACCCCTTCAACTCCGGAACAAACCTAATGAACCTCCTCTGTATCCACCGCAGTGCCAGGACATTATTTCTCAAGTGAGGAGACCAAACTTGCACACAATACTCCAGGTGTGGTCGCACCAGCACATTGTACAGCTGCAACATAACCTCCTGCTTTTAAACTTAATCCCTTTAGCAATTCTATTGGCCTCGTTAATTACCTGTTGCAACTGCAGAACAACTTCTGTGATTCATGCACAAGGACACCCAAGTCCCTCTGCACAGAAACATGCTGCATTTGTTTTAGCATGCAAGTAATAGTCTTTTTCACTGGTATTCCGAACAAAATGGATGAATTCGTATTTATTACAATTGTATTCCATCTGCCAGACCTTTGCCCAGTCGCTAAACTATTTACGTCGCTTCGTAAAGTTTAACATTCCACTGCACACTTTGCTCTGACACTCATTTTAGTATCATCTGCAATCTTTGAAACACGACACGTGGTGTCCAACTACAAATCGTCCATGTAAGCTGTGAATAATTGTAATCCGAGCACTGATCCCTGAGGCATACCACTAGTCAATGATCAGAAACCAGAAAACACTCATTTATTCCCACTCATTGCCTCTTGTTAGTTATCCAATCCTCTATCCATGTTAATGCATTACCCGTAATACCACACATCTTTACCTTATGAAGCAGCTTTTTTTTTCGGTATTGTGTCGAATGCCTTTTGTGAATCTTGGTACACCGCATCTACTGGGTCTCTGTCGTCATAATGTCTTCATAGATTTCCAGTAAATTAATTAAGCATGACTTGCCTTTCATGAACTGATGCTATGTCAGCCCAATGGGACGATTCCTGTCGAGATGCATTGCTATTTATTCCTTGATTACACATTGAAGTATTTTCCCCACTGCACCTAATGGCTAACTGGTCTATAGTTCCCCACCTTTGTCTACATCTCTTTTTAAACTGTGGTGCCTGATTTCCTATTTTCCAATCTGCTGGAACTGCACTCGAGTCCAGTGAATTTAGAAAAATTTCCACAAATGCATTTATTATTTCTCCCACTAACTCTGTTAGTAAATTGTGATGCATTCCATCAGAGCCAGGAGACTTATCTACCTTTAGCTCCATTAGCTTGATCAACACTATCTCTGTCGTGGGAATGATTGTTTCCAGGTCCTCACCTACCTTCATCACTTTGACAATTACTGGCATGTTACTAATGTATTTCACAGAGAAGATCGACAAAATATGCGCTCAAATCCTCGGCCCTTTCCTCACACCCCATTACTGAATCTCACTTCTCACCCTCTAAAGGACAATTGCTTACCTTAGCCATTACTTTTGTTTTATATATTTATAGAATCTTTTGATAGCTGTCGTTATATTCTGAGGTAATTTACTCTCATAATCTATCTTATGTTTTTGATAGTTATTTTGTTGCTTTCTTTTGACGTTTATATTTTTCCAAGTCTTTTAGTTTCCCAGTGGTCTTTGTCATTATTTATGCCAGTTATTCGATAGCTTCCCTTATTTTCTGAGACATCCACGACAAAGTACTATTTTCCTTCAGTCTTTCCATTTCCCTGTTATATACTGTTGCTGAGCCACTTGGAAAAATTGCATTGAAAGCCAGCCAGTGTTAATCAACGGCTCCACCTTAAAGTCTTTTCTTTCAGCCAACTTTAGCTAACTGCTCCCTCATCCTATTGTAGTCTCCTTTATTAAAGCACAATACTCTGGTATTGGATTTTGTCTTCTTACCTTCCATCTGTATGCTGAGTGCAACCATACTTTAAGTCCCAATAATTTATCCCAATGCATTTATTTATTAATCTCATTCTTTATCTCTCGAGACTAAGGCTTCCCAGTCTTGCTGGGAAGATTTGACTTGTTTGTTTTTTTTTCTTCTGTGAAGACAGAACGAATGTATTTGCTTCCTAGTTCTGTCACTTCCCTCTGTAATGCTGCATTCTCTGGGTTCAGACTGTAACTAAGTTGCACTTTTTTTCTCTTCCCTTTTCCTTTGACAGTTCACACTTATAACTCTTGTTAATGATCTGTTCAGAAACCGACCAATTCATATTCAAACCATGCAATCACAGGAGCATAGACTCTCTTCCGTCAGAAATTTTAATTAGATTAGGACATCAAATCTGTAAACAATACTCCAGGTATAGTCTCACCAAAACTCTGTGTAACTCGTGCAGAATGTCTTTACTTCTAGTCGGAATAAATTACTGTAGAAGCTGCAATCTGTACTGAAACCCACACGTGGTGAATATCACAGTGAGTCAGACAGCATCCGTGGAGAGAGAGCATGGGGCTCTACACCGCCTATATACTGATCCGCTTTAAATAAAATCAAACCTAACTTTTACCTTACTCAATTTGAGTATGTTTCTCCTAGTGTACTTTTTTTCTCTGTTAACTTACTGCATGAGTTCTTGAAAATCCTCCTGAGTATCCAACTATAGCATATTCACTGGTTTTCCATTCTTTACATTCACAAGGGTTATCTTAAAGCAAAAAGTTTGCAAATTTTGACTACCCTTTCAGAAATCTTGCATCTTTCTCTTGACGTTTGCTATTGTTCTATAAGTATGCAATATCAGATTCTTTATAATAAATTTCAACAGATTCTCTACTGTGGATAACAGGTTAGCTGGTCTGTAGGTCTCCACTCTCCCTTCTCTTTCTTTGTTAAAACCTTGGAATGCATTCATTATCTTCCAAATTGGACATGGAAAAATACAATGATCCTCAATGCAATCAATCTGTGCACTGCTGCTTTCTCTGAAATTTCAGTATGAGTTACATCGGGTCTGACAGACTTATCAATCCTCAATCCACATATGTTTTCAAATACTACCTCATCACTGATATGGATGATTTTAGCGTTTAGTTACACAAGTCCCATGATCACTTGTTATTTCCTTCATGAAGACAGACACGAAGTAACTGGTTAGTTTCGCTGTCATTTTTTTCTGTTCTCTGATCACACAACACCAATTTCAAAACAGTCTGAAATCTAGCTCGGTGCTCAAAATACTGTTAAAGCAACCCATCTCACACACCCTCATGAAATCCATTTCCACAGCATTAAAATTCACTTGGGTTAACACTGTTCCGATATTACTTGAAGCTACCCATTTTTATTGTAGTACCCACAAAACTTGGATATGTAATTTCCTGTTTTGTAATATAAACAGCATTTGTATCACAATTTTGTCTTTGAGGTATAACTCCCATAAATGTTTGCTGATACTTGCTGTTTCTGAGCTCCACCTTACCAGATTCTGTGGAATCTGAGTGACATGGGCTCTGGGGAGATTAATGGCAGATTCAGGCGAGGTATTTGGTGAGGCATATCTCAACATTGATATCATCTCAACACATCCTACCCATTTCTCTCAAGTGTCATTATGACATTTTCACCAGATCTTCCGTTATGCTGGTGAAGCAGAGAAGGACAATAGTCTTTCAACAATGCTGTGTATTCCCCCAAAGAACTGAGACAGCTCTAACCTGGATGGGAACCTTACAGTAGGCTGGTGAAGTGCTGGTGCTGATGTACAGGATGTCGGTGAGATCACATATGGTGTAGTGTGTACAGAATTTATCTCCTCACTGGGGAGATCGGAATTAACTCAGAGATTATTCCCTCAACTGATTTGTGCAATGAAGGTGTTAAACATAGAATTCCTACAATGTGGATTCAGGCCATTTGACTCATCGACAGCAAACTAATCCTCCGAAGACCTCCACATTTAAGTCCCACTATACCCCCCAGCTCTCCACCCAATCTCTGTAACCTGGCATTTTCTTTGACTAATGCACCTTACCTGCACATCCTGGGACTGGGAGGAAACTGGAGTACCCGATAGAAACCCTTGCAGGCACAGTGAGAATGTGACACAGTGACTCCTGACTGAAATTGAACCTGGATCTCTGGTGCTGTGAGGCAGTAGTGCTAACCACTGAGCTCCGCATTGTGGGCAACACAACGTGCCTGCACAATTCAGCCCTAGAAATGTGACTTAACAGCAGGGAGATTCCGTAAGTCCCCAAACCTGTCACTGAGCAACAGAAGAAGGATATTGAGACCTTGAGTGGCTTTGGCAGGAAAAGGAGCAAGACATGTAAGCCATCGAGAAGATCATGTAGGAGCACCGGGAGGATATTCAGCCCATCAAGTGTGTAAAGCAGGAACAGAATGAGTTCATTCAGCCACTCATGCCTCTTACACAGCAATTGTAGTAGATCATTTACAACCTTGTGAATTGAAAGGGAATGTCGAGGTTATAGAAAGGGAAGAACTTCGAATAGCCAACTTCACTAGGGAATGACAAGTGATGAACAAACTGTTGGGAATTGAAGATAAATTGTTCGAATCAGTAATTAAGGAATTAAGAACAGGAAATGTTGAAATAAAACCACAATCCATCGCAGTCAACATGATTTACTGAAGGATAAATCAGGTTTGTTTTTTTTGACTTATGTTTTGAAAAAAAATAATCTGACAAACATGGTGGATGAAGGGGATCCTATAGATGTCTTAGTTCTGGACTTCTAGAAGGCATTGCATAACGTGCCTCACAAAAGATTAATATGCAAAACAAAAGCAAATGGGATAAGGAAAATGTATTTTGTTGGAGAGGCGCTAATGAACAAAAGCTATGATATGGAGGTGTTGGTTTGGACTGGGTTGGACAGCGTTAGAAATGGCAAGATACCAGGTTATAGTCCAACAGTTTTACTTTGAAAAACACAAGCTTTGGTCCCGCTCTTCCTTTATCAGGTGTTAGAGCGAACAGAAGACCTTAGACATATAATTTATAAGGAAAAGATCAAAGGGTTGGACAACACATACACGTGAATTTAACACATCGAAGATGTCTCCCAAACCTTTTATCAGTTAGAATGGAGGTGCGGGTTTTGATTGATTAATATGCAAACCTGAGAATTTATTTCAAGTCACTGCCTGGAGATAATTTAAGGTACTAACGATGTGAAGGAAGGGACCCCTCCGGACAGACTATGTTATACAGGCGTGAGGTCTTGTTTCGAGTCTGTCTTTTTCTTCTCCTGGAGTCAGACAGATTTTATTTGCAAAGTATGAGTTTATAAAATACCGCATTGACTGACTGTATACAAATTGTATATTTTTGACAAAATATGATTTATTGGTATGAGTGAGGGGCGTGTGAGTGTGCGCGGGGAGGAGAGGGAGAGGTGCATGGGTGTATGTCGGGGGAGAGCGAGAGGGCGTGTGTACCTACGTTAAGACACAGACAGATTTGGCAGATTCCTTTACTCACACACTCACTCCGTGGTTTCAGAGATTTCCTTCTCTGAATCTCTGCTCATTTTTTGTTGTTCATGTTACAGACCCAGATGCTGCAACTACAGTCGCAATGCTCCATCTAGATTTGCGTCACCAAATCATAAGGTCTCTCTGAATGTGAGAGTCAGCTCACAGCACGACCTCCTGCAAACCATCCCCAGCCCATCCACTAATGTTTCAATAACAGGAGACAGTCATAAGCTCCTCAGTTACAAGTTCGATACCTTGTCCTTTATAATGATTGTCAAGGGGTTCCCTCGTGTTACTGACTGCACGCTCAGCTGAGAGCGACAAACACAGTTGTTGAGTTGACAGGCACATCTCTCAAAGCTACTGGAACCCCTTGTCCAACATAGATAAGCACATGGGACACACCAGCAAGTGAACAACTGCCCAATACACACTATTTCATTGTTTCAGAGCTTCACAATGTCAGCATTCGATACACTCAGAAGCCAAAAATAAAGCACCAGGGAACGATACAGAAAAACAAACAATTAATTAACTGATAACTATGGATAAGGAGACAGGAGAGTGAGAATAACTGGAGAACTGAGACAATGGTGGGTCCAATCACAAAAATGAGAACATCAAATGAAAACATTGGCAGATCAGTTGAAATGCTTCGTTACATCAAAATCCGAATCTGCCTCACAGAACCAACCCAGACACCGTAAGCTGGGACAAGTTAAGCCAGAATGGAGAGCTGTGCAGACCATGCTAGTGGAGTACTCCATAAACTGGGAGAAAGTGAGGACTGCAGATGCTGGAGATCAGAGCTTAAAAATGTGTTGCTGAAAAAGAGAGAGAGAGAGAAAGAGAGAGAGAGAGACTGTATGTTTGTGCGTATATGTGTGTTTTGGTGGCGATAAATATGAAAATTGTTTGAGAGAGAACACACATGGAGGGAATCAGTTTAAATGAGAACAAGTGACAAGGGTTTGGGTAATCAATATAGAGACACTGAGGATTGTGCCACAGACAGAGGAAACGATGTGGTTCAAAATATTAAATTAAAGGCATTGCCAGACCCAGCAAAAATATAAATCGATCCTCAAAGAAATGATGGGATTTTGGTGTGAGGTGAGAACCGAGCCTTGGAATGTCGACTCAGATTTGCAGGTTTGAATTTGGGAGTGTCAGCAGCAGATGATTGGGATCATTAAGACTACATTTCATAGCTCAGGGTTCAAATCGCAGATAGAATAAGCCAGTGAAGCATATTCAGGAGACGTTAACAATTACAAATAGGAATGGTTAAGATATGGATTCGGAATCAGCTCGTGGACAAAGGGATCACCATAGTTGCGACTCGTCTGTTTCAGCCTCAGATAATGGCCAAGGATGAGGTGAAGTCAGAGGAACGAAATGGTGTTTGTAACCAGAACAGAAGACAGTGTCCTCCAAGCTTTCAATATTTAACTAGGGCTGTGATACAATAAATTGTGTTCCATAGCTGAAACTGAGTTGGTCAACCGACAAGGCACAGTGCCAGAACGAAAGAAGGAAAGTCGTTCGTGGTGGTTTGGAGAGTGAATGTTAACACAGTAGAGTAAATGTAAAGAAAAATAATACAGTCACACATGATTAATGCAAATAATAAATTGACAGTGAAACTTACCAGGTACACCAATAATAGTCAGGGTAGGATAATAAAAATATTGAATAATGTGAAGTCCATATTCGATCCGCAATGGTAATGGCCAGGAATGATATGTAGAAAGAATCCATACATAATAGGATAAACTCCTGTCCATTGTTGTTACATTCCAGTCTAAAGTTCTCAGAGGCAGATCTCCCATTCCCCCGTCTCTGCAGCTGCTGATCACTGTGAGTGCTGTCGGTGATACACCCACTCATACTATGGGAGAACACATTTTACAGTGTCCATTTTATCATTAAAATATGTGAACCCTCCACTGGGATAAGTACAATCTCTGGAGACTGACATTCATCACAGTCACCAAACAAACAGGTTCAGTTAACCAGTTCCTTACCTCATTTTACACATCCCAATAAAAGGGAACATTTACTCAGACTGGACTGAGTGGATGACTGTTGTCGAGGGATAGATCATAAATCTTTCAATCTTTTTAATCTTTCTTCCTTGTATGTTGGAGTATTGCTGGAACATTGCTGGGTTGTATATGTTCCATCCTGTTTGTAAAAAGGACACATGGATAGAATAACAGATCAGATGCATAAAATGCCTTGTAGGGAAGTTTCTAGATACTTGAGTAATGCCGCTCGTAGTTTGAAATGCCCTGGCATCAAACCATTTCATAACGTCGAGGCACCATTCAGCACATTGAAATTGCTGCTCAGGAACAGGGAGAAACAATTCTGTCCCCAAGTGCATTCGAAAGAGGCATAGGAAGACATAGGCCTTTCGGCCTGTTACAGAGGGACAGGAGGAACTGATCAGCCTCTTGAAACTGTTACTCGTTCAGCTTCTCAGACCAGTATAACAAAAGCAGAGTCAGTTAGCACGATTGCTTAGTTAATGAGAAATAACATATAAATGCAACATTCTGATTTTGATGGTATTTTACAAAAACAGCAGAAAGATTTTCAGTCAATACGAACTGATTGGAATGTGAAAAGGCCATTCAGTCCTTCAGTTCCATTACACAGGAGCAGCAGGTGAGCACAGAGCTGTTAGAGCCTGTTACTCAGGAGCAGCAGGTGGAGAGCAAACGGATATTGCAGACAGTTACTCAGGAGCAGCGGGGGGTGAGCACACAGCTATTGGAGCATGTTACGCAGGGGCAACAGGGGGTGAGCACACAGCTATTGGAGCCTGTTACGCAGGGGCAGCAGGGGGTGAGCACACAGCTATTGGAGCATGTTACTCAGGGGCAGCAGGGGGTGAGCACACAGTTATTGGAGCCTGTTACTCAGGGGCAGCAGGGGGTGAGCACACAGCTATTGGAGCATGTTACTCAGGGGCAGCAGGGGGTGAGCACACAGTTATTGGAGCCTGTTAGTCAGGAGCAGCAGGGGGTGAGCACACAGCTATTGGAGCATGTTACTCAGGGGCAGCAGGAGGTGAGCAAACAGCTATCGGAGCCTGTTACTCAGGGGCAGCAGGGGGTGAGTACACAGCTATTGGAGCATGTTACTCAGGGGCAGCAGGGGGTGAGCACACAGTTATTGGAGCATATAAAGCAGGGGCAACAGGGGGTGAGCACACAGCTATTGGAGCATGTTACGCAGGGGCAACAGGGGGTGAGCACACAGCTATTGGAGCATGTTACGCAGGGGCAACAGGGGGTGAGCACACAGCTATTGGAGAATGTTACTCAGGGGCAGCAGGGGGTGAGCACACAGCTATTGGCGCATGTTACTCAGGAGCAGCAGGGGGTGAGCACACAGCTATTGGAGCCTGTTACTCAGGGGCAGCAGGGGGTGAGCACACAGCTATTGGAGCATGTTACGCAGGGGCAACAGGGGGTGAGCACACAGCTATTGGAGCATGTTACTCAGGAGCAGCAGAGGGTGAGCACACAGCTATTGGAGCCTGTTACTCAGGGGCAGCAGGGGGTGAGCACACAGCTATTGGAGCATGTTACTCAGGGGCAGCAGGGGGTGAGCACACAGCTATTGGAGCATGTTACTGAAGGACAGCAGGAGGAGAGCACACAGTTATTGGAGCCTGTTACTCAGGAGCAGCAGGGTATGAGTGCACAGCTATTGGAGCCTGTTAATCAGGGGCAGTAGAAGGACAGCACACAGCTATTGGAGCCTGTTACGCAGGAGCAGCAGAGTATGAGCACACAGGTTTTGGAGCCTGTTACTAAAGGGCAGCAGGAGGAGAGCACGCAGTTATTGGAGCCTGTAACTCAGGAACAGCAGGGGGTGAGCACACAGCTATTGGAGCCTGTTAGTCAGGGGAAGCAGGAGGAGGGCACAGAACTATTGGAGCCTGTTAGTCAGGAGGAGAGCATACAGCTATTGGAGCCTGTTACCCAAGGCAGCGGGAGGAGAGCACACAGCTATTGGAGCCTGTTACTCAGGGGCAGCAGGGGGGGTGTTCAAACAGGTATTGGAGCCGGTTACCCAGGGGTAGGAGGAGGTTAGCACACAGGTATTGGAGCCTGTAACTGAAGGGCAGCAGGAGGATAGCACACAGCTATTGGAGCCTGTTAATCAGGGGCAGTAGGGGGACAGCACACAACTATTTCAGCCTGTTACTCAGGGGCAGGAGGGTGTGAGCAGCAAGCTATTGGAGCCTGTAACTGAAGGGCAGCAGGAGGACAGCACACAGCTATTGGAACCTGTTACTGAAGGGCAGCAGGAGGACAGCACACAGCTATTGGAGCCTGTTACTCAGGGGCAACAGGAGGAGAGCACACAGCTATTGGAGCCTGTTACTGCAGGGCAGCAGGAGGACAGCACACAGCTATTGGAACCTGTTACTGAAGGGCAGCAGGAGGACAGCACACAGCTATTGGAGCCTGTTACTCAGGGGCAGCAGGAGGACAGCACACAGCTATTGGAGCCTGTTACTCAGGGGCAGCAGGAGGACAGCACACAGCTATTGGAGACTGTTACTCAGGAGCAGCAGGAAGAGGGCATGCAGCAATAGGAGCCTGTTACTCAGGGGTAGCAGGAGGTTAGCACAAAGGTATTGGAGCCTGTAACTGAAGGACAGCAGGAGGATAGCACACAGCTATTGGAGCCTGTTAATCAGGGGCAGAAGGTGGAAACTGGAACACAGGAACAGGAGCCAGTCATTAAACTGCTCTCGACTTCGACACAGGAACAGAAGCGAGTCACTCGACTGCTCGAGACTGTAACACAGGAACAGGAGGCCGTCACCTGTTTGCTCGAGCCTGGGACACAGGAACAGGAGGCCATCACTCAACTGCTCGAGCCTGGGACACAGGAACAGGAGGCCATCACTCAAATGCTCGAGACTGGGACACAGGGATAGGAGGCAGTTATTCTCTGATCTGATTGTGATTCCCTCATTCCATTTTTAAGATATTCCCCTCTCTGCAGTCTCTGCTCCTTTTAATGGTCATGTTGCAGATGCTGTCACTACAGTCACCGTGACTCATCCAGAGTGGGTCACCAAAGCATCTGGTCTTCCTGAATTTCCACAGCAGCTTAAAGCACAGCCTCCAGGAAACCGTCCCCAGCTTTTCCACTAACATTCCAAAACTCGAATTAAGTTAAATGTCACTCAAGTGCTAGTGAGAATGCTCTTCTGGATCAGTAACAGTGCAAGCGATTCCTTGTGTTACTGAGCACATTATCAGTAGAGACTGATTACCACAGGCGTTCAATTGATCGGCGCAGAGCAAGTTAGAAAGGTATGCATCAAAACTGCTGAAAGTCCACTATCCAACATGGAGCACAGAGCAGGACACCGGGAAGTCAAATAAAACACACGCTATGGTTTTTGAACTTTGTTTCTAAGCTGCTTAATGTTGGAAGCTGATGCTCAGTTTAAATACCAACAGTTTAAATAGCAACAAATGGGAGGGATTTGGGAAATAGACGGATGGAGAGAGACTCGGAGTCAGTGTTGTGGAAGGATGTGTTCGCATGTTTAAAAATGCTGAAGTGAAGACATTTCGATAGCATCAAGTAACATAGGCTGGTATTTCCGGCAATGCTGAATTAATAGTATACTGGTGTGAGTTCAGACAGAATCATAGACTCTCGGAGATGTACAGCACAGAAACAGACCCTTCAGTCGAACTTGTCCATGCCGATGGGATATCCCAAATTAAACTAGTCCCATTTGCCACCACTTGGCATATTTCGATGTAAACCCTTCCTCTTCATGTACCCATCCAAATGCCTTTTAAATGTAATCATAACAGGCACCACCACCTCCACTGGTAGCTCATTCCACACATGCACCATTCTGTATTAGAAAAAGTTGGTGCTTGGGTCTCACCTGAAATCCATGCCCTCTAGTTTTGCGAAAGAGATATGGCTATTAACCCTACATATGCCTCTCATACTCCAAGAAAAATCACCCCAACCTACTCACTCTCTCCCTTTCGCTCAAATCCTGGCAACATCCTTGTAAATCTTTTCTGTCTACCTTCAAGTTTCACAATATCTTTCAAAAAGGAGGGAGACCAGAATTGAATACAATACTCCAAAATAACCGAATTAATGTGCTGTACAGCAGCAGCATGGCCTCCCAATTCATATAGTTAAAACACTGACCAACAAAGGCAAGCATGCCAAATGGCTGCTACTGTATTCTAACGAACTGTAACACAACTTTCAAGGAATTTTGAACCTACACTCCAAAGCCGTTTTGTTCAGCAACACTCCACAGGACCTTACCATTAAGTGTCTACCTCCTGCCCTGATTTGCATTTCCAAACTACAGTGCCTCACATTTATCTGCACTAAACACCATTCGCTGCTCTTCAGCCGATCAGCCCACCTGATCAAGATCTCATTATACTCTGACGTAAACCTTCTGTGTGTCCACAACAAGATCAGTTTTGGTGTCATTTGCAAACTAACCAACTATCGCTGCTGTGTCCACATCCAAATGATCGATATAAATAATGAAAAACAGTGGACCCAGCACTGATACTTGGCGCACACTACTGGTTACAACCCACCAGTTCGAAAAGCAATCCTCCATCACCACCCTCTATCTCCTACCTTCGAGCCAATTTTGTATCCACATGGCTAGTTTTCCATGTGCATTCCATGTGAACTAACCTAGTTAACCAGTCTACTATGTAGAACGTTGTCAAATGCCTTAATGAAGTCTATATCGCAATGTACACCTCTGCCTCAATGAATCCTCTTAGTCAGTTTCTTCACAAAATCTCAGTCAATTTCGTGAGACACCATTTCCTATGCTTAAAGCTACGTTGACAATTCCGTATCAGTCCTTGCCATTCAAAATACATGCAGACCTTGTGCCTCATAATCCATACCAACAACATGCCCATCACTGACGTCAGGCTCACTGGCTTTTCCTTACCATCCTTCTTAATCTTTTGAAAGTAATGACATCACGTTATCAAACCTCCTATCTTCTGGCACCTCACCTGTGACAATCAATGATACAAGTATCTCAGCATGTGACCCAGCAATCCCTTCCCTAGCTTCCCACAGAGTTCGAGGTTACAGCTTATCAGGTCCTGGGGACTTTTCCATCTTTACAGGCTTTACGAACTCCAGCATCTCTTCCTCTGTAATACAGACACTTTTCAAGATGTCACTGTTAATTTCGGAAGTTCCTTAGCTTCCATATCCTTCTGCACAGTAAATACTGATGCAAGGTGCCTGTTTAGTATCGCCTCCATCTCCTGTTGTTCTGCACATCGGAAGCCTTGCTGATCTTTAAGTGACCCAAAACTCTCCCGAGTTACTCTTTCGTCCTTAATGTGTTTGTACAGTACCTTTGAATTCTCCTTAACCCTATTTGTCAAAGCTATCTCAAGCCCCCTTTATGGCCTCCGGATTTCCCTTTTAATTATACTTCTACTGGCGATAGACTCTTCTCGACAGTCACTTTAAATCTGGAATTCAGAGGCTGATGACGATGATATATCTAGTTTTGATTGTTTGAAATACCCAACTAGTTCGCTGATGCCCTTGAAGGAAGCAAACAGCCATCCTTACCTGGTCTAGGTTACATGTGACTCCAGACCCACAACAATATGGTTAACTGTTAACTGCCTTTTGGCAATTAGTGATGGGTAATAAATGCAGTCTAAGCCAGTTATACTCTCATCCCGTGAATGAATACTGTAAAAACATCGACTCCGGATATCTTTATATGACATTGGCCTCCCTCTTACCCGTGACCAGGCCATCAATTTCTCCAATCTTCCAGCAATTCCTTACACCTTCCAGCCTTACCCCTCACCCTAAAAGGGGCAGACTGTCTCTGGGCTCTTGATATCTCATTTTTGAAGGCTTCCCGCTTCTGAGCTGGCCCCTTATCTGTGAATATCGATTCTAATCCAGTTTAGAAGTTAGAGTCATAGTGTCATAGAGATGTTCAGCATGGAAACAGACCCTTCGGTCCACCTCATCCATGCCGACTAGATATCCCAACCCAATCCAATCCCACCTGGCAGCATCCTGCCCATTTCCCTCCAAACCCTTCCTATTCATGCACTCATCCAAATGCCTCTTAAATGTTGCAATTGTACCAGCTTCCACCACTTCCTCTGGCAGCTCATTTCATACACGTACCACCCTCTGTGTGAAATATTGTCCCTTCAGTCATTTTTATATCCTTCCCCTATCACCCAAACCTATCCCCTCTTGTTCTGGACTCTCGGACCCGAGGGAAAAGACTTTGTTCATTTACCCTATCCAAGTTCTTGCCTAATATAATCAAATTAGCCTTCCTCCAATTTAAAACATTATCTTTTAGATCCACTTCATCCATTTCCATCTCTGTTTTAAAACTAATAGAATTATGAGTACTTGTTCCAAAGTGCTTCCCCACTGATAACTCAATCTCCTGCCCTACCTCAATTCCCAAGGGTAGGTCAAGTTTATGTCCTTCTCTGTGATGGAGAGCATTGGACAAGCAACTGCAGCTTTGTGACTGTTAGTGGTTTCAACAGAATCTATGACTCACTGGTCTGAATCTAAGAATAATTTGTCTCAGTGACGTTTTCATTGAATGTGACAGACGGATTGTCTGTACGAGGCTGAGCAAGTTTCTGGTGCTATCTTATCAAACTCACCTCATTAACTACCCACTCCACCCCATGGTGTCCCTCTTATTCATTACCAGCCCGATTCTCACACCCATCATGGCTGGAGGTACTCACCATCGCTCGGATGCCCCTGGATATTCCGTGATCTCTGGCACTGGTGCCATCTTCAAAAGGCCAATGGGCAGACGGTTGAGCTTTCTTCGATAGAAGTTGCCCTGCACTGTTTACCCTGAGCATGGCAGATAAGGGACAATTACAACACGGTTTTTTTGGACAGGGGTTTGGAAGTCCTGGTGGATGGGCTAGTACAGAGGTAGACCATTCTCTTCCCAGAGGGACCCACACCACCAGACCCCCTGAGCATTGTCCGAGCTCACCACCTAGCTCAGTGCTGTATCTGCGGTCTGAGGAAATGTCCAGCAATACAGGACAAGCATCAATCACCTTCCCCACTCTGTCAGAATAAGGGTCACTGTATTCTCTCTGCTCCCTCGCACTCACTGTATATTTGTTATAGCACCGACCACCGAACTAGGCTCATGCTCCACCACTCTCACTCTTGCACCTTCTCTCCCTCTCTCTCTCTCTCTCTCCCCTAATTTCCCTCCACTATACCACCCACACTAATAAAACAACATGGCCGTAACACTATGGACTAACTCCCTCCTGACACCACACCATTTCCCCTGCCACACCTACACCAGAACTAAGAGCAGGGCCACCCACTGCAACCTTCCCTCCCTCCCTCCCTTTGTACCATTCCAGGAGGAACAGACTGGAATAGGACAGAAATGGTCAAGCCGGGTGGTGGAGTGCCCGATATCCGCTCCCTCAATCCCCCACCACCCCCCCACCCCGACACCACCACATGGGGAGGACCCTGCTACGAGTTGGAGAGGACCGGGATGCCTCGCGTGGAGATTCTGAAATATCCACATCTCACCAAACGAGTAAGGAGCAATGTTCAGCGAAGGGCAATTCTCACTTTAAACCCATTGGCAGTTCCGTTTCCCCGGCACAACTTAGAAGCCGTGTCCCTGATGCCATCTCTTTTTTGTGTCGAGCTGGTATAAATGGAAACTCCGCATCTCGGTGGCCGGAGGGTGGGCTCACAACACATCGTCACCACTACCTCCCAGGAAGGGAGCACGGAGGCTCCCTCCTTTCCCTCCTCCTGTAAAAAGCTCAGATACTGAAAATAATCTGTGACATTTACTGCTCTCCTCACTTGTTCAGCCATGTCCAATAATCTGTCCTCCAATACATCCAGCATCCTGTGCTCCTGCAGCCCTTTTATAACGGTACAGATATTTTATATTGTCTGTCAATATTATTCCTACCAAAGTGCATCATCTCACACTGCTGTGCATTGATGCTCATCTGCCATAAAACAGAACACTCCACCAATTTGTCACTGCCCTTTTGGAGTTCCACACTGTCCTCCATACACTTTACAATTCTTCCAGGTTTGGTTTCGGCAAGCATTGAAATTGTCTTACAATCACACTCCACTCATACTTACTGACTCTCTCACTGGTGTGAACAAGCACAATACGAAAACACTCACCAAGAACAGACTGAAAAAAACTGACACATACCAGAGTCCAAGTGATATATTGACAAAGTTAGCGGAGCAAGAGAAATACTGACAGACACTCCATGTCTATGTTAGTGTCAGTGTATGAGTGAGTGTCTCTAGGTCTCTGTGTTCGTGTGTGTTTATCTGTGTGTATCAGTGTAGGGCGAGTCTGGCAGTCGCTGTGGTGTTAATGTGATGTACTATCCCCCTGACATGAGTTTCTGAGGAAGGGGTACTCAACCCAAAACATTAACTTCCGTTTCTGCCCACAGATGGTGAAAGACTTGCTGAGCTTTCTGTCGCTGTCAGTCTCTGCTGGTCTCCCCACCCCTCTGTACAGGTGGTAATGGAGGGCGAAAATATAGGGATTCAGTTTAGGAAGGACAGAGGGAATGTATCAGCTCACAGCACCATCCAAACTGAGAGCACCATCAACACACATATACGCACACACACACACACACTACAAACACGCACACACACACAGACATGTACACACATAGAGCTGCACACAGACACTCATGCACAGATACACAATACTCATAGCCACCCCCACACACACTTACACACACACTACAAACGCGTACACACACAGAGACACGTGCACACATACATATACAGCTGCACACAGACACTCACATACAGATACACATACCTATAGCCACCCTACACACGCACTTACAAACGCACACACACCCAGACGCAGAGAGCCACACACTCAAAGAGACATACACATGCCCATGACACACACACACGTACACAAAATGCTGACACTCATGCAGATATATATACATACATGCACACATACGCATGCACTCACAGACACACACACACACCCGCAGAACACACACAGACACAGATTTCATTCGTTTCTTCATTCCAACCCCCCACCAGAACTTATCCCAGATCCATCCTTCCAACTCGGCACCTCCCTCTTGAACTGTGCTACCTGTCCGTCTTCATTCCCACTATCCACTTCACTCTTGGCTCCAACCTATCACCTTCACTCCACCATCATTTAATTGTCGCCTTCCCAGCTGCCTTACCCAAGCACCATCCCCTTCCATTTATCGTTCGGCACACATGGTCCACAAGCCTTGTTACTCGTGATGAGATTATGCTCGAAATTCCAACTTTCATGCTCTTTGGATGCTGCATGAAATTCTGTGTTTTTCCAGCATCACACTCTTTGACATAGACACACACGCACACACAGACACAGAAACACACTCACAGACACACACGCACACACAGACACAGAAACACACACACAGACACACACGCACAAACACA
This sequence comes from Chiloscyllium punctatum, assembly GCF_047496795.1. Classification (NCBI taxonomy): domain Eukaryota; kingdom Metazoa; phylum Chordata; class Chondrichthyes; order Orectolobiformes; family Hemiscylliidae; genus Chiloscyllium; species Chiloscyllium punctatum. Next base: position 12,041,577 of record NC_092756.1, read on the forward strand.
AAGACAGCCATGCTTCCCACGCACGAAAACATCCACACTCCCCACACAGAGACACCCACACACACACACACATACTCACACACAGACAGGCATACACACTCAAACAAACATGCACACTAATACACATAGACACCCACCCTCCCCACAAATGCACATGTACTCTCATACATGGACAGACACACTCAGCCAGACATACAACTAACACATATGCAGACACGCAAAAAGCACATGTACGTACATACATGCACAAAGGAACACACAGACAGAAACACAGACGCACACACACAGGCACACAGATACATACTGATATGCACATACACAGACACACAGACAGAGGCATACACACATTGACACATAGAAAACACCCTTACAAGCCCCCTACACACAGACACCCACACTCCTCACACACACGCAGAATCACTGATACACAGAGACACACAATCACTCGCACACACACACAAAACAAGCACATATTATCACACAGACACACAGAAATGCACAGAGACATGCACACAACTACGCACACCAACACAGACATACAGGCATGCATACACAGAGGCAGACATACATTGACACATGTACACACTGAATCCATTGAATCGGATTCCGTGAAAAGCAGAAGCCGATGGAATGAAAAGCGCCATGAGAGCGAGAATATAACATTATATGTGAGGATGTTGTTTTCCAGACTCGAGGAGAGTGCACAATGCTGTTTCCAGGGATCAATATCTGGATAAGTAGACAGAATTAGCATTGGCTGTTATTGTACTGCATCTTTTGAGCAATGTTGCAAAAGCACAGGCCTTTTCTATAGAGGGGACAACTTCAAAATCCTCAACGATGCAAAACACACAAATGAGGTGAACAACAAAGCAACTGCAGAAACTCGTGTTACGTCATGGGGTAAACGCCCCGGCTCAACCTTTGCTCAAATTCGCTCTTTGTCAAATTCCTGAGCAAGAGATTCGAACAGTGAATGGTCTATGTTAATAAACACTGCTCAAATCTCACAACTTCAGTATTTAATACGCCCCTACATGTATGTCTGACAACAGTAATTGCTCCCTCACTGTGTTATTTCAGCACACATAGAGAAAAAATAAACATGAGAACAACAGTCACGTATGTGATGGGGATTTGACCCGATACACACCTCTTCCCACCCTACCTCTTGCATTACACCTCTTCCCACCCTACCTCTTGCAAAAATGCCATCCCGTATTCCCAATTCCTCCGCCTCCGCCGGACCTGTTCCCAGGGGGACCTGTTCCACCACAAAACACACTAGATGGCCTCCTTCTTTAGAGAATGCAATTTCCCTTCCCACGTGGTTAAAGATGCCCTCCAACGTATCTCGTCTACATCCCGCACCTCCGCCCTCAGACTCTACCCCTCCAACCGTAACAAGGACAGAACACCCCTGGTGCTCACCTTCCACCCTACAAACCTTCGCATAAACCAAATCATCCGCTGTCATTTCTGCCACTTCCAAACAGACCCCACCACCAGGGATATATTTCCCTTCCCACCCCTTTCCACCTTCCACAAAGACCGTTCCCTCCGTGACTACCTGGTCAGGTCCACGACCCCTACAGACCACCTTCCATTCCTGGCACTTTCCCTGCCACGGCAGGAACTGGAAAACCTGTGCCCACACCTCCTCTCTCACCTCTCTCCAAGGCCCAAAAGGAGCCTTCCACATCCGTCAAAGTTTTACTTGCACATTCACTAATATCATTTATTATATCAGTTGCTCCCGATGCGATCTCCTCTACATTGGGGAGACTGGGCGCCTCCTAGCAGAGTGCTTTAAGGAACATCTCCGGGACACCCGCACCAATCAACCACACCGCCCTGTGGCCCAACATTTCAACTCCCCCTCCCAGCCTGCTGAGTATATGGAGGTCCTGGGTCTCCTTCACCGCTGCTCCCTCATCACCAGACGCCTGGAGGAAGAACGCCTCATCTTCCGCCTCGGAGCACTTCAACCCCAGGGCATCAATGTGGACTTCAACAGTTTCCTCATTTCCCCGTCCCCCACCTCACCCTAGTTCTAAACTTCCAGCTCAGCACTGTCCCCATGACTTGTCCGGACTTGTCCTACCTGCCTAGCTCCTTTTCCACCTATCCACTCCCCCCTCTCCTCCCTGAACTTTCACCTTAATCCCCTCCCCCAATCACGCATTGCTACTTTCTCCCCACCCTCACCCTCCTCTAGCTTATCTCTCCACGCTTCAGGCTCACTGCGTTAATTCCTGATGAAGGGATTCTGCCCGAAACGTCGATTTCGAAGCTACTCGGATGCTGCCTGAACTCCTGTGCTCTTCCAGCACCACTAATCCAGAATCTGGATTCCAGCATCTGCAGTCATTGTTTTTACCGCCTTGCAGTTATTCCCCATGCTGTGTCACACAGCAGGGTCCTCGGGTGAAATGAACAGCCGTGAATGACATGCGGTTCAGTCTGTTGGAGACAGCATTTCGAGACAGATAAAGTTCCCTATTATAAGAACAAGCAGCACTGATGATGAATAATCTCAGAGAGAAGCAAGTGACAGAGATTTACCGTGGACTCGATGGGCTGAACGGCTTCTGTCGGCACGTGAATGACGTCACACGTCTCTGCCGTCCCTCTCCCTGTCGCTGTGACAGAGAGGCTGAAGGAGAAATAATGGCTCGTTTTTAATCCTCCCTTCCCCTTTGGACTGCCTGCAGCCCCGCAGCTCCTGGCTGTGGGGATGGTTCTCAGTGAGTGAGGGTTTCATTCGGAGCTGCTTCATCTGGGACAGTTGGGACTCAGATGTTAACTGATGCCCGATTGCAGCAAAGAAACCGACGCCTCTGAAACAAAAGCCTTTCTGCTGGATTTTTCTGCGAAGATTGATTCTGAACATCAAATGGGCAACACAAAAATGCACCTATTTGAATTCTACTGAGGGAAGAGAGTCCACAGCCCATTTCTCTCTTTCCAACCAGCTCAACACCTTTCTCTCTCTCTCAAATAAATGATTTTTGGAGGAAGTTCGCAATCGATGTTGCTAAGTTCCAGCGGCGCTCTTGCACCTGGCTGTGCCCGTGAGAGGAAGCTTCAGAGCATATCCGCACTTATATCCCGTCATAATGCCTGCAAGTGGAGGGAAATGGCTGAATACTCTGCCAATAGAGACAGCTCAGTCCCCGAGGATGGGATAAACAGCACCGTCCCAGTGGGAATATTCTGCACATCAGACACAGTCCACTTTATCATTCAGATAATACCAGAGTGAGAGCACTCGAGAAGTCCAAGCGGTCACTCGTACCTGTGCCAACTCGGGAGTTGCAAAAGATTGGTGAAAGTGGAAAGTGGATTTGTTCACGTTTCAAGTGTTTCCATGAAGCAGGAAGCAGAAGAAGATACACAGTGAAGTGATTGAGATTTGACGACAGGAGCAGCAAATAAGTTGTACAGCACAGAGGAGAGCTTTGAAGTATTGAATTCGAGTTGATGGGACGATCATGCTTTTACTCGGCCATGCTGCTATAGAAGAAACTATGTCAGTGTCTCTCAGCATTGTGATGTCACAGGCCAATATCGCCGTTATACTGCAGGGAATTCCTTTTCCCAATGTGAGGGCAGACCATATGTAAAGGTGTAGCTTATATATCGAATCATTTCACAGAAATAATTCCACTGCACCTCAGTGTGTTGTATTGTATCCTTTCCACTTTACCTGTCATTGTGCCTGCACTGAAGTTGATTTTCTCTTTCTGCGTGTCATTTACAGTCTGGATGATGTGATGCAATTGTACTGATCCATCATCTGACAGAATTTTCCACTTCACTTCAGCCCGCCCGAGCTTCGCTATCTGATACCATTCCCGTTGTTTAGATGGTAAGCGCTCGTCTCAGATCCAGCCTGCCCTCACCCAAAATAAATGGAAAACTCAGTCACACTGTGATCACTGCAAGCGAGTTATATTTTCACTCTAAGGTCATTGATAATTCCAAGGATAAAGTTAGGACTGCAGATGCTGGAGATCAGAGTTGGTAGTGTGATGCTGGTGAAGCACAGGAGATCAGGTAGCATCCGAGGAGCAGGAGAAATCAGGTTTCAGGCTTAAGCCCTTCATCTGGAATAAGGCTTGTGAGTCGGGGCGAAGAGATAAATGGAAATGGTGTGGGGTTAAGGGGAAATAGTTGGAAAGCAATAGATGGATGAATAGGAGGGAGAAGAAAATAGGTCAGAAATAGCAGTGATGGAATGGGTCGAGAGGGCGGTGCCGGATTGGAGGCTTGGGCTTGGGGGAGGGGAAAGGAGGTAACTGTTCAAATTCACATTTATCCCGTGTGGTGTTAGGGTCCCAAACCGGAATGTGTGGCGTCCCTCCTCCAGGCGTTGTGTGCTAACGGTTTGGCAGTGGAGGAGGTCCAAGACCTCTATGTCTTTGTTGGGGGAGGAGGGGGAGTTGAAGTATTCAGCCATGGGACGGTGACGTTGGTGGGTGCGGGTGTCCCAGAGACGTTCTCTGAAATGATCTGCAAGAGGTTTTCCTGTCTCCCTGATGTAGAGGAGACCACACTGGGCGCAAGGGATTCAGTAGATGACATTGGTAGCTGTACAGGTGAATTTCTAATGGATGTGGAATGGTCCATTCTGGCCTTGGCTGAGATGAGGGGAGAGGTGTGGGTGCTTGTTTCGCCCTTCCTTTGGTGGCAGTGAAAGGTGCCAGGAGAGGGTTGTGGGCTGGTGGGGGCATGTGTGGACCTGAAGAGGGGGTCATGGAGGTATTGGTCTTTACGGAATGTTGGCAGGGCTGGGCAGCGAAATATGTGTCTGGTCGTCGTGTCTGTTTGGAGATGGCATCAGTGGCAGAATATGATGCGTTTATGCGGTGTTTGATGGAGTGTAAGGTGAGAACCAGGTGGTTCTGTCCTTGTTGCGTTGAGAGGCGTGGCTTCAAGGGTGGTGGTGTGTGAAATGGAGGTGATGAACTCGAGGGCGCTGTCAACCACGTGGGAAGGCAATTTGTGATCGTGGAAGAAGGAGACCAACTGGCTCTTTCTGAGGTGCAATTGGTCATCCTGGGAACAGATGTGCTGGAGGAGGAGGAATTGGGAATAAAGAATTGCGTTCTTACACGAGATAGGGTTGGAGGAGATGTAGTCTAGATATATGTGGGAGTCGGAGGGCTTGTAGTATATATCTGTAATTAGTCAGTCGTCACAGTCGGTGATGGAGAGGTCCAGGAAGGTGAGGGAAGTTGCCAAGATGATCCAGATAAATTTGAGGTCGGAGTGGAAGGTGTTGGTAAAGTTGGTGAGCTATTCAACCTCCTCGTTGGAGCACCAAAGTGGCCCCAAACATTCATCAATATAGCATAGGAACAGGTGGAGGATGCTGCCTGTGTATTTGCGAAAGATGGACAGTTCCGCGTATCTGACAAACAGGCAGGCATAGCTCGGTCCTATGCGGTGCGCATGGCTACCAGTTTCGATGGTGGAAGTGGGAGAATTGGAAAGAGAAGTTGTTGATTGTGAGGACCAGTTCAGCCAGGTGGATGAGGATGTCGGTGGAAAGGCACTGGTTGGGATGCTGTGAGATTAAGAAATGGAAGGCTTGCAGACTTCTGTCACGCAGATGGATTTGTACAGGGACTGGATGTCCATGGCGAAGATGACGCGTTGTGGGTCAGTGAAAAGAAATTCTTGGAGGCGGTGAAGTGCATAGGGGTGTCACGAATGTGTCACGAGTGGGCATTTCCTGAACTGGGGAGAGAGGATTCTGTCGAGGTTGGAAGAGATGATTCGAATGGGACAGGCTCAGGATGAGAGAATAGGTCGACTGGGGCAGTCAGGTTTGTGAATCTTAGGAAGAAGGTAGAATCGGGGAGTGCGCGGTTCACGGACAATAAGGTTGAAGGTTATGGATGGGAGATGCCCAGAGGTGATGAGATTGTGGATGGTCTGGGAGATGATAGTTTGGTGAGGGGAGGAGAGTTTGTGATCGTGGTCTGTAGGAGGAGGTGCCTGCGAGTTGGCACCTGGCTTCAGCTTTGTTCCTCTGCCCGACTCACAAACCGAATTCCTGATGAATGGCTTATGCCTAAATCGTCCATTCTCCTCCTCCTCGGATGTTGCCTGACCTGCTGTGCTTTTCCAGTACAACACACTCCACTCATTCGTTGTTACTGTCTCATTTCACACAACCAGATCCATGCTGTCTGTTTGATTCTAATGAGCACTGTTCTCATGAACTCCGACAAAATCTGCCAATCTGAAACAAAAACAGAAATTGCTTTAAAATCACAGGTGAGCTGGCAGCATCTGTGCAGATGAATCACAGTTAACGTTTCACATCCATTGGGTCCGTCTCTCCACAGATGCTGCCAGACGTCCTGAAATATTCCAGCAACGTCTGTTTTTGTTTGATTTTTAGCATCAGCAATTTTTTTCATCTTGTTTTCTTATTTTCTGCCAATATGATTTAGCTAAAGATTACGTTAAATGTTTTTAATATAACTGTAATGGAACGGCCAGATTCCACGAGCCGACTACTTTTATTTGGTTCAAGTGACCAATGCCTTTCCACTTGGTCACCGCGCCCTACAGCTGCACTGCAAATAAATTGACAAAATTGCGGCATTCTCTCGGATTGGAAATCAGGAGGGAGATTGATTGAAATTATTGAAAACTTAAGATAAACTGATAAAATACGGGATATAAAACGGGAAACTGAAAGGGAAAGAGAGAACAGCGAATGATAATTTTTTTGACAAAACTGAAATATAATTGCTCAAGATTCAGAAAGTGCTTTCATCCACAAACATACCATAATATGGAATGTAATTTTTGGGACAAACAATGCAAGCAGATTGCAAAATCTTAGTTTTAAACTCTTGCTGCAACTGTTTTGGTTTTAATGAACGCACACATGGGATTCAGTGCTGCAATGATCTGCTAAAATGGAAAAGGAAATCCTTGCCTTCGAGGATACGTGGGCAATTTTCACTGCTTCATCCCAGTAATGGCAGGACTGTCCTCTGGAAGCGTATGAGTAAAATCTTTCAATGTTCCAGGGAGTTTCGACTGAGTGGTGAAGGGAATGTCTCCATTCACTAATTAATCATTCAGTAGAATTCAATACAGGGACCCATGAAATGATGAACAAATTGAACAAGAACACGAACATATGATACACAATAGCTACGAGAATTACTATGTGACAACTGTTGATTTCAGATTCACGGTGGCCTTAAGTGATAGCATTTACTGTCCAGAACCAGTCTGCACTGGAATGATGGAAGACACCCTATGAAGTATGTGAACTTCAGTCGCCTTTAGAAATAGCTGAGACTGACTCGGGACATGGGGATTTAGAGATGTTGGCCTTACAAACCTTTCAGACATTCCGTGGAAGAAGAAAGGAAGACATAGAAAATTCTCGTCTCCATGGAGACGATGTTCATGAACTGATTAGATAGTAATTTACCTTATTGGAGTTTATAAATAGAGGCGTCATATTTAAAAAGCAAAGAGTTCATAGCGTAACTGTAAAATCTTTTGGTCACTCTCAGTGTGAACATTGTGTATAATCCTTGTCCTCATTCTTCAACAAAAACATGAGAAGAAGTTAGAAAGAGCACAGACGCTGTTTCCTGGATAGCAAGATATTAGAAAGCCAAGTGACGTTGTTTACTGAGACATAAAAATATCAGAAAGGATACAAACGGGATGATAGAAAGAATGAAGGAATTTATTCACGAGATTTGGAAATGCTGGAGCAGAAACACGCAAGTTTGATGTAAACAAATGAGATTTTCACATACCGCGAGGTTTGAATGAGTAAATCGGGGAAAGTCCCTATTTCTAGTGAATAGATAACTTTAGTTCGAGCTTGAAAACCATTCGTGACTGATTAAGAAAAGTTTGGATGAGAGTTTCTTCCACTCAATAGAGTTATTTAAATCGTGAACGACTTTCCACAAATAAAACGTAGAAGCTGATTTCACATTGTTTTAAAAGATACACGAACAAACGTTCAAGGAGAGAATTTACCATTGAGTGAAAGTCAGTGTGGTTGCGTGACAATTTAGAATTTGTTGACTTCAGACACAAAGATATTTCATGAACACGTACAACTGAATAAGACTGAGTATAACAAATTCATGGATTGGTAAGGTGTGGCGTATTATTCAAGGTGAAACTCTGTAAATGGAGCTCATGCCCTAAAATAACTGCAGACGGAAGTGATATCCTAATGAGTAGGAATTGAATCGTCACTTGGAGAGGCAACAACTACTTTAAAGATTTGACCACATTCACATGATGCTATGTATATTTCGTACATTCTTAACTCCACCCAAGAAATCCACCAAGAAGACTCTGTTCTTTTGTATAGTTAACCCTCTGTACTCTTCTGCAGCACGCCATTTCAGATAAAATATGCTCAGACCAAAATTCAGTTCGATACAATATTCAAACGGTCCTATGTGATTTTTTTTTTAATCATCGCAATAACCTGTGTGAGTTTGCAACAAACTCTGTCCATGAAACCAGTTCAACATCTATTTTCCCGGAATTTAAAGCAGTGCACATGGGAAACGTTATCCATCTGCTGAAAAATCATCCTTGGCTCTTTCTCCACATACGTCTCTTCACGTTTTAGATACTTGCAGTATGTTTGTTGATCAAGGAGTCATTATCCAGAAAAGGTCGTTTCTCAACCCACAAACACGGGTATTTTCCCATAAACTTGGCTTTGCTCAATATCACCTTCAATCCGTACCCCGCAACACGACGACAAATTGAAGCTGCTCCATGCGAGACTCAAACTTAAAACTTCGGCACAGCACAGCCCACTATACTGGAACAGAGATACCGTGCACTGGTCACCTTCAGCACATTAATGCTTACCTCTACATTCCTGGTTTTACTTTAACCTTTGGGAAACCGAGTTTCTCTGATTCCATGGCTAGTAACGTGGATTATATGATCATCTTCACCAGTGGTTCTGTCCCCGAGTGAAGAAAGTGGTGAGGTACTCATTGTAAAGATGGGTAGATTGATGAAATGTACAATTTCATGTTTTGCCTTCAATAAACGATGAGCTTTTTATTTTGTTTTGCAGCTGTAGAAATCTTAAAATCCTCATCTTGAACAGACTGAATGGCAGATCTCCATTGTGTCTCTGGCATTAAATTTCAAAGTGTAAACCCCCCCTGAATTCTTCCACCGCAGTCCGCTGTTTGGCAAGTGTTCCTGTTGAGTTAAATGCACTTCCCCGTGTGTCACCTGCTGCTCCCAGCATGCGCTCTGACACTGCACTCATTTTCCTTCTGACACTTGTTCACTGTGTTGCTGTGATCATACAGTGACTTGGTGTCGCACGGCCCAGGAAAATGATACAGATCAAGGTTTTAGCATTGTTGAGTTCAATTGTCAGTTTAGCCTTATTTTGGATTTTGAAATTGTCTGTTCTGTACAAAAGTGCGTGTCAAAAACATCTGAGCGGAAGTTAGGTGTTCCAAATAATGACATTGAGCACTATGCACTCTCCTCCAGTCTGGAAAACAATTCCTCACAGGTAATTTAATAGACAATACACACAGTTGCAGGAGTAGGCCATTCTGCCCTTCGACCCAGCACCACCATTCATTATGATCATGGCTGAACATCCTCAATCTGTATCCTGTTCCTGCCTTCGTCCCATAACCCATGATTCCAATATCCTTAAGAGCTCTATACAACGCTGTATTGAAAGAAAACCTCCTGCTGTCTCGGGTTCTTCATTCCGTTGACTTCAAATCTTCACAGAATTCAACAGACCTTGTTACATATTCATTTCCTCATTTTTGTTCAGATCACTGTGTGCAGAGTGTGACAATGGGAGTGCACTTGCCTCAGAACCCAGAGATCAGACCATATTCCTGGAACTGTACTGTGTTATTTATCATTTCACCAACACCAGGGAGGAATATCTGCTGCTCTGCATAATTTACGCAATTCAATTATTCATAAGTTCATTCTCATTCCCGCATTGGTGACGTGATGCCCGAGAGGTTAAGGCGATGGTCTACTAATCCATTGTGCTTTGCACGCGTGGGTTCGAATCCCACTGTCATCGACTGTTCTCCAATAGCCACAGATGTTGTATTGAAATCGAGACTCCAATGGTCAGTTTATCTGTATCAACGCTATTATGGAATCTCAAAGCATGGTTTGACCCTGTTAACGAATCTGCATTGAAATGTCGGTTGCCTTGGGATAATGAAAAAGAGCGTGATTGTCGTTTTCATGTCAAGTTGCTGTGAACGTTTTTCCGTTTGAAAGACATCCAGGAAAATCAAATAACGAGAGCTGCGAAGTGCATGTTTATGCAAAGGGATTCTTAATGAATCTTTTGTCAGATGGAATCTGGAGGAGGTTGAGTAGAAGTTATTCATCCTGGTGAGAAGAGCACAGCGAGACAACAAAAAATAATGGAGATACTTCAAAAGGGGCAGGGCGTGGGTGTAGGGGCACTGAGAACTGGCTGTAAATGCACAGTGGAGAATTGCCGCTGTGGGTGCCGTGCATGGGCACGGAGAGACTTACACATTGGTGAAGGCTGGACATAAGGCACAGATAAACACAAGATGTGGGAAGCAAGCTCCCTCTCGTTATGCACACACTGGATGCATCACATTGAACTATGAACAACTGGAGAAATCAGCATGTTACCTATAGGGAGTGAAACTAAACTGTGGATCACTAACCGCAGATTCATGCAACATAAACATGAAAAATGATTTAAAATGTAGGGTGTAGGTTTGCTCGCTGAGCTGTAGCTTTGACATCCAGACGTTTGTTTACTTGGCTAGGTAACATCATCATCAGTGGCGACCTCCACGTGAAGCGAAGCTGTTGTCTCCTGCTTTCTGTTCATATCTTTCTCCTCTAACGGGTTCCTGGGGTTTGTGGTGATGTCATTTCCTGTACGTTTTCTGAGGGGTTGATAGATGGCATCTCGATCTAAGTGTTTGTTTATGGCATTGTGGTTGGCGTGCCAGGCCTCTAGGAATTCTCTGGCGTGTCTTTGCTTAGCCTGTTCCAGGATAGATGTGTTGTCCCAGTCGAAATAGTGATATTTTTAATCCGTATGTAGGAATACGCAGGAGAGAAGGTCGTGTCTTTTTGTGGCTAGCTGGTGTTCGTGTATCCTGGTGGCTAACTTTCTTCCTGTTTGTCTTCCGTAGTGTTGGTGGCAGTCCTTGCATGGAACTTTGTGGATGACGTTGGTTTTGTCCACGGGTTGAATCTGTGTCTTTTAAGATTGTTAGTTTTTGTTTGAGAGTGTTGGTGGGTTTGTGTACTACTCGGATTCCGAGGGGTCTTAGTAGTCTGGCAGTCATTTCTGAAACTTCTTTGATGTATGGTAAGGTGGTTAGGGTTTCTGACTGCGTTTGGTCTGCTTGTCGTGGTTTGTTCTTGAGGAATCTGCGGACTGTATTTTCTGAGTGTCTATTCTTCTCGAATACGTTGAATGGGTGGTTCTCCTCTGTTTTCCGAAGTTCGTCTGCGCTGCAGTGTGTGGTGGCTGGTTGGAATAGTGTTCTCATACAGCTTTGTTTGTGTGTGTTGGGATGGTTGATGGTGAAGTTAAGTATTTGGTCAGTGTTTGTCGGTTTTCTGTATACGCAGTTTTGTAGTTATCCATTGTCCTTTCTTTCTACTGTGACGTCCAAGAATGCGAGTTTGTTGTCGGTTTCTTCCTCCTTGGTGAACTTTATGCCTGTGAGGGTGTTGTTGATGATGTTAAATGTCTTTACTATCTTGTTTCGTTTTGTGATGACAAAGATGTCATCTACGTAGAGGACCCAGATTTTTGGTTTGATTGTTGGTCGGGCTGTTTGTTCTCGTCTTTGCATTACCGCTTCTGCTATGAATCCTGATACCGGAGATCCCATGGGTGTGCCATTGGTGTGTTTGTAGACAATGTTGTTGAACGTGAAGTCGGTGGTGAGGTACAGGTCCACTAGCTTCATTATGTTTTCGTTGGTAATGTGATTGATGGTGGTTGGTGTGTGTGATGGTCTGTTCTAAAAGTGTGGGAAGTGTTTCCTTTGCCGGGTCGATGTTGATGAAGGTGAACAGTGCTGTTATGTCGAATGAGATCATTGCTTCTTCTTCCTCTATTTTGGTTTTTTTGATGATTTTTAGGAATTCCTGGGTGGAGTGGATGGAGTGCTGTGACTCTTCTATGAGGCATTTCAGTCTTGCGTGTCGTTCTTTGGCCCGTCTGGAAGTTGGTGTTCCGTGTAAAGAGACTATGGGTCTGAAGGGGGCTCGTCGTTTATGGATTTTTGGGAGTCCGTTTCGACTTGGGAAACGCATTGATCCTGAGACAGTCTCAGCAAAGACATTCCAGAGAATTCCCAGAGGCCTGGCACTCCAACCACAACGCCATAAACAAACACATAGATCGAAATGCCATCAACCCCGCAGAAAACGAACAGGAAATGACATCGCCACAAACCCCAGGAACGCCATCCAGGAGGAAGATATTAATAGAAAGCAAGAGACAACAGTTTCGCTTCACTTGGAGGTCGCCACTGATGATGTGACGGAGCCAGATAATGAAACGTCTGGGTATCAAACCTACAGCTCAGCGAGCAAACCTACACCCTAAACCTCAACCTGAGCTACAAACCTTCATAAACTTTGCGATTTAAAGTGTCTTTATACGCATATCATGAATAGACTTTTCGTTGTAATACCCGTCTAGTTGAAAGAAGAAGACACCACATTTCAAGATGGATGACAACGTATCCAATTTTGAAATGAAATTGAGATCTATTTGATCATTTTACACAGTGAACAAGTTCATTTTAAATAATTCAAACTAAATTCTCTCACCTGGAATAAAAGTGTGATTTCAATATAAACATTGTCCTTGCCAAGCCGCAGTTATGCAACATGAAAAATAGGATGTAATTTTTATTAAGCTTACATCAATTAGCACCACTATCTTACTTCGGCTTGACTGCAGTATGCACATGCTAAATAAGGTTTAAGAAAGAATGACTTTTGGACATAATGATTCGGTGTTGACTAAAAATAATATTAGGTTCTCATGATGCAGATATTACACCAATGGCTCCAGTGGTGGAAATGTTCAGTGGGCAGTATTTCTATGATGGTATCGAAGTATGTGAGCTGCCCGGGATGGGAGCTCCCACTTCATCTGGAGCAGTGTCTTTTGACGTGGATCAGGGAGCATTATGACATCAGTCTGGGAGTTCCAACCACACCTGGAGCAGCTTCTGTTGACATGGAGCAGAAGGGAGCATTGGCACATCCGAATGCAAGATCCATCCTCATTTGGAGCGGCTTCAGTTAGCATGGAGCAGGGAGATTTGCGAGATCCATCTGGGAGCTCCACCCTCACCTGGAGCAGCTTTTAATGACATGTAGCAGCAGGGAGCATTGGGACATCAGAGTGATAGATCCAACCTCAACTGGACTTCTTCTATTGACATGGAGGAGGGAACATTGGGACATCAGACTGGGAGCTCCAACCTCACAAGGACCAGCGTTTAATGACATGTAACAACTGGGAGCATTGGGACATCAGAGTGGGAGCTCCAACTTCAAGTAGAGCCGCTTCTATTGACATGGAGCAGCAAGGAGCATTGGAATGTCAGGTTGGGAGCTCCAACATCACCTGGCAAAGCTTGTATTTACATGGAAGAGGAGGGAGGATTGGGACAGGAGGCTGGGGGAAAAGATATTCAACTATTTTAATCTGAAGTAAAAAATTATTCAACACCTCAGATGTTAATTGATTTATGAAGAATCTTTCCCGGGAAAATAATTAATTCTTTAGATAGTAAAGATAAGCCCTGAAAATATTCGACTCAGGAAAACGCATTGGGACAGAGAGAAATGGGAGTGATGTTTCATGTCTTCGTCTTTTCTATTCTGGCCGACTCTGCACTGGATTACATTACCAGAAGGACATTTTCACTCATTTCCTGCAAATATGGACAGGTCATTAACGTAATCTAATGCTGAAAATGAATGGGAATATGCGATGTTATGATTAGGCTGGAGTTTACCTCAAATTATGGTGAAAACGCAGCAAAGTCAGTTGCAATTTCCAAGATCATCAGTGACCTCATTCATTGGCTGATCAGATTGTGAATGGTCGTTTTTTGAAGACAATTTGAAGTAAATCAATGATGGTGATTATCTTTGTTCTTTGTTCACCTTGTGACTGTTACTCTTATTGCTCATGTCCTTGTTAACACCATAGCCCTGCAGCGTGTAAAATCTCAGCTGTGCATCTGGCCAGTGGTACAACCATTCATATAGCTGGCTACGGATCAGGCGGTTGAGGTTCGACTTTTACTTTGCGCAAGCGCATTATGGAGATTCATCACACATCCAACTTCATCATTTCTGTTATGCTCAGGTGGATAATATTTGAAATTTTCATCTTCACGAGCGAAGATTCTTTCACTGTCTTCGATCAGTTAAACATTACCAAATGCTATGAGAGTAAAAATCACATAGCACCGGATGGTATTGAACAGACGTATTTGGAAGCACCAGTTTTCCATGTACTGTTTCTTCATCAGGTGTTTGTCAACTGTTGGAATCTAAAATTTCTTTGCGTGATTATTAAATATATCCACTCCAGTCCAACACCAACGCCTCCAAGTCATGGGTACCGTCGACACCACGAACGGTCGGTTAAAGTTCAGATGATCTTCCAAAAGATCGCGCATATTGACACACACAACAATTTTCTGCAGAAAAACACCCACTTGATGAAGGAGCGGCTCTCCGATAGCTCGTGCTTCCAAATAAACCTGCTGGACTCTGCCATGATATTGTGTGATTTTTAACTTTGTCTATTCAACTCAAACACTGGCACTATTCCCAATTTCTCTGCCATGCCATCCCGTATTCCCAATTTCTCCGCCTCCGCCGTATCTGCTCCCAGGAGGACCAGTTCCACCGTAGGACACACCAGATGGCCTCCTTCTTTAGAGACCGCAATTTCCCTTCCCACGTGGTTAAAGATGCCCTCCAACGCATCTCGTCCACATCCCGCACCTCTGCCCTCAGACCCCACCCCTCCAACTGTAACAAGGACAGAACGCCCCTGGTGCTCACCTTCCACCCTACAAACCTTCGCATCAACCAAATCATCCACCGACATTTCCGCCACCTCCAAAAAGACCCCACCACCAGGGATATATTTCCCTCCCCACCCCTTTACGCCTTTCACAAAGACCGTTCCCTCCGTGACTACCTGGTCAGGTCCACACCCCCCTACGACCCACCCTCCCATTCTGGCATTTTCCCCTGCCACCGCAGGAACTGTAAAACCTGTGCCCACACCTCCTCCCTCACCTCTATCCGAGGCCCTAAAGGAGCCTTCCACATCCATCAAAGTTTCACCTGCACATCCACCAATATCATTTATTGTATCCGTTGCTCCCGATGTCGTCACCTCTACATTGGGGAGACTGGGCGCCTCCTAGCAGAGCGCTTTAGGGAACATCTCCGAGACACCCGCACCAATCAACCACACCGCCCCGTGGCCCAACATTTCAACTCCCCCTCCCACTCTGCCGAGGACATGGAGGTCATGGGCCTCCATCACCGCCGCTCCCTCACCACCAGACGCCTGGAGGAAGAACGCCTCATCTTCCGCCTCGGAACACTTAAACCCCAGGTTCTTCAATGTGGACTTCAACAGCTTCCTCATTTCCCCTTCCCCCACCTCATCCTAGTTTCAAACTTTCAGCTCAGTTACTGTCTCCTTGACTTGTCCGACCTGCCTATCTACTTATCTACCTATCCACTCCACCCTCTCCTCCTTGACCTATCACCTTCATCGCCTCCCCCACTCACCCATTGTACTCTCTGCTACTCTCTCCCCACCCCCACCCTCCTCGAGCTTATCTCTCCATGCTTCAGGCTCACTGCCTTTATTCCTGATGAAGGGCTTTTCCTCGAAACGTTGATTTCGCTGCTCGTTGGATGCTGCCTGAACTACTGTGCTCTTCCAGCACCACTAATCCAGTATTCCATATCATAGACAACATCAGTCATGTCCCACCGTTGTCAGAGAAGGCAGTCCTGGAATAGCCCAATACATTGCTCATTGGTACGTTTCGTTTTCAGAAACCAACGCAATCAATCGCTGCAGCTCCAATGTATCAAAAGGCAGAAAAGAAATAGCTGAGACTCAGTTTTGAAGCAGTTGCACCATATCTTCATAACACCGTTTTTGGAATTATATTACTGCAGATATGTTTCCCCTCAAAAACGATTGAATTATCGAGTGTTTACAGCACAGAAATGGGTCCCATCATCTCATTTCACAGCACTTGGTCTGTAACCCTGTGAACTCTGATGTTTCAGCTGAATGCTAATTTCTCTGGAACGTATTAATCTCGTAAAACACAATAAATGGGATTAAAGTTTGAGATGGGAACTGAACCCCATTTTTACCCATAGACTGAAGCACGCAGACACATTTCCCCAAGTGTGACACAGGCCTCGGGAGAAAACAAGCAGAATGTAAGATTTCACCGACTGGTCTGATGTTGTCCCATTTCAGAGTTCAACACCAATGTCTGGTTACAGCAAAAAAAAGGAAGTATTCAGCCCCTCCCGTCCCAGTGTTCCTTGCCCATTGTTTCCCCATTACTCTGTAGTTTATACTGCCTCACCTCGTTCTTGCTGCCAAACTTGATCACTGCTCACGCCCGCTATTTCCTGTCCTGCCGAACGGTTTGCCTCAAGTTCTTGGAATGAAAAACAGGAATGGCCTACTTCAAGCACTTTTCTAGTTTACAAGGACAGTGTCATCGCCACTGAGCAAGCAATTTGCCAGCTCAGAGAGAAGGTCTCATCCTTTAGAAACTGAAATGCAAAGATGATTGGATAGCCTCAGTATTGTAAACCAACCCTCAAGACCGGAATAGAGCAGAGGGGATCACGCACAGAAGGATGGGAGAATAGAATGGCGAATCTCATGATGTCCAGGGTGATGTTAACAGAAATCTTCCCTGGTAGGATAGTGATGAGGATTCACTGATTTCACTGTCATGGCTTGTTAAAGGTTAACGTTTACAGTAATCAATATGTAATACTGCCGGATATTTCGAAGCAGAATGATGTTGTGCAGCAGACAGAATCGTTTCCTTGCATGACCGAATAAGAGAGCTCAGAAGAGCCAGGAGGAGACATGAGAGCCAGGAGGAGACATTAGAAGATGTTGGTGGATAGGATCAGACTTAACCCTAAGGCTTTCCATAGGTATGTCAGGAATAAAAGAATGACGAGAGTTAAATTAGGGCCAATCAAGAATAATAGTGGGAAGTTGTGTGTGGAGTCAGAGGAGACATGGGAAACACTAAATAAATATTTTTCGACAGTGTTCACGATATAAAATGAAAATGTTGGCGTGGAAGATACAGAGATACTTGCATCTCGATTCGAAGAGATTGAGGTTCACAAAGAAGAAGAATTAGAAATACTGCAGAGTGTGAAAATAGACAAGTCCTCTGGGCCAGATGGGATTTATCCTAGGATCCTGTGGGAAGCAAGGAAGGGGATTGCCGAGCCTGTGCCATTGATCTAGAAATCATCATTGTCTACAGGAATAGTGCCTGAGCACTGGATGATTGCAAATATGGTTCCCTTGTTCAAAAGGGTAGTAGAGACAACCCTGGTAATTACAGACCAGTAAGGCTCACTTCAGTTGTTGGTAAAGCTTTGGGAAAGGTTACAAGAGATAGGATTTATAATCATCTAGAAAATAATAATCTGATCAGGGACAGTCAGCACGGTTTTGTAAAGGGATAGGTTGAGCCTAACGAATCTTATGAGTTTTTTGACAAAGTGACCAAACAGGTGGATGAGAGTAAACAGGTTGATGTGCTGTCTATGGATTTCAGCAAGGTGTTCGATAAGGTTCCCACAGTAGGCTATTATACAAAATGTGGAGGAATGGGATTGTGGGAGACACAGCAGGTTGGATCAGTAATTGGCTTGCTGAAAGAAAACAGAATGTTGTAGTTGATGCAATGTTCATCTTGGTGTCCAGTTACTAGCGCCTTTCCGCAAAAGTCGATGTTGGTTCCACTGCTATTCGTCATTTTTATATATGACCTGGATGAGGGCTTAGAACGGTGGGTTAGTAAATTTGCGGACGACATTATGGTCGGTGGAGTTATGGATAGTGACGAAAGATGTAGGAGGTTGCAAAGAGAAATAGATAGGATGCAGAGCTGGGCTGAGAGGTGGCAAATGGAGTTTAATGTGGACAAGTGCGAGGTGATACACATTGGACGGAGTAAACGGAATGCAAATTACTGGGCGAATGGTAAGATTCTTGGGAGTGCAGATGAGCAGAGATCTCGGTGTCAATGTACACAGATCCCTGAAAGTTGCCACCCAGATTGACAGGGTTGTTAAGAAGGAAAACAGTGTTTTGGCCTTTATTAATAGAGGGATTGAGTTCTGGAATCAGAAGGGTATACTGCAGCTGTACAAAGATCTGGTACGGCCACATTTGAAGTATTGTGAACATTTCTGGTCACCGCATTATAAGAAGAATTTTGAGGCTTTGGAAAGGGTGCAGAGGGGACTTTCTAGCATGTTGCCTGGTATGGAAGGAATGCATTACGAGGAAAGACTGAGGGGCTTGCGGCTGTCCCCGTTGGAGAGAACACTGAGAGGTGACTTAATGGAGACATACAAGATAATCAGAGGTTTAGATAGGGTGGACAGGGAGAGTCTTTTTCCAAGTATGGGGACGGCAAACACGAGGGCCACAACTTTAAAGTGAGGGGAGATAGGTATAAGACAGATGTCAGAGGTAGTTGCTTTACTCAGAGAGTAGTTCGGGCAAGGAATGCTTTTCCTGCAACCGTGGTAGATTCGCCAAGATTAAGTGCATTTAAGTCGTCATTGGAGAGGCATATGGACGTTCATGGAATAGTGTACATGGGATGGGCTTCTGATTAGTATGACAGGGCGGTGCAACATCGAGGGCCGAAGGGCCTGTACTGCGCTGTAATGTTCTATGTTCTATATGCTACAGTTCCACATCAGCAATGTCATCGGCAATTGCCTGACGTTCAATCAGTTTAAAACAAGAACGGAGGGGGCGTCAGGAAAACGGAAGGGGAATAGTGGTTTGTGAGAGTTAACTACATGCCCAGTTGAGCCAGGTTCAACGTAGATACTGAATATCGGTTTTCCTGTTTACCTTCGTATACTGATCACTACGGATCAATGACCGAATATTGTCTGCCCTTTGTGTGTGGTCCTTTGTACATTTCACCTCGGTTCAGTGCTCCGGGTCCCATGCTTTTTTAAAATTTGGCACGTTTTACTCAGGTCGGTTTTGCAGCTTCATATTAAGGCCAACAATTTTAGGAACAGATAGACACCATTCAGACCATCACGTCTACTCCGCTATTGAATGGTTTTATATCAGATCTGATAACCTTGAAACTGCACTTTCTTGCATTTCCCCATAACGCTTGATGTCGTTGCTGTTTGAACATCTGCTGATCTCAGCCTCATTACACCTAATGACACTTCCTCAACAGCTTTCTGCTTTATGAAAGCCCACTGATGCAGAACGGTCTTAGAGAATAAATGCTTCTTCATCTATATGTTAATTGTGAGATTCGCATTCTAATACAAAGTAAAAAATCGCAGAACACCAGGTCATAGTCAAACAGGTTTAATGGAAGCAATATCGTTTGGAGAGCTGCTCCTTCATCAGGTGGCTGTGGAGTACACAGTGGTAAGGTACAGAATTTATAGCGAAAGGTTACAGTGTAATGTCACTGAAATTATACATTGGAAAAATACCTTGATTGCTTGTTAAGTCTTCCATCTGTTAGAATGACTATGTTAGGTTCATTTCTTTCTTATATAAGTCGAAAAACTTTCTTTTAACAGTTACATTCTCAGGTGGACTTTACCAATTAGTGTCAGCATAGATAATATGTTGAAGGTGTTAGTCCCTGTGTGCTGCGTCCATGCCATAATGTTTAGACTGACGCTAATCTAAAAAAAACAACACGCTGCAGGCAAGAATGCCTTAAGGCATGGTACATTGGTGAAGCTGAACGGAGGCTACAACAACGGAATGGGCGCTACTCATTAATCAACAGACAGGTGTGCCCCTTCCCAGTTGGAGAGCACTTCAGTGATGCAGTACATTCGACCTCGGATCTTCGGGTGACAGTTCTCCAATGTCTTCGGAACAGGCAGCAGCTAAAAGTGCCCCCACAGAGACTGATAGCTAAATTCTGTACCCATGATCATTGGGTTCATGTCACAGTACAGGTGATCCAATTGCCCGAGCTACAAACAGAGATCCTCCTACAGACACACACACACACACATATACGTCTGTGGGGTGAAATTGTACTTGCAGATTTACATTGTACTTTGCTCAAAAACTTCATGAATCCATGTAAGTCTCTGGTAACTCATTTTTATAAACTTGAATCGGTCTAAACATTATGGAACAGACAGCAGCACAGGGGGTGGGGCGCAGACATCAGTTGTTAAACTTCACCTGAGAATTAAACATTAAAATAAAAAGGTTTTGCACTTTACATATGAAAGAAGTGAAGCTAACATGGTCATTCTAACAGATTGGAGACTTAGCAAACAATCAAGGTATTTTTCAATGTACAATTTCAGTTACATGACACTGTAAACATATGCTATAAATTCTGTGTCTTACAACTGTGGACGCCACAATCACCTGATGAATAAGCAGTGGTCTGAAAGCTAGTACTTCCAATTAAACCTGTTGGACTATAACCTGGTGTTGTGTGATTTTCAAATTTGCACACCCCAGTCCAACTGATTTCAGCGTTCCTTCCCATTTGATTTCATCTCCGATATGCAATTCTCACTGACTCTGACAGGACTGCTACCTTTGCTGTTTTGTGATGTCTGGAACTCATGTTCAATTTAAGATTTCCATAAGGAACAACAATTTTTTTTCCTTTTCTGGAAATCAACATTGGGAAATAGCAGTGAGACAGCTGCATTTCAGCACGTTCGCACCAGGGACGACATATGCAATGCTTGGAACTTTCCTTGATGACTTTGTTTTTGCCTATTTTGTTTAGTTGAAAAATGACAGCTATCGAGTTTTTAAAAGCATGGCCAATGGTCCTTCAGCCTATTGCATCATGAGCACTTATCAAACATCTGGCTTTTAAACACAGTTTCCAGCACGTGACTCATCGCCTGGTGTGTTCTAACATTTCAAGTCTCAGTTAAATTGTTATTCAATTTCTGAAGGTCTTGAGTGGAACAAGAAACGTCTCTGTGAACTAACAGTTCTGAAAGACAAACTCTTTCTCGGAGCCATTTGTAAGTTTTCCTCATGATGCTGCGGAAAATGTTTCTGCGCTCACATCTGAATTGGTTTACCCTGTTTCTTCCTCAGCTTCCGCCTTCTTTCTATTAAATGGTTCAGACTCCAGTACAGACACGAGGTGCGGGTTGCGGACGTTACGTGTTTGCACTTGCATTGACACTCTGTTTCGCCGGGAGCTGCAAACTTTCCCCACACTGATTCAGACAGCACTGTCCTTCCTGTGACATTTCCCATGGAGAATGGAAGGGCAGGCAATAATAACCCGCACTTGGAAACCGACCGACAGTTTTAAAACATTTCCAGTGCCCCAGCCAGGAATTGAGCAACTAACTCCCGCATAATATACGGCGACACGAACCACCATACTAGCAAGGACAACAGTTTCAAAGGAGACACTTCAGCCCGTTGTGGTTGCATGTGTCAAAAGCAACTGCTTAACAACAGGAATGGTTTAGCCCATAGCCTTACCTTCTCGAAGATGTCTTGGCAGAACATATTCTCATCTGCATATTCCTTCAGGTTATAAGAGTTGCTGCCACTCTGACCCTTCCAGACTGTGTGTTCCAAATTCGAACATCCGCCCGCCTAAACCGCTTTTCTCCACATCTACTTTAACCTTTCTGCCTTTCTCATTAAATTTCTGGCCCCCTGTGATCGTTTTTTCCATCGATGGGAAACGCGTCTTTCTGTCTACCTTATCTATACCCCTCACAAACCCCTCTGCTCGGTGACAAACAACCCCAGTTTGTCCTGTCTCCCTTCATGACTGAAACTCTTCAGCCTCGACACTATCCGAGTGAATCTCTCCTACAACTTTCCCAGTGCGATCTCATCCCTGGAAAATTCTAGCACTGAGCCGAATTAACATATTTCCATTCTGTAACAGCATCGGGGGTGGAACTGCAGCATTTATTGCCTTCCGGTTTGGAGTCACGTGGACGCCAGACCAGACCAGAAAGCCCTGCTGGGGGATCTTTTCCAATACAGTCTCTTTCCCCCAATTATTCCCTATGCCCTTTTATTCAGCCTGACGCTCCAATAATCTCTGGTCCATGTCAGTAAAAGTTGCTAAAAGAGAATTGATCTCACAGCCACGATATCCAAACGGATCGAATGATTTGAAGGTGCAAATGAAGAGATTGGGGCACAGTGAGTGCATAGGCACAGACTGGACGGTCTCAACGTGGAAATGTATGTTAGATTGTGCAATGCCTCAGTCAAATGGGATGAGGGACGTAAAAGAGAGCTCGGGAGAGTGCGAGGGAGAGACATCTTCGAGAACTTTTGGGTTTAAATCCTGGTATTTGAAACACAGAACAACAAAATTCGATGGAAAAGAAATCATCACCTCGGAGAATATTATCTTCTAAAAAACGATTAATTTCAGACCATGTTTCACCAAACGTAAAGCTTTGAGAGAACTGACTGCTATGGTGTGGATTAGAGCCGAGGTCGCTGCAATCACAACGCAGAATGCGAACTACTAAACGTATGGTGCAGTGGAAGGTTGCAGCATTCCACAGACCACGCTTGCAAATTGCAACCAGTATGGTAGCAGAGGAAATATCAGGAAGAATGTACAATATCAGGACTTAGCGACAGGCATATAGGAACGCAAAATGAACCGAATCTTTAACTTTCGCATCCCCAGAGACTGTGGAGGTTCCATGAATGAGAGTACAGGAGAATGGGATTAATGAAACTCTCCAAACTTTTGGGAGAGTGCAGAATATTGTTGAAACGTATGCTTCAATAGCATTATATTTGAACATCGGCTACTTCTTTTGCCCACACAAGGCAGGACCAACTGCTGCATGCAATCACATATAATCCCAGTTCCAGATCCGGAATCAGAGAAACTGTGTGAAGCAGTCACAAAGATCCAATTGGAAACTGGGATGGAATGACAGGAGAGAGGCGCATGGTCCTGCTCAAAACCGGGGCGGAAGGGAATACTTGCCCCCATTTATAATATTATGACATAAACAGTACATGTTGCTGAGACAGCCGATTGGCGCATCCAAAGCATGTGGAGACTTTAACTTTGGGGTGGCGAGGTAGGAAATTTCATTTTCCTGTTTGGATCAGTGGTTTTGACATTGGCACCTGTTTTTGCTCGCATCAGCTCAGAATCAGCTTCTTGTTCCCAATAAATACTGCAACCTGGAGAAAGTGGTGTTGTGGTGATATAATAAATTAGTCATCCTTGGGGACTCATTCACGGAAGTGGTAATGTTAAAGTTCGATGAATAAAACCTGGAATGGAAGCCT
This sequence comes from Chiloscyllium punctatum, assembly GCF_047496795.1. Taxonomy (NCBI): domain Eukaryota; kingdom Metazoa; phylum Chordata; class Chondrichthyes; order Orectolobiformes; family Hemiscylliidae; genus Chiloscyllium; species Chiloscyllium punctatum. Next base: position 12,065,248 of record NC_092756.1, read on the forward strand.
GACCTCAGGAACAGAGAACATGTCTTTAATTTCCTGCAATCCCATTCATGCATGTCACTTATCCAGGGGATGCTACCATCTTCACCCAATCCTGCCTACTTGTGTCTCCAGGACCTGAACGAAATAGCTGACCCTAAATCCGAGAATGACGACCATGTGGGAAAGCAGGCCATTCGGCCCTTCCAGTCGACACCATCTCTCTGAAGAACATCCTATCAGACCCACACTCCATAACTGTTCCGTTCCCCTTCATTTCCCATGGCTGACCCCAGTAACCTTCACACCTTCAGACTGTGGGCGGAAACTCACACAAGCAAAGAGAGAATGTGCAAACTGCACACAGTCACACGAGACTGGCATCGAATCCATGTCTCTCGAGCAGCGAGGCAGCAGCGAATCAGGATGAACAACAATTGCTGTCCTGACCAGTGATATCCCCACCCTGTGGATATATCAAGCAGAATAAAAACACATTCACAACATGGACAATAGGTCTTACGTCTGCGTGGACATGATTTCTACCAATCTTTCAACCGATATCACAGAGAAACCAGCGCAATGCGTGATTCAATTACCTGCTGAAGTGGAAACTCATCGATTCAGTCAAACTGGGGACAGACAGTTCAACAGTCCCGTGTATGGGAAGGGCTCAATGAGCAGAAGAACCTCCAGAGTAACCAGCAAGATTACATATCCCAGAAGGAGATCAACTGAACTGTCAACGCTGCTATTAATCCCAACCAACTGCCAGTTTCATAGTGTTAAAGTCATAGACTCATGCAGCATGAAATCAGGCCTTTCGCTCCTATCAGCTCATACTGAACATAATGCCAAACTAAAGGAGTCGCATCTGACGGCTCCTGTAATTGCTGAGGGTTAGTAATGCCCTTGTGATATTATTACTGCATTGTTAATATGAATGTCCAGATATAATTCTGTGGACATGGGTTCACACCCTGGCATGGCAGATGCTGGTAATTTTATTTAATTAAATACCTAGAGTCTAATGATGATGTTGAATCAGTCGATCTGATTCACTAATACCTGATAGGGAAGGAAACTGTCACACCTATCTGGTGTCTGGCTGGTGTGTGACTCCAGATCCATAATATCATGGTTGATTCTGAACTTCCCTCTGTGCAATAAATAGTGTACTTGGCATGAGTGAATAGCTTTTATTAATCCCACTGAAACTTTCCAATTTATTTGTCGATCCAAATATCCTGTAAATTTTGTAAATGTACTTTCATTCATCACTTCATTTCATTGCACACATAAACCATTCTCTATTAAAAAAAAGCCTCTCATGTCTTATTTTAAATCCGTCTTTTCACTTTGAACATTTACCCTCTCGTCTTGAAGTCCCCCCTCCTTGGAGAAAAGACAGTTACAGTTAACACGAGCCGAACTCTCAATAATTTAAAAATTTCTTTCAGGTCGCCTTTCAAACTTCAGTGCTCAAGTGAAAATATTGTCAGCCTATCGAGCCTTTCGTTACAACACAAACCTTCCCCTGTAGCCATACGCTGGTATACCTGTTCTAAACCTACTCCAGCTGAATAATTTCCTTTCTATTACTGGGCGGTAGGAACTGGACACAGTATTCCCGAAGACGCATCACCCAATGTCCAATTCAACTTCAACATAACGGACCAACTCCTACGCTCAAAGGACTGAGCAACGAAGGCAGGATGACATTTTTTTTAACCATTCTGTCTATATCTGAAGTAAACTAAAATTAATTATGTACTTGCATTCCTGGCCTCCGTGTTCCACAACACGATGAAACGCCCGATCATTAATTGTATAAGCCCTACTCTTAGTTGATGTAGCGAAATGCAATGCCTTCCATTTATCCAGATTGAACTTCATGTGACATTTTTCAGCCCAACGACGCAATGGATTAAGATCCTTCTGGAATCTTAGATCACCTTCTTCACAGTCTCCTCTTCTGGTGTCCTCTGCAAGCTTATGAAATATGGCTTCGATGAGTTCTATTGTTTTCTCATATAGGTCAACGATTTTTAATTATTTGTCGTGGCCAGCATTTAGCTGTTTGCAAATCAGGTAACAATTAGTCATGTCGTTAACCATGAGGAAGAAAGGCATAGACTGCAGGGAGATTTGAAACAATTGGCAAGAAAATGTGCTGAAAGGAATTCAATCCAGTGAAGTGGGTGATAATGAATTTGAGGACGCACAATGAGAAAAGTGTGAATGCTGAGTGGTTTAAAGTAATTAAAGAAAAATTGGAGTAGACATTCACGAATGTTTGAAGGTGATTGGACAAGGGATCAAGTGGTCTCGAGAGGTTGGAGATACTTTCTGTTCTTGACCGCAGGTGGGAATATAAGAGCAGGGAAATGATGCTGAAACTTTAGCAACTGCCTATTCAAGATCAATGGACAGGGGAATCAGATGGACGGAAGTGCGTACTGCAAGTGCTGGAAATCAGAATCAAGATTAGAGTGGTGCTGAAGAAGCACAGCAGGTCAGGCAGCATCCGATTTGCAGAATAAAAATAACGTTTCAGGCAAACGCCCTTCATCAGGAATAAAGCTGGGAGCCTCGAGGGTGCTGAGATAAACGGGAGGACTGGGTCTGTGAAGAAATTAGCTGAGAATGCAAGATGTGGATAGAAATGGGGTTAAAGGTGATAGGTCGGAGAAGAGGGTGGAGCGGAGAGGTGGAAAAGAAGATAGACAAGTGGGTCAGGTCAGTAGAAACTTGGAACTCAGATAAGGTGGCCGTGGGGAGATGAGGAAACTGGTGAAGACCACGTTGATGCCCTGGGGTTGAGGTTCTTGAGGTGCAAGATCTGGCGTCTGGTGGTGAGGGAATGGCGGTGGAGGAGACCCAGGAACTGCATGTCCTTGGGAGAGTCGGGGGACGTGGTAATTGATGTTTTTGGTATTGGGGCGTTGGAGTTGAATGTTGCGGGTTCCCTGGAAATGTTCTCTGAAACGGTCTCCGAGAATGTGTCTGTTGGCCCCAATGTAGAGGAGACCGCATCGCGAGCAACAGATGCAATAAATGACATGTGTGGAAGTGCACACGGAAAATTGATGGATGTGGAAGGCTCATTGGAGCCTTGGAAGGATGTGAAAGGGAAGATGTGGGTGCAGGTTTTGCAATTCCTGTGGTGGCAGGGGAACGTGCCGTGAGGGGAGGGTGGGTCATTGGAGGGCCTGGACTTGACTAGGTAGTCATGGAGGAAAGGGTCTTTGTCAAAATGGATAGGGGTGGGGAGGGAAACATAAAATTCCCTATCACTGCAGGAATTTCAAAACCTCACCCACATCGACCTCCTCACCTCTGTCCAAGGCTCTAATGGAGGCTTCCACATCCATCAAAGTTTCTCCTGCACTTCCACACATGCCATTTCATGTATACATTCCGCCCGATGCGGTCTCCTCTAAGTTGGAGAGAGGAGATGTGTTCTCACACAACACTTCAGAGAATATCTCCAGGATACTCGCAAGAATCAACACCAGTGCCCCATGGCCAAACATTTCAACTCCTCCTCCCACTCTCCCGAGGACATGAAGGTTCTGGGCCTCCTGTATCGCCACTGCCTCACGACCCGATGCCTGGAGGAAGAAAGCCTCATCATTTGCGTCGGGACACTTCAACCCCATGGCATCAATTTGGACTTCACCCGTTGCCTCATTTCCCCTCCCCTACCTTACCCCAGTTCCCACCTTCCAGCTCAACACCGTCCGCCTGATGGCACCACCTGTGCATCTTCTTTCCCACCTATCCACTCCACCTACTTCTCTGACATATCACGTTCACCCCTCGCCTGCATACACATACAGCACTCTCAGCAACCTTCTCCCCAGCCCCACCCCCTTCCTATTTATCTCTCCATCCCATGTGATCCCAGTCTCATTCCTGTTGGAGGGCTTTTGATTGAAACGTCCATTTTTTCTGCTCCTCAAATGCTCCCGGACCTGCTGTGCTTCTCCAACACCACTCTAATCTTGAGGCGAGTCAGTTGATTGAGAGGATTTTCAGGTATTTTCGATTGTTGACCACAGGCTGTGGATGATAGCATAACTTTAGCAACCACCAGTTTAGGAAACAGCTAAAGGACTGAGCAGAAGTCTGGTCACGCATAAATCAACATTTTTCTTAAAATTGTAAGATAAAAGATGGAAGGCTGAAGTATGCAACTTTGCCCATCAAGGCCGTTTCACCAATGAGTTTCTCACTGATTCCTTTCCAAGTCAGGGTGCTATGGGCCTTGGAGGGGAACTTGAGAATGGTGGCGCTTCGTTGCATCTTCCAAACTTGTCCTTATAGTCAGTACAGCTGTTGAGTTTTGAAGGTTGTCAAAAATGCCCGAATGACTTACTCCAGTGCATCTTATAGTTGGTGAACTCTGCTGGAATTGTGCCTTAGCAGTTAAGGGAATGAATATTGCAGGTGTTGAAGTGGGTACACTCAAGTGACTGCATTGTCGTGGACGGTGTCCAGTTCCTTAAGTGTTATTGAAGTTACACCCATCTAAGCAAATGGAGAGAGTTATATCCCACGTCTCATTTGTGCCTTGCAAATGATGTAGGATTCACAGAACAATGAGTTGAGAATATAATCAAAAAATCTCTCAAGAACATGTTATTGTTGTCAAAGTGTTTATGTAGCCAGTTTCTATAAGCTTTTTTCCCCGAAATAATAGCTCTGTGGACGATTACACGGGGTAATTTGTTTACAGTGAAGTTATTGAATGTCAATGAGATATGATTAAATTTTCATTTGTCAGAGTGATTATTACTCTATTTGGTCCTTGTGTGGACCAATCTGATTCCAGTCACTGTCTGATTTCAAGATCCAATTGCTGTCTGTGCTTGAAATTTCAACCGTTTCTTCGCATAAATGTCCCCACCTGCCTTACTAACATGTAAGGACGCTACAGGGGACAGCAGAGATTAATGAACATGTTGTCAACACTGGAGAAAATGGAGCTTCGTGGAATGATTGGTCAGGCTGGGATTATTCTCCTTGAAACAAAGGAGAGGGAGGGGACCTCTATAATCACATAGTAACATTTTTAAACGTTCAATATTCATGGGATGTTGACAGGGTAGATACGGGCAGGTGATTCACCCTCTGGTATGAGGAGAGCACCAGAGGACATGAACTCAGAATTAGATATTGTCTAATTAACCAGAAATGAGGAGTAATTTCTTTGCTCAGGATCCAATGAATCGGTGGAACTCCTTGCCGAAATTGTTGTTGAGGCTGAGTTGTTGTGTATTTTCAAACTGTGCCAGACAGATATTTAACCAGATAGATGATGAAGCTTTGTCTTGGCAATGCTGGAGAATGGAGTTGAGGATTATCAGATCAGCCATGAGTTCGTTGAATGGTGGAGCAGACTCAATGGGCTGAATGGTCGACTTCCAGTCCTACGTCATTTGGTCTAACGCCTTATTTTATTGATGCCTTGAGAATTCTGGGGGGATGGGATGAAGTGATAGAAAAGGTTTCTCAAACTGAACAGACCGATCAGGAACTAAGCTCATAAGTTCATGAACAAGAAATGTTCTGTGGCTTGGATACAACAAATGGCACATGGCACACCGCAGATGGGTATGTGCAGATGTTGTGATTGCTAAAGAAAATTGGTAGCTCTAATATGATTGCCAATTTGGTGATCACGCTGGATGATGGATCGCGGTATGATTCGCACAGCAAAAGGTTGTGAAAGAATGAAAAATTCGTTTCATTGGAAAAGTTTCCTGCGGTCCCAATTCAATTGACTGTTTAAAATACTGATCAGAACTTTGTGTGGAGTATTACATTAAAATTTACAATCATACTGGATAAACTATTGCACCCGATCTCTCCTTATATGTTCCTCTTCCATTCGATGTAAATTCATAGAAAGTCAAGATGGAATGAAAGGAGAATAGAAACGTTTGCCCTCCTTTTCATTTCCCAATGTAACTTACAACAGAACCAAATTGCTCTACTTCGACTTTGATGAGGTATCGATTTATCACAAATCTCCGGTGCAATGAAGGGCAAGAGGAAGATACTCCATCCAATGTATCCTAAAGATGCGAGGCACAAAAGGAAACCTCACAGCTGCGTTTCATAGAAGTAACATCCAGAGAAGGATTCAAATCCACACAAGCACAATGGAAGAGCAACCCGTCGCCTGAACCCCTGGGAGACTTCAGCCCATTGCAAAGGGGCTCACATGTGACCCCATCAAGATCGCATATGGTGCACCGAGGGGATAAGAAATTCCCTGAACGGAATCGAATCCACACCATTATGTGTCTGCTTTCAGCAGAATAATAATACCAGCAAAATCAAAGCGATTCACCTCGTCCTTGGAAGGAATACCTTGTCCTTGATTTATTCAGAGTCAGAACTGTCTCAGAATGACCCAGAAAACATGAAATTCCCGTCACATTCACATTCACATTTAGTCTTGACGCATAATTTCTTCAGACAGTTTCTCTCTCACGTGAGGAAGTATATACGGAGACAGAAGAGAAGGTGATGTTTTAGCTCGATGGTCTTTCTCATATGGCTGAACCTGAACTGGGTAAAATTCTCGTAAATGCTGTGTTGTTCGTTTCATTTTATTAATTTTGCTGCAACTTCACTCTGTTCATTCCAATTATCGGAAGTGAATTGGATTTATGTGATTGGAACGTTAAATGTTGCATTCAATTTTGCTCCGAATTTATTTCAGCTTAAAGAAAATACTGATGAGAAAAACAGAAGGTTAAACTGCAAAACAAGATGCCCGTTTTGATGCTCAGTTACTTTGGCAGATTTCAGTGGGTGTCAAATGAACCCAACATCATGGCGATTGTCCTCCCACCTTTAAGGCATGGGATTAAAGCAGGAAATCGATGTCTAAGAGACGGGTCACTTCCTATTCATTATGGAATAGCTTTCCTTGACAATAGACAAAATCTGCTCAGTTCCATTTATAATGCTTCATGTGGAAAATTAATAGAAATCTTTCAAGTCTCTGAGGTTTTTTTTGCTGAATCTTACTCAGCTGCAGACGTTTCCGATATTTCTTTGAATCTGAAGTCGTCCAAATTAGATATTTTTTCCTCGCACCTTCTACCCCCCACACCCCACTTTTACACTTTTACCTGGCCACAGGCTGTCTGTCTCCTGGTGAAACTCACTGCTTGTGGGTCTTTAAATGTACCTTTCCAAATATTTTGGAAACGGATTTACTGAGTGACAGAAATTCTTCTCCCATCATTTATTTGTCCTACATCCATGGTTTTGAAAGCCTGACACTCAGAAATATATGAACTTGAAAGAGGGAATTTACCACATTTTAATCTCGCCAAACCTCAAATACTCTGGAAAACTTCCATTCGGTTTTCCTTGATTCAGAGTCAAATTTTCCAAAACACAAATAAATAAAATTCCATTCCCACTAAACGCCGTCAGCATCGTCTCTAATGTCTTAGCGGCCCAGTAAACGCTGGCAGTGTCCTCTCTGATACAATCACAGATTCCCTACAAGGCAGAAAGTGCAGTTCAGACAATCAGGTCTGTAGGGAGACTCTGAACAGCATCTCAACCAGACCTAGCTCCCTTCTCAATCCCTCCAGGCCTCTGGCTTGTGATTTCAAATAAACCTGCTGGAACAAAACCTGGCATCGTGTGACTGCTGACCTTATCACTGCGTTCCCCATGGCTAATTCACTTAAATTACTGAATTCACTCCCTGGACACATCAGCGCAAATTAACAGGCCAACCCACCTAACCTACAGACTTAACAGCTGTTCGAACCACTGAATAAATGTACCATCTCATTGAACACTATCTGTATCATTTATACAATGGTAACTCAGCCGAGTGAAAGCAAGCTGCGCCCATCAACCTTAATTCAATGTATGCAAACGCGGTTCTGCGCTGTACAACCTCAGTAGCTCGCTAGAAATGTTTCTGCACTCATGTCTGAATGGGTTTGCTCTTTTCTTCCTCAGATTCCTGCTTTAAATAACCATATCAGTCAGGAACAACTCTATATAATGGTTTTCATTGCAACACAAACACAATGTGCAGTTGGCTGAAGTTACGTGTTTGCCCTGTCACTGACAATCTCTCTCCCCAGGAGCTGCAGACCTTCCCCACGCTGATTCAGACAGCACTGTCCTTCCTGTGACATGTCCCATCGAGAATGGAAGGCCAGGCATTAATAACCTTCACTGGGGAACAGAGCGACAGGTTTAAAACCTTTACGATGATCCCAGCGGAGAATTGAGCCCTGTGACAGGAGGGGACACTAACCACGATACTGTGGAGGAGAAAAACATCGAAGGAGGCCCTTCAGCCTGTTGTGGCCGCACTTGTCAAACACAACTGCTTAACGACCTGAATCACGTATTCCATCGTTTAGCCCATAATCTTACAAGTTTTGGCATCACAATTTAACATCTCAATTTTTTTTAAGGTTAGAATGATTTCCGCCTCTCTGATCCTTTCCGCAAATCGACTCAAACTTTTCTGCCTTTTCCCGAAATCTCTTGGCCCCAGTGTTGGATCTCTACATCAATAAGAAACGCTTCTTTCAGTCTATCCTATCCATATCCCTCAGCATTTTGTACATCTCACCCATGTCTTCATCAATCTCCTCTCCTAGGTGACAAACTACCCCAGTCTGTCCAAACTCTCATAACTGAAACTCTTCAGCCCAGACAATATCCCAGTGAATCTCTACTGCAACGTTCCCAGTGCGGTCACATCCATGCAGTACTCTGAATTGCAGAACTGCACACAGTAATCTGGCTAGGGCCGAATGAACTTTTTTTTTCTATTCTGTTACAGTATGAGGCGTCACTGACAGCAACAGTGACCACAGCCACACAGACTAATCGGTATCAATGTGAGAGTCTGTATTCGATTCTGCAATGCCTTACTGAAATAGGAAATGACTCCGCAAACACATGAGGAAAGAGCAGCGCTCAGAAAGCTAGTGCTTCAATAAAACCTGTAAGACCATAACCTGGTGTTGTGTCATTTTAACTTTCTACTCCATCGTCCAACACCGGCATCTCCAAATTAATGAAAGGGGGGTATGGGATGGAAAGTTCGGTCAGTGATCTTAGGAGGGAAGAAATCTCTGAGAACGGGTGGATTTGAATTCTGACATATGAAACACAGAGATGTGAGCGAGCAGAGGTTGAAGGAAAAAAAAATCACCTTGGAGAAAATCAAAACTTTAAAACAACTGATCCCTTTGTGTTTCACAAAAGCCTGGGACACATAGAGGAATTACTCACGGAACTCGGATTCGAACCGAGGTTGCTGCGGCTACAACGCTGAATACTAACCACTATACGATCACGGCAAACCACACACGAACGCACTAAACAGATGGAATAAGTAAAGTATCATAAGAGATGCTCTTGTTCAGACTTTTTACCGTATACTTTACCCATTCAACCCAGGCATTTGCATCCGTGTACACAGTTTCTATTTCGATAGTCTGTTTCAAGTCCTTTACCTCTGTAATTTTTACTACTTTAAGGTCATCAGGAGGGGTGAAAGGTTGTATCTTATTATCCAGTAGTTCTGCCCAATTTCCCTGCTGTCCGCTCTTCAGAAACAACAGCCTGAGAAATCATTCCAGCTTGTTTTCATTTCTATCCCAAATGTTTCATTTAATTTTACCCCGCACACCCCCTGCCAAGAATTGCTTCGTGTCATGTGGTTTTTTTGATCGTTAAGTATATTGGGTTACACTCTATATCGGGACAATCCAGAGCTGGTCGGAATGTGGCCCGGTGCACTGTGACGAGACCATTATACCAAGTACCATCCCCAAGGCCATCCCCATATGATTTAAGATGTATCTCTGAGCTGCACTGTCTCTGATTATCTCCATCCCCACAATTTACTAAACTACATGAATCAGGTCTATTACTTGTGGATTATCAGACTCAGGGACCATAAATAACACGAATGAAAATGATATTTGACAAAAACCCAATAGTAATAGAGCTAGCATCATAACTCTAAGCATCCCCAGCAGTCTAAAGAAAGTGCTGAAGCACCAAAAGACTTAATATACAATCTTACAGAAATAATCCCGCGCTTGCGTCACCACTGTATAATCAGTTTCTCAAATTCGCTTTAGTCTGAGTTTCAGCGGATCTTGCGTTGATTCGGCTGTCCAGATTTCTTCCTCAACTGGAGCGTCCACTGGCCCTTTGATCCGAGTGTAGTGAGTCCAGCCTTTCCCCACCGTCCTTATTGCCGTTTCGGTAGTCAAAAGAGCCTGATACGTCCCTTCGCAGTCTGGCTGCAATTTAGTCTCTGTCCATGATTTTACTAAGACCAAATCTCCCGGCCGGATGGGATGAACGGTGAATTCAAGGGGTGGAGTCTGTGCCAATAAACCCTGTTCCCTGAGGAAAGACAAAGAGGAGGACAAGCCCAGTATATAGTTCTTTAAGAAAAAATCTTTCGTTTCGGGAATTGGCTATTCTCCCTTCCTTCGAAGATAAGGTAATCCAAATAAGATTTCATAGGGCGATAGTCCCAAATCTTTCCTTGGGGCTGTTTGTACTCGCAAGAGAGCTATAGGTAAACATTTGGTTCAAGGGAATGTGGTTTCTATTATCAATTTAGAGAGCTGTCATTTGATAGTGTGGTTCATTCTCTCAACCTTTCCTGATGATGGCGGGTGCCATGGAGTATGGAACTCCCAGGAAATTCCCAACCCTTTCGTTACCCTCTGTAACACTTTAGAGGTAAAATGAGTTCCTTGGTCGGAATCTATATTGTTCCCTAGCCCATATCGGGGAATTATGTGCTCCAATATTGTTTTAGTCACCCCACTCGCAGTGGCAGTAGCTCGGGGGTATACCTCAACCCAACCAGATAGATGATCTACTCCGACCAGCATATATTTTAGTCTTCCTACTCTGGGTATTTCAGTATCATCTACTTGTATACTCTGGAAGGGTCTCTGTCTGGGTCTCTTCCTCCTGGGGTCTGTTTTCTCAGGACTTTCTTATTTACCTTTCTGCATATTATACATCCCTCACATATATGTTTAGCAATCGTATATATTCATTTACATCCATATTCTCTAAGAACTAAATCACACATGGCTTGTACTCCCCAATGGCTGCCATGATGTGGGACAGCCATAATTTCTCGCATCATCATTTTGTTGAACGTTTACTTTCCATCAGGTAACCTCCAATGCCCGTCAGCTGTTTTTACAGCCCCTAAATCTTGCAATTCTTTTTCCTCTCTTTCAGTAAATGTAGGAGCTTCCCGAGGACCTGGGACAGGAGGTATTAGGAAATGGATCACCACTTCTTATGGGCTCAGGGCTGCTTCCTTAGCCACTTCATTAGCTAACCTATTCCCCCTAACTTCTGGTCCATTTCTATTCTGATGACCATTTAGATGCACTACTGTTATTTCTCGGGGGAGTAATAGGGACTCCAAGACCCGTTTAATCAACTCCTCATATGCCAATTCCTTCCCCGGGCTATTGATCAGTCCTCATTCCTGCCATATCTTTCCGAACGTGCCAACACCAAATGCATACTTGGAGTCAGTGTATAATGTTCTCTCTTTATTTTCTAACGCCCTAAGGCTCTTTCCAATGCATAGAGTTCGCAGGTCTGTGCTGACCACCCATTTGACAACCTTCCTGCCTCTACCACACTACATTCCGTCCCATCGACGACTGCATACCCATTATGTCTTTTCTCTTCAGTCACCCGGGATCATCCGTTTATAAAATGTGGGGCTCCTGCATGAAGCGGAACATCTCTCAGGTTCATGCGGGCCTTAGTTTGGTATTCTATAATGTCAAGGCAGTCGTGCCCTGGATTCTGAGGAGATTCTCCTTCCCCTTTCCAAAGAAAGGCAGCTGGATTTAAACAATTGTCAGTGACCAACACTAGATCATCCTTTTCTATTAATATTGCCTCATATTTCAGAATCCGCGAGTCAGTCCACCATCGCCCAGCTTTTTGGTTTAGGATCGTTCTCACTTGGTGTGGGGTGCTTACTCTTAGGGCTCCCCCAAATGTAAGCTTTCTGCTTTCCTCCACCAACAGTGCAGAGGCAGCCACGGCCTGGACACACTCAGGCCACCCCCGGGATACTGGATCCAATAGCTTCGAAAGATATGCTACTGGCTGTCTCGTTCATCCCCACCTCTGGCTTAATACTCCCAAAGCCGCTCCCTTATCTATGGTAGCAAAGAGGTGGAAAGGTTTATCGAGAGAAGGTAAGGCTAACATGGGCCATGGACCAGATCTCTTTTGAATTCTTAGATAGCTTTTCCTTTTCTTCCAAACTCAGACACTTTGGTTCCTTCTGGAAAAGTTTGAGATATAATTTATTCGTCTTTTGAGCATAAGAATCAATCCACAATCTGCAATATCCCGTTAAACCCAAAACATTACGTAATCCCCGTTTGCTCCTGGGCAGCGGAATCCCCACTATTCCCTCTACTGTTTCGGCCTTATCTTTCGCTTTCCCTCCCTAACTAAATGTCCCAAGTATTTCACTTCTTGCTCCACAGATTGTAGTTTATTTTTAGATACCCTCAGTCCTTGCTGACCCAGGAAATTCAATAATTTGTTAGTTGCTTCTACTACTCTTTCTCATCTTTTTCCTATTACTAAAATGTCGTCTACATATTGCAACAGGGTCGTCCCCTTGGGGCTGCTAAATTTCTCCAATATTTGTTCTAACATCTGTCCAAATAAATCCGGGGATTCCATAAACCCCTGGGGAGCACGGCCGACCGGTATTGCTGTTTCCATCCTGTCTTGGGATCTTCCCATTCAAAGGCGAACAAATTCCTACTTTCCTCCACCAAGGGACAAACCCAAAAGGCATCCTTTAAATCTATCACACTAAACTATTTGTGGTCATGAGGGATCTTACTTAATAATGTATAGGGATTTGTCACCACTGGGTGCCTGATCTGTACTATTCAATTCAATGTTCTCAAAACCTGCACCAACCGATAAGTTCCATCGGATTGTCGCACTGGTAGAATTGGGGTATTAATAGGAGACATACATGGCTCCAACAGTCCATCTCTAATCAGTCCCTCAATTACTGGCTCCAGTCCTCCTTTACCTTCTATGGAAATGGGACATGTTGCTCATAAACAACGTCCCCTTTCCTTTGTAAACTTATTTCTAGAGGACGGATCTGTATTTTTCCATGGTTCCCTTCTCTAGCCCATACAATAGGGTCTATCTCTCTCTCCACATCTTCTGTCAACATTGTCATTTGTACAAATAATTCTTTTTCCTTAATTCAAATTCCAGTCCTAAGAGGATAATTAAGTCTCTCCCGAATAAGTTACTGCCTCTCTCAGGGATATACAGCGGTTCCCCTGTGACTCTATCCTTAGGACTTTTATCATCATAGGTTCAAATTCTGGAACAGTAAATCCTTCCCCTTTTACCTCGGAAACAGTAATTGACTGTGTTGACATTCCTTCTTTCTTTGGTTTAAAATTCAGCGATGACTGTGCAGTCCCCGTATCTACGAGGAATACTACCTCTTCTCTACAGGGTCCCTCTTTCAGGTTTATCAAGGGGTCCTGGTCGGCCCCCGAGGGCAGGAACCCCTGACAACCCTATTCTTCAACAAAATTCATAAGCGGAATTGACCTTTCTTCCCTGTGTAGATCAGGACACTCCAGCTTAAAATGCCCGGGTTTCTGCAATAACAGCATCCTGCCTGTGGAGACTTGCATCTCTGCCCCTGTCGCCCGAAACCTCTATCAAATGATCCCCCTTTTCTTCTCCTTCTCCCTCTTCCTCTCTTTCCTACATGATGCCACCTACCGCTCCAGTTGCTCACTATTGGTTCCATTCTTTTCTTAACTACCTCATCAACCGTAGCTACCATCATTTTTGCCTTCTGTTTTTGTCTCTCATCCTCTCTCTTTGCAAACACTTTCTGTGCCTCTCTTAACAGTTCATCTAATGGTATTTCACTCCTCCCTTCTATCTTCAGTATCTTTCTCTGTGTCTCGCCATGCCTTTGTCACAAACATACTTTCAAAAGACCCTGTGTCACTGGGTCCTCAGGGTTCATTCCAGAGTATTTCCACATTGAGTCTCTTAATCTTTGCAAGAAAGCTGAGTGTGTCTCATCTTTCTCCTCTTTAACTTCAAAGGATTTAGTCAAATTCTCCGACTTCGGAACTGCCTCTCTTATTCCTTTTAGAATCAGGTCTTTCAATTCCATCATTTATTTCCTATGCTCCGGGTTTTGATTTTCCTACTGGATGTCACTGAGGGGAAACTCCGTCTCTCCCTGTCTAGTATCCTCATCCCTAATGGGAAGTTCCCATATTTTAATGGCTGCTCCGGGTATAAGTCCCCTTTCTTCCCCAGTAAATAGTACATTCAAAATAGACATTAACTCAGTCCACGTATACAGACTGGGCACCAAGAATTGATCAATTTGTTCAGACAACCCTACCGTTCCTCAATCAGGACCTTCATCTCCTTTTTAAATGTTCTGACCTCCCCACTGGTGAGGGGGACAGTTTCAAACCCAACCTTTTTGTCTGCTATTCGTACCTCCCGAAGGGGATAAGTCTTTATATTCTTCCCCTTTTTTTGTTTTAGTTTTTCCCCCTTAGGCTTTCGTTTAGATACTCTAGAGGCCTCCTCTACATCTACTTTATCTTCCCTTCCTTTTGTTGCGGATTGATAGTGGGGACCAATAACATCCCCGTGCACCACCCCTTCGTTCTCCTCTTGTGGGTCATCCGTTCCCTGTCCCTGTCTGTCTGTCTGTCTATGGCCCTCCCCCATTTTCACCCAATATGATGTCATGGTACGGTGGGGGGGGGAGGGGGGGTGGGGGGCGGGTGTGCAAACAGGCAAAAGGATCCCAGGGACTGGGTCGGGTAGAGGGGGAATCCCTTGTCTTCACTACCATCATTCCCAAGCTGCCCTTCCAACAGGACGCATTCTCCGCCTCTTCTTGACTAAAAGTTTGTTTTTTATTCACATACATACCTAAATACTGACAGACCCAATCCTCGCCTGAACCGTACTTTGGCCAGAAGACAGCCAGACGAAGGATTGGGTCTTTGGTCCATACTAAACAACAATATTTCATCATTTTCTTTTTATCTTTTTCCCTTGTACAAGTGTTACTTGTCCATTCCTTCAACATCCTCCCCAACGGACATTCAGGAGGAATATTACCAGGGACTTTTTCTTCATTTACTCAGTGACAGTTCGACTTTCTCTGCCGACACCCCATTTCTTGGTGCCCTCACCAGTCACTCAGTGATTAAATACCCCTTTTCCTGGCCACCAAGTTTATACTTAAAAGTCAGTTTTCTGATGTTGGTCTGTTCACAGAGTTGCCTGGCCCCTTTTCTACATATTTTTTATCGACCTTGTTTCACTGTCTGATTCAGATATCTCTCTTGTGGGATTCGTACCTGTCACCCAAGGGAGAGGACAAAACTGGGACAAGAAACCGCTCCTCAATTGTGAATGGGAGGCATCTTCGCAGTGTCCAGGGCCAGGCACTCCCCCCGGCGATGGAAGAATATCCAGGATGATCCCGCAATTGCGAGAAACTTAGCCCACTCACTTCAATAATTTCAGTGCGAGATAAGATCTGAAGCAATCAGTATGTTTATTATACGCTTGCAAGCGTGGTGCCTGAAATAGACTCGCAGAGTTTAGCAAGTACA
This sequence comes from Chiloscyllium punctatum, assembly GCF_047496795.1. NCBI lineage: Eukaryota > Metazoa > Chordata > Chondrichthyes > Orectolobiformes > Hemiscylliidae > Chiloscyllium > Chiloscyllium punctatum. The sequence continues at coordinate 12,080,961 of NC_092756.1, forward strand.
TAGGATTCACTACTCAAAACCCGGTGCCCATTACTATTGTTTCTCTCTTGCCTTATCTGGCCTTGTGCATAACAAAGTACAGGTTTTACTTGGCCATTTCACCACATCCTGACTGTGGTCAACTGTAAGGTATATCCTCCTTCACTGTGATCTATTTCCCTCACTTGTGACATTCCCTCCCTTTCCAGAACCATATTGAAACTTACGACCTTTTAATTGGGGTTTGGTTTTTGTTTTTGCAGAAATGGGAAACAAATGCTTATAACTACTGCTTGTACAAGCATATCTGGCTTAACCTACATCCTCACAGCACCTTAACTATTTGTCTGTACCATATACTATTGCTTGCAGACACCTTTCATTCTTGTATGCACATTTTAGCTAATATGAAAACAATTATATATTTCCTTAATGTAGGTTTCATTCTTGTTGACTCAGCTCTTGGTTGAAACAATTACAAACTGGTGTGAGCTCATTTACCTTGCATAAGTAATTATGATTGCAGAAGTAACACTACTTCACCTGAAACCCATCGTTAGTAGTGTCGTGAACAAAGAAGAACAAAGAATACAGAGAATGTGCAGCCCAGGAACAGGCCCTTTGGACAGCCGAGCCTGAGCCGGTGCAAATCAACTATCTAAACATGTCACCCAATTTCTAAGCATCTGTATCCCTCTGCTTCTCACTTACTCATGCATCTGTCCAGGCGCACCTAAAATGAATCTACCGTGCCTGCCTCTACTACCTCTGCTGGCAACGCATTCCAGCACCTACCATCGTCTGTGTAAAATACTTTCCATGTCTATCTCCCTTAAACGTTTCACCTCTCTCATTGAACGTGTGACCTCTCATTATTGAATCCCTCATCTTGGGAAAAAGCTTATCTCTATCCACCCTGTCTGTACCCTTCATGATATTGTAGACCTCAATCAGGTCCCCTCAATCTCGTTTTTTTCTTATGATAGCAGAAGTAATCTACTCAACCTCTCTTCAGAGCTTGCATCTTCCATACAAGGCAACATCTGCGTAAATCTTCCCCGCATTCTCTCCTAAACGTCCACATAATTTTGGTAATTTGGCGACCAGAACTATACAAAGTAGTCTAAACGCGGCCGAAACAAACTCTTGTACAATTTTAGCAGGACTTGCCTGCTCTTATACTTAATGCCATATCCGGTTAAGGCAAGCATACCATATGCTTTCTTGACCACTCTATCCACCTGTGAAGTCACCTTCAGGTTATAAAGGACCTGAACTCCCAGATATCTCTTCTCATCAAGTTTACCCGAGTCTCTTCCGTTTACTATATTACTTTGCTCTGGAATTAGACTTCCCCAAATCATCACCTTACATTTGCTTGGATAGAACACCATTTGCCACTTCTCTGCTCAAGTCTTCTGTCTATATTCCCCTTCATTCTTTGACAGTCCCCTATGTTTTCTGGCTACTCCACCAATCTTTGTGTCATCTGCAAATGTCGTGGTGATATACTGGGCTATCAACCTTTGGAGATTGGAATATGGCAGTTGTTCATCCCATGCAGCAAGGAACCATGTTTGATGCTTTTTCCCAGTGAAGTACCACTGTTTCCTGATGTAGATCAATAATTCAAACTTTTTTATTAGGAGTCATGATTTAGAAGTTTACTGATGATACATAGTCTTGTAGTTGACTCTGATGAATAATGTCAGGGATCGCAGGGATGTATCCTTCAGGTGGAAAGGCAACATGGTGAATGGAATTGAATACAGACCAATGAGTGGTGGTGAATTTGGGGAGTTGTAACAATAACAGTGAGGATTCTGATTGGTGAACAGGAACAAAGAGATCTTGGAATGGGCATTTACAGATCCCTGAAGACAGGGACAGGAAGATCATTTGTTCGAGAGGTTTTTGGATATTTTCTATTGTTGACCACAGACTGTGGATGATATTCGATCTTTAGCAACCGCCAGTTTAGGAAACAACTAAAGGAATGAGCACAAGTCTGGTCCATGCAATAATCTACATTTTTAATAATTGAAAGATGAAAGATAGAGGGCTGAAATATCAATCTTTGCCCATCAAACTACTTCACCACTCAATGAATTTATCACTGATCCCTCTCCAAGTCATGCTGGTATTTGCCTTGGATGGTAATTTGCAAATGGTGATGGTTCAGTGCATCTTCATCCTTGTCCTTATGGTCGGGACAGTTTTTGAGCTTTGAAGGTTCTGTCAACAAAGCCTGGATGACTTACTCCAGTGAATTTTCTATGTGGTGCACTCTGCTGCAATTGTGCCTTAGCAGTTAAGGGAATAAATATTCAGGTGTTGAACAATATACAGTTAAGTGACTGCATTGTCGTGGAGGGTGTCCAGTTCCTTAAGTGGTATTGAAGCTACACGCACCTCGGCAAATGGAGACAGTTCTGTTAAACATCTAATTTGTGCGTTGCAGACGATGTAGGCTTCACGAAGACAAGAGTTGAGTTAATAATCAAACAAAGTCGACCAACGGACAGGTTTTTGTCGTCAACTTCTTTATAGGGGTGGTCAGGTTCCATTTTTCCTTAATCAGAGCTCCAAGGACGATTACACGGAGGAATTCAGTTACATTGAAGTCATTAAATGTCAATCGAATATGATTATATTCTCATTTGTCAGAGTTATCTTCGCTGTATTTGGTCCTTCTGTGGGTCAATCCGATTCTAATCGCTTTCTGATTTCAAGTTCCAATTCCCATCTGCGCCTGAAATGTCAACCCGTTTCCTCGTCGAATTTTCTTCACCTGTCTTAATAATATGTAAGGGACAGCACAGACTTACTAACATGTTGTTAACTCTGAATACAGTAGAACATCGTGAAATGATTGGTTAGGCTGGGATTATTCTCCTTCATCAAAGGAGGAGATGGGGAACTTTATAATCACATAATAACAATTATAAATGTTCAATATTCGTGGGATCTTGACAGGGTAGATACGGGCAGGTGGCTTGCCCTGTTCTCTGAGGAGAGCAACAGAGGACATAATCTCAGAATTAGATATTGCCTATTTAATTCAGAAATGAGGAGCAATTTCTTTGCTCAGGGGTTAAAGAATCTGTGAAATTTTCCAATAACCGCTGTTGAGACTGTGTGGTTGGGTACTTTCAAACTGTGCCAGATAGTAAATCAGAAAGATGATGACACTTTGTCGAGCTACGTGAGCAGAAAGAAATTCAAGATTATCAGATCAATATGTTAAAAATCACACAACACTTTTTTATAGTCCAACAGGTTTAATTGAAAGCACATTAGCTTTCGGAGCGACGCTCCTTCATCAGGTGATAGTCAGGTGACTATCACCTGATGAAGGAGCATCGCTCAGAAAGCTAGTGCTTCCAAGTAAACCTGTTGGAATATAACCTGGTGTTGTGTGATTTTTAACTTAGTCCAACACCGGCATCTCCAAATCAGATCAATCATGAATGGTTGAGCAGACTCCTTGGGCTGAATAGCATATTTCCACTTGGTTTAACATTTCGTCTCAGGCTTTATTTTATTCATAGGTTCAGAATTGTGAGGGGATGGGATGAAGTGACAGGAAAGGTTTAGTAAACAGATCAGACAGATCAGGAACAAAGCTCATAAACACAGGAAAAATAAATGTGCTGTGATCTGGGGGCAACAAATGACACAGGGTCCCAGCACAGGTGGCTGTGCACAGAAGCTGTGATTGCTGAAGGAAGGTGCTTTATCTTATACAGTTGGCAAGTCAGTGATCACGCTGGACGATGGATCGTTGTATGATTGACACACAGCAGAAATTGGTGAAAGAATGAAATGTTTGTTTCATTGGAGAAATTTTCTGTGGTTCCAATTCCGAGTGACTGTTTGAAATACTGATCAGATCTTTGTGTGAAGTGTTAGGTTAAATTACTCATGAACAACCTCACTGGATACACTTGTGCGCTCGATCTCTTGTTATTTCTTTCTCTTTGTTACGATGTAAATTCATAGAAAGACAAGATGGAATGTCGGGCAGGAAGAAAAATGCGTTCCTTCTCATGATACCAATTTCATCTACAATTGAATAGAATGACTGCTCTCACTCTTCATTTCGACTTTAATGTGGTGTCGATTATTTGTGAATCGCCCGTGCAGTGAAGGGCAAGAACAAGATTCTCGATCCAGTGTATACCAGAGGGTGAGGTGCAAAGGAAAACTGCTAGAGTGGTGCGTAAAGTTAGTAACCAGAGTGTGACTCGAACCCGTGAATGTGGAGCACAGCAATGTAATAAACCAGCACCGTAATCTCACAGTCTCCTCTGCACATTTTGTAGTGGGGTGACATGTGACCTCATCAGGTTACATGTAGTGAAAGTCATGGATGAGAAAGTTCCAGAGCGAAATCAAATCCACACCATTGTGTTACTGCTTTCACTAGAATTATCATAACAGCAAATCCCAATAAATAGCCAAGCTGGTCAGAATGAATAGCTGTCATTAATACATTCTGAGTCAGAACTGAGTGCTAGATCTTATAGTCAGGATGAAACAGGACAAGAATTTTCCGTCATATTTACACCTACATTTGACTCATAATTTCTTCAGTCACTTTCTCTTTCACGTGAAGAAGCAGCCATGGTGAGTGAAATAAAGGCAATGTTGTTGCTCAATGGCCTTTCTCATATGGCTGAAGCTGAATTGGATTCAATCGCAAGAAATGCTGATTTATTCGTTTCATTTTAATTTTGCTGAAACCTCACCAGGTCCATTGTAATAATCAGAAGTGAATTAGATATATCTCATTGGAACGATTAATGTTGTATTCAAATTTGCTCTGACTTAATTTCAGCTTAAGGAAAATACTGCTTAGAAAAACAGAGGGTTAAAGTGCAAAAGAAAACCCACCAGTTTTGTTTCTTGTTGCTTTGGCAGATTTCACTGAGTATTAAATGGACCAAATATCATGGTGTTTGTTCTCACATCTTTAACGCATGTGATGAAAGCAGGATGTCTGATAAGCTAGAAGAGATACCTGTTAGGAAGGAAGATGTGTTGGACATTTTGAACAACTTGAGGATAGACAAGTCCCCCGGGCCTGACGGGATATATCCTAGGATTATGTGGGAAGCAAGAGAGGAAATTGCAGTACCGTTGGCAATGATCTTCTCGTCTTCAAAGGCAACTGGGGTGGTACCAGGGGACTGGAGAGTAGCGAATGTTGTGCCCCTGTTCAAAAAAGGGAATAGGGATAACCCCGGGAATTACAGGCCAGTTAGTCTTACTTCTGTGGTAGGCAAAGTAATGGAAAGGGTACTGAGGGATAGGATTTATGAGTATCTGGAAAGACACTGCTTGATTAGGGACAGCCTTGCCAGCCTCCACAGCACGGATTTGTGAAGGGTAGGTCTTGCCTTACAAGTCTTATTGAATTCTTCGAGGAGGTGACCAAGCATGTGGACGAGGGTAGAGCAGTGGATGTAGTGCACATGGATTTTAGTAAGGCATTTGATAAGGTTCCCCATGGTAGGCTTATGCGGAAATCAGGAGGCATGGGATAGAGGGAAATTTGGCCAGTTGGATAGAAAACTGGCTAACCAGTCGAAGTCAGAGAGTGGTGGTAGATGGTAAATATTCAGCATGGAGTCCAGTTACAAGTGGAGTTCCGCAGGGATCAGTTCTGGGTCCTCTGCTGTTTGTAATTTTTATTAATGACTTAGAGGAGGGAGTCGAAGGGTGGGTCAGTAAATTTGCAGATGATACAAAGATAGGTGGAGTTGTGGACAGTGAGGAGGGCTGTTGTCGGCTGCAGAGGGTCTTAGATATGATGCAGAGCTGGGCTGAGGAGTGGCAGATGGAGTTCAACCCTGCCAAGTGTGAGGTTGTCCATTTTGGAAGAACAAATAAGAATGCGGAATACAGGGTTAATGGTAGTGTTCTTGGTCAGGTGGAGGAACAGAGGGATCTTGGGGTCTATGTACATAGATCTTTGAAGGTTGCCACTCAGGTGGATAGAGTTTGTAAGAAGGCCTATGGAGTATTATCGTTCATTAGCAGAGGGATTGAATTCAAGAGTCGTGAGGTGATGTTGCAACTGTACAGGACTTTGGTTAGGCCACATTTGGAGTACTGTGTGCAGTTCTGGTCGCCTCACTTTAGGAAAGATGTGGAAGCTTTGGAGAGGGTGCAGAGAAGATTTACCAGGATGTTGCCTGGAATGGAGAGTAGGTCGTACGAGGATAGGTTGAGAGTTCTCGGCCTTTTCTCGTTGGAACGGCGAAGGATGAGGGGTGACTTGATAGAGGTTTAGAAGATGATCAGAGGAATAGATAGAGTAGACAGTCAGAAACTTTTTCCCCAGGTACAACAGAGTGTTACAAGGGGACATAAATTTAAGGTGAAGGGTGGAAGGTATAGGGGAGATGTCAGGGGTGGGTTCTTTACCCAGAGAGTGGTGGGGGCATGGAATGCGCTGCCCGAGGGAGTGGTAGAGTCAGATTCATTGGCGACCTTTAAGTGGCAGTTGGATAGGTACATGGGTGGGTGCTTAATCTAGGATAGAAGTGCGGCACAACATCGTGGGCCGAAGGGCCTGTTCTGTGCTGTATTGTTCTATGTTCTATGTTCTATGTTCTATGTTCTATGTTGAATGTTCTATGTTCTGTGTTCTATGTTCTAAGTCGATCTCCAAGCAACTGGTCACTTCCTTCTCATTATGTAATATCTTCCGTACTCAATAAATAAAAATCCACTCAGTTCCATTTACAATGCTTTAGGTGGAATAGTATGCCAAATCTTTCAAAATGCAGAGTTTTGGAAGCGAATCTTATTCAGTTTTGCACACATTAAAGAAATTTCTTTACATTTAAAGTCAACCAACTTCGACATTGTTTCCCGCAACTTCCGACCGACTACAATCCACCTCTGCACCTTTACCTAGCCACACACTGTCTCTCTCCTTGTGAAATTTATTCCTTGTAAGTCACCAATTGTGCCTTTCCAAATATTTTGAAAAACAGATTCTTGCAGTGATAGCGAATCTGTTCTCATCATTTCTTTGTCCTTCCAAGGTTTTATCAAAGGTATTGAAAGCCTGTCATCTAGATGTTTACTTACTTGAAAGAGGGAATTTTCCACCTATTTAGTCTGTTCAAACATTTCATAACCTGAAAAAATCCCATTAAGTTTTCCTTGGTTCAGGGAAAACTGTTCTCAATTTTCCAAGAAGACAAGTGAATAAAATCTCATCCTCAGTACAACCCCATCAGCATCTTCTCTAATGGCTTTACACCCCAGTAAACACCGTCATTATCAATTCATAGAATCAAGGAATCCTACAGTGTAGAAAGAACATTTCAGTCAATCGAGCCGGTGTCGACTCTCTGAAGAGCATCTCACCCAGACCTAGCTCCCCTCCCTATTTCCTTATATTTCACCTGAAGACGGGGAATCCCTCCCCCTTATGATTTCAAATAAACCTGTTGGAGCATAACCTGACGTCATGTGACTTCTAACCTCATCCCCACGTTACCCATGGCTAATTCACCTAATTTACTTAATTCACTCCCTGGACACGAGAGGGCAATTTAACTTTGCCAATCAACCTAATCCTCCCTCTGAACAGCAATGCGAATTACTGAGACAATGTTGCATCATACTGAGCAAATGCTGTATCATTTTTTAATGGTTTTCTACCCTGGTAACAGCCTCATCAAAACAAATGAACCCAAATTCAATGTATGGAAACTCTACTCTGAAATTTACAATTTCATTCACGCTGCGGGAAATTTTTCTGCACTCATATTTGAATGCGTTTATGTTGTTTCTTCCTCAGCTTCCTGCTTCTAGTAAACACTTCAATCCGAAACAAGTCTGTCAAATGCTTTTCATTCCAGCACAGGCACAAGGTGAAGTTTGCAGAAGTCACGTTTTTGGCCGTTCACTGACACTCTGCCTCCTTGAGAGTTGCAGTCCTTCCCCACCTTTAAGGAGAAAGTGAGGACTGCAGATGCTAGAGATCAGAGCTGAAAATCAGATCACAGCAACGAACGAGGGGCGAAGAATAAATATTGTTCAGGCTAGTCATACTCACACCCGGTAGGTGAATGAGGAAGAATGAAAAGACATTCACAACATGAAATGTTTGTATCTGTGTGGACACAATTTGAGACGATCATTCACCCTGTGTGGAACAAAGGACACTGATACCACAGAGAAAGCAGGGCAATGTGGAATCTGTTGGAAGGGAATCAATTAACCGCGGAAATGGAAACTCATTTAATCAGGAACACTGGGGAGAGACCGTTCACCAGTCCCGCGTGTAGGAAGGGATGACTGAGCAAAACAACCTCGGAGCCTCCAGCAGGATTACATATCCCATCAGGTGTTCGGTCATGCTGTTAATGCTGCTGTTAATCCCAACCAGCTGCCTGCTCCATAGTGTCAGTCAGAGTCATGCAACATGAAAACAGGCCTGTCAGTCTAACCGATCCATGCTGAATATACTGCCAAACTAACCCATTCCCGTCTGCCTCCTCCTGTACCCGCTGAGTGGTGATAATGCCCTTGTAGTTTTATTACTGTGTTGTTAATCCAAAACCCAGGTAATATTTTGGGGACAAGGGGTTCAGGTCCTGTCATGACAGGTAGTGGAGTTTGAATTCAGTAAGCACCTGGAGTTGAAGAGTCTCGTGATGACATGAATCTGTTGTGTGGAAAATCCCATCTGATTCACTCATGCCAGTTCGGGAAGCATCCTGCCATATTCATCTGCTCTGTCCCACAGGAGACTCCAGATGGATAATACCGTGGTTGACTCTTAAATGCCCTCTGGGAAATAACTGATGCACTAGGCATGAATAAATTTATTTTAAAAATCCCACTTTCCCATTCATGTTTGGAATTAATTGTCCATTAAATGTTGCAAACATACCCTCATCCATCACTTCCTCAGCAAGTTAATTACACACGTAAAACACCGTCCCTAAAAAAAATGCCTTTTGTCTTTTTTTAAAAAAAATCTCTCTTTTCATCTTAAACATATGCCCTCTCGTCTTGAAATCCCCCTCCTGGGAAAAGGCCGCTATCGTTAACTCTAAACTTCCCACTCAATAATTCATAAACTTCTGACAGGTCGCCGCTCAAAACCCTAACCTAGAGTGAAAACACTCTCAACTAGGAGAAAGTGAGAACTGCAGATGAGAGATCAGAGTCAAGAGTGTTGTGCTGAGAAAGCATAGCAGATCAGGCAGCATTTGAGGAGCAGGAGAATCGACATTTCGGGGAAGAGCCTTGTGAAGGACACTTGCGCGAAAAAAAAATTGATTCTCCTGCTCCTGGGATAGTGCCTTACCTGATGTGGTTTTCCAGCACCCCGATCTCGAATCTGAAAATAGTCTCAGCCTATCCAGCCTTTCATTAGATCTCAAACCTTCCACAGGCAACAAGCATGTATACCTTTTGTGAACCTACGCCAGCTGAATAATATCATTCCTACAACTGGGCGACCAGAACTGGAAATAATATTCCAGAAGAGGCCTCATCAATGTCCTGCAAAACTTCAACATAACGTCCCAACTCCTATACACAAAGGACTGAGCAATGAAGGGAAGTATGTTAAATGCCTTTGAACCATCTTGTCTGTTGGTAATGCAAATTACGAGGAATTATGTACCTGCACACCGAGCTTCCCTGTTCTCCAACATAGGCAAAGCCATCCTCTTTTTGTTGTACCAAAATGCAATACCTTCCATTCATCCAGATTGAACTCAATGTTACATTTTTCAGTCCAACGATTCATTGGATTAAGATTCTTTTGAAACTTAGATAATATTCCTCACTGTCTACAATTCTGGCGTCGCTTGCAAACCTACGCTGCATGCCAGCTGTGAGTTCCACTGTTTTCTCATATAGATCAATGATTCATATTTATTTGTAGTGGCCGTGATTTAGCAGTGTGCAGATCATACAACAGTTAGCCATACCATTAACCATGAGGAAGAAAGCCGCAGACTGCAGGGAGATATCAAACAATTTGAAATAAAAATGGTGAAAGCAATTCATTCCAGGGAATTGGGTGATACTGAAGCAAAATTAAACTTCAAACCAGCTGCCCACGCTCCAGCTGTGGCACTCAGCTGTCTCAGTAAGATGCACTGTAGATTGCTGTTATTATAAACGGGAACAAATGTTCCCTTCTACCCCCCCCTTTGACCAGAAGCACTCCAAACCTTGGAATTGCTTGCGCCTCTAAACCATCAGAGAAATACCGTACATTCTCCAGTTGCGTCACTTGAGCCATCGAGTATCTCTGCGACCTCATTCCCATCTCGATTTCAAATTGGTTATTTGCGACTGCCCCACTCAGTTCCTCTGATTCTGGGGCTAGGAACTGGGACTATGTGGCAGCAGTGGTTACTGCCTTGTGTCGGGAAACTCGAGAAGTAGCCGATGTTAAACTGCATTGTTATTGAAGTATACATTTCAACAAAAGCTTGGTAAAAACAATGACTGCAGATGCTGGAAAACTGATTCTGGATTAGTGGTGCTGGAAGAGCACAGCAGTTCAGGCAGCATCCGAGGAGCAGTAAAATCACCGTTTCGGGAAAAAAGCTCTTCAACAAGAAGACAGGCAGAGAGCCTGAAGAGTGGATAGATAAGTGAGAGGAGGGTGGGGGTGGGGAAAAAGTAGCATAGAGTACAATAGTTAAGTGGGGGAGGGGATGAAGGTGATAGGTCGGGAGGGAGGCTGGAATGGATAGGTGGAATAGAAGATAGGCAGGTAGAACAAGTCAGGACAAGTCATGGGGACAGTGCTAAGCTGGAAGTTTGGAAATGGGGTGAGGTGAGGGAAGGGGAAAGGAGGAAACTGTTGAAGTCCACATTGATGCCCTGGGGTTGAAGTGTTCCGAGGCGGAAGATGAGGCGTTCTTCTTCCAGGTGTCTGGTGGTGAAGGAGCGGCTGTGAAGGAGGCCCAGGACCTCCATGTCTTGGGCAGAGTTGGAGGGAGAGTTGAAATGTTGGGCCACGGGGTGGTATGGTTGATTGGTGCGGTTGTCCCAGAAATGTTCCATAAAGCGCTCTGGTCGGAGGCGCTCAGTCTCCCCAATGTACAGGAGACTGCACCGGGAGCAACTGATTCAATAAATGATATGTGGATGTGCAGGTAACAAAAGCTGCACTGTCCCCGGAGTATTTGATGTTTTGGAGAAATCTATTTGTCTCAGCCTTCAACACATTAATGATGGAATCACCACAGACACTGGGGGAACCGATGTTAAACGGTCAGCCGATTCTGAGTTCCCACACATCTGCCACTGTTCGCTCAGCACTGATATTGTGTATTTGTTGCTCTGCCTTATATTTCTTATGATACTTTGCTTATTATGAGCATTTAGCGTGTTCGTATTTGGTTTGCCATGATCGTATAGTGGTTAGTACTCTGCGTTGTGGCCGCAGCAACCTCGGTTCGAATCCGAGTCACGGCAGTAATTGCTCTATGTGTCCTAGGCTTTTGTGAAACACAAAGGAATCAGTTGTTTGAAAGGTTTGATTTTCTCCAAGGTGATTTTTTTTTCCTTCAAGCTCTGCTCGCTCACATCTCTCTGTTTCATATGTCAGAATTCAAATCCACCTGTTCTCAGAGATTTCTTCCCTCCTACGATCACTAACCGAACTTTCCATCCCAGACCTCCACCTCATTAATTTGGAGATGCCGGTGTTGGACTATGGAGTACAAAGTTAAATATCACCCAACACCAGGTTATGGTCTTACAGGTTTAATTGAAGCACTAGCTTTCAGAGCGCTGTTCTTTCATCATGTGTTTGCGGAGTCATTTCCTATTTCACTAAGGCATTGCAGAATCTCATACAGACTCTCACATTGATACCGATCAGTCTGTGTGGCTGTGGTCACTGTTGCTGGGTGAACGTTCCCCAACCCCACCATCGGGACCTGCAGACAATTTGATCCATTTGGTTACTGCTGTTGTGAGATCAATACTCATGTAGCAGCTTTTACTGATATAGACCAGATATTATTGGGGGGTGGGGGGGCGGGGAGTCCACCTCAGGAAAATGGCACAGAACAGTTTCGGGGAAAAGCGAGTTAATTGGATAAGATCAGTTTCACTACTTTTCTGCAATGGCCAAGCGCTATTACCACTGAACACTGAACTGTTAATTCAGACACCACGGACCTGGATTTGACTCTGACCATGCTAGGTGGTAGAATTGGGATTCAATAAATATCTGGAATTATGAATCTAATAACTCCTATATATCCATGTTCAATTGTTGAAAATAAAACAAAACAATCTGACGTCATTTAAGGAATGAAACTGCCATTCTGACCTGCTCGGGCCTCCATGTAACTCAAGACTCACTACAAGATGGTTGAGTCTCAACTACCGCTGTGCAATTAGGGATAGCAATCAATACTGCCGAGCCAGCGACGCCCTCATACTGTAACAGAATAGAAAAAAAAAGTTCATTCGGCCCGAGCGAGATTACAGTGTGCAGTTCTGCAATTCAGAGTACTGCATCGATGTGATCGCACTGGGAAAGTTGCAGGAGAGATTCACTGGGATATTGTCTGGGCTGAAGAGTTTCAGTTGTGAGGAGAGATTGGACAGACTGGGGTTGTTTGTCGCCTAGCAGAGGAGATTGGAGAAGACATGACTGAGATGTAATAAATACTGAGGAATATGGATAGGATTGACCGAAAGAAGCCTTTGTTATTGATGGAGGGCTCGAACACCGGGGCCAAGAGATGTTGGGAAAAGGCAGAAAGGTTTGAGTAGATTTGTGGAAAGGGTCAGAGAGGCGGAAATCATTCTAACCTTTAAAAGAATTGAGATGTTAATTTGTGATGCCAAAACATATAAGATTATGGGCTAAACGATGGAACTTGATTCAGGTCTTCAAGCAGTTGTGTTGGACAAGTGCGGCCACAACAGGCTGAAGGGTCTCCTTCGATGTTGATATCCTCCACAGTATCGTGGTTAGTGTCCCCTCCTGTCACAGGGCTCAATTCTCCGCTGGGGGCATCGTGAATGTTTTAAGCCTGTCACTCTGTTCCCCAGTGAAGGTTATTCATGCCTGGCTTTCCATTCTCGATGGGACATGTCACAGGAAGAACAGTGCTGTCTGAATCAGCGTGGGGAAGGACTGCAGCTCCTGGGGAGAGAGAGTGTCAGTGAAAGTGCAAACATATAACTTCAGCCAACTGCACATTGTGTTTGCGTTGCAATGAAAACCATGAAATAGAGTTTCTCCTAACTGATATGTTTATTTAAAGCAGGAATCTGAGGAAGAAAACAGAATAAACCCATTCAGATCTGAGTGCAGAAACATTTCCAGCAGGACTACTGAGGTTGTACAGCGTAGAACCGCGTTTGGATGCATTGCATTCGGGTTGGTGGGCGCAGTTTGCTTTCACTCGGTGGAGCTGCCAGTGTGAAAAGCCATTACACATGATACAGATAGTGTTCAATGTGATGGTACATTTGTTCAGTGGTTCGCACTGCTCTTAAGTCTGTAGGTTAGGTGGGTTGGCCTGTTAAATTGCGCTGATGTGTCTAGGGAGTGAATTCAGTAAGTTAAGTGAATTAGCCATGGGTAACGCAGTGATAAGGTCAGCAGTCACACGATGCCAGGTTTTATTCCAACAGGTATATTTGAAATCACAAGCCAGAGGCCTGCGCGGATAGAGATGGGAGCTAGGTCTTATTGAGATGCTGTTCAGAATTTCCCTACCGACCTGATTGACTGAACTGCACTTTCTGCATTGTCGGAAATCTGTGATTCTATCAGAGAGGACACTGCCAGCGTTTACTGGGTCGCTAAGACATTAGAGACGATGCTGACGGCATTTATTGGGGATGGAGTTTTATTTATTTGTGTTTTGGAAAATTTGACCCTGAGCCAAGGAAAACCGAGTGGAATTTTTCCAGCGTAATTGAGGTTTGGACAGAGTCAACATATGGAAAATTCACTCTTTTAAGTTCGTATATTTCTGAATGTCAGGCTTTCAACACCATCGATGTAGGACAAATAAATGATGGGAGCAGAATTTCTGTCACTCTGAGAATCCGTTTCCAAAATATTTGGAAAGGCACATTTCGAGACACACAAACAATGAGTTTCACCAGGAGAGAGACAGCCTGCGGCCAGGTGAAAGTTTAAAAGTGGGGTGTGGGGGGTGGAAGGTGCGAGGAAACAGAATCTAATTTGGACGACTTCAGATGCAAAGAAATATCAGAAACGTCTGCAGCTGAGTAAGATTCAGCAAAAAACCTCAGAGTTTAGAACGATTTCTTTTAATATTCCATATGAAGCTTTATAAATGGAACTGAGCAGATTTGGCATATTGTCAAGGCAAGCTATTTCATAATGAATAGGAAGTGACCAGTCTCTTAGAGATCGATTTCCTGCTTTAACCCCATGCCTTAAAGGTGGGAGGACGATCGCCATGATGTTGGGTTCATTTGATACCCACTGAAATCTACCAAAGTAACTGAGCATCAAAACTGGCATCTTGTTTTGTAGTTTAACCTTCTGTTTTTCTCATCAGTATTTTCTTTAAGCTGAAATAAATTCCGAACAAAATTGAACGCAATATTGAGCGTTCCAATCATATAAATCCAATTCACTTCCGATTATTGGAATGAACAGAGTGAAGTTGCAGCAACATTAATAAAACGAAACGAACAAAACTGTATTTTGGGAATTTTACCCAGTTCAGGTTCAGCCATATGAGAAAGCCCATCAAGCTAAAACATCACCTTCACTTCTCACTCCGTACATACTTCTTCACGTGAGAGAGAAACTGTCTGACGAAATTATGCGTCAAGACTAAATGTGCGTGTGAATGTGACGGGAATTTCATGTTTGCTGGTTCGTTCTGAGACAGTTCCGACTCGGAAAAAATCAAGGACAAGGTATTCCTTCCAAGGACATGGTGAATCTCTTGGATTTTGCAGGTCTTATTATTCCATCGAAAGCAGAAAGATAATGGTGTGGATTCGATTCCGCTCAGGGAATTTCTTACCGCCTAGGAGCACCATATGTAATCTTGACGGGGTCACATTTGAGCCCCTTTACAGTGGGCTGAAGTCTCCCAGGGGTTCAGGCGATGGGTTATCTTCCATTGCGCATGTGTGGATTTGAACCCTTCTCTGGCTGTTACTTCTATGAAACGCAGCTGTGGTTTCCCTTTGTGCCTCGCATCTTTAGGATACATTGGATGGAGAATCTTGCTTTTGTCCTTCATTGCACCGGAGATTTGTGATAAATTGGTACCTCATCAAAGTCGAAGTAAAGCAATTTTTTTCTGTTGTATGTTACATTGGGATAATGAAAAGGAGGGCAACGTTTCTTTCGTCCTTTCATTCCATCTTGACTTTCTATGAATTTACATCGAATGAAAGGGGAACAAATAAGGAGAGATATGGGGGAATAGTTTATCCAGTGGGATTGTGAATTTTAATGTAATACTCCACACAAAGTTCTGATCAGTATTTTAAACAGTCAATTGAATTGAAACCGCAGAAAATCTTTCCAATGAAACGAATGTTTCATTCTTTCACAATCTTTTGCAGTGTGAATCATACCACGATCCATCATCCAGCGTGATCACCAAGTTGGCAACAATATTAGATCCACCAATTTTCTTCAGCAATCACAATATTTGCACATACCCATTTGTGGTGTGCCCAGTGCCATTTGTTGTATCCAGGCCACAGCACATTTCTTGATCATGAACTTATGAGCTAAGTTCCTGATCTGTCTGATCAGTTTGAGAAACCTTTTCTATCACTTCATCCCATCCCTCAGAATTCTAAAGATATCAATAAAATAGGGCGTCAGACCAAATGATGTAGGATTGGAAATGGGCCATTCATCCCATCAAGTCTGCTCCACCATTCAACGAACTCATGGCTGATCTGATAATCCTCAACTCCATTCTCCAGCATTGCCTCGACAAAGCTTCATCATCTTTCTGGTTAAATATCTGTCTGGCAGAGTTTGAAATTACACAACAACTCAGCCTCAACAACAATTTCGGCAAGGAGTTCAACCGATCCACTGGCCCCTGAGCAAAGAAATTACTCCTCATTTCTGAATTAAATAGGCAACATCTAATTCTGAGTTCATGTCCTCTGGTGCTCTCCTCATATCAGAGGGTGAACCACCTGCCCGTATCTACCCTGTCAAGATCCCATGAATTTTGAATGTTGAGAAATGTTACTATGTGATTATAGAGCTCTCCTCCGTCTCCTTTGTTTCAAGGAGAATACTCCCAGCCTGACCAATCATTCCACGAAGCTCCATTTTCTCCAGTGTTGACAACATGTTCATTAATCTCTGCTGTCCCCTGCAGCGACCCTACATATTGTTAAGGCAGGTGGAGACATTTATGTGAAGAAACGGTTGAAATTTCAAGCACAGACAGGAATTGTATCTTGAAATTAGACAGCCACTGGAATCAGATTTGTCCACACAAGGACGAAATAGAGTAAGTATCACTCTGACAAATGAGAATCTAATCATATCTCATTGACATTCAATAACTTTACTGTAAACAAATTACCCCGTGTAATCGTCCATAGAGCGATTACTTCGGGGGAAAAACTTATCGAAACTGGCAACATAAACACTTAGACAACAACAACTTGTTCTTGAGACATTTTTTGATGATAAACTCAACTCATTTTTCCGTGAATCCTACATCGTTTGCAAGGCACAAATGAGACGTGGAATATAACTCTCTCCATTTGCCTAGATAGGTATAACTTCAACAAAACTTAAGGAACTGGACACCGTCCACGACAATGCAGTCACTTGAGTGTATCCTCTTCAACACCTGCAATATTCATTCCCCCCACCACCAAGGCGCAATTGCAGCAGAGTGCACCAACTATAAGATGCACTGGAGTAAGTCATTCGGGCATTTTTGACAACCTTCAAAGCTCAACAGTTGTACTGACTATAAGGACAAGATTAGAACATGCAACGAAACGCCACCATTTTCAAGTTACCCTCCAAGGCCCATAGCACCCTGACTTGGAAAGGAATCAGTGAGAAACTCATTGGTGAAACGGTCTTGATGGGCAAAGTATAATACTTCAGCCTTCCATCTTTTATTGTAGAAATTTAAGAAAAATGTTGATTTATGCGGTGACCAGACTTGTGCTCAGTCCGTTAGCTGTTCCCTAAACTGGTGGTTGCTAAAGTTCTGCTACCATCCACAGCCTGTGGTCAACAATAGAAAATACCCGAAAACCCTCTCAATCAACTGACTCCCCTCCAGATTAGAGTGGTGTTGGAGAAGCACAGCAGGTCTGGCAGCATCTGAGGAGCAGGAAAAATGGACGTTTCAGGCAAAAAACCTTCATCAGGAATGAGACTGGGAGCACATGGGATGGTGAGATAAATGGGAAGGGTGTGGGGCTGGGGAGAAGGTAGTTGAGACTGCTGTAAGTGGATGCAGGCGGGGGGTGAACATGAAATGTCAGAGAAGTAGGTGGAGTGGATAGGTGGGAATGAAGATGCACAGATGGGAGAAGTCAGGCGGACGGTCTTGAGCTGGAAGGTGGGAACTGGTGTAAGGTCGGGGGAGGGGAAATGAGGCAACGGGTGAAGTCCAAATTGATGCCTTGGGGTTGAAGGGTCCCGATGCAGATGATGAGGCTTTCTTCCTCCAGGCATCGCGTCGTGAGGCAGTGGCGATACAGGAGGCCCATGACCTGCATGTCCTCGGGAGAGTGAGAGGGGTAGATGAAATGTTTCGCCAAGGGGCACTGGGGTCGATTCTTGTGGGTATCCTGGAGATATCCTCTGCAGTATTGTGTGAGAACACATCTCCTCTCTCCAACTCAGAGGAGACCGCATCGGGAGGAAGGTATACAAGAAATTACATGTGTGGAAGTGCAGGAGAAACTTTGATGGATGTGGAAGCCTCCATTAGAGCCTTGGACAGAGGTGAGGAGGTAGATGTGGGTGCAGGTTTTGCAATTCCAGCAGTGACAGGGAAGTTTTTATTTCCCTCACCAACCCTATCACTTTTCACAAAGACTGTTTCCTCCACGATTACCTAGTCATGTCCACGCCCTCCAATGACCCACCCTCCCCTCACGGCACCTTCCCCTGCCACTACAGGAATTGCAAAACCTGCACCCACATCTTCCCTCTCACATCCTTCCAAGGCTCCAATGAGCCTTCCACATCCATCAAATGTGCATGTGCATTTCCACACATGTCATTTATTGCATCTGTTGATCGCGATGCGGCCTCCTCTACATTGGGGCCAACAGACACATACTCGGAGAGCGCGTCAGAGAACATTTCCAGGGCACCCGCAACATTCAACTCCAAACCCCCATGACCAAAAACATCAATTACCACACCCTCCCCCTCCGACTCTCCCAAGGACATGCAGTTCCTGGGTTTTCTCCACCGCCATTCCCTCACCACCAGACGCCAGATCTTCCACCTTGGGGCCCTCAAACCCAGGGCATCAACGTGGTCTTCACCAGTTTCCTCATCTCCCCACGGCCACCTTATCCGAGTTCCAACTTTCTAACTTGGCACCATCCTACTGACCTGCCCCACCTGTCTATCTCTCTTTCCACCTATCCGCTCCACCCTCTTCTCCGACCTATCACCTTTAACCCCATCTCTATCCACCTCTTGCACTCTCAGCTAAATTCTTCCCAGACCCAGTACTCCCGTTTATCTCTCCACCCTCGGGGCTCCCAGCTTTATTCCTGATGAAGGGCGTTTGCGCGAAACGTTATTTTTTTTCTGCAACTGGGATGCTGCCTGACCTGCTGTGCTTCCTCAGCACCACTCTAATCTTGATTCTGATTTCCAGCACTTGCAGTACGCACTTCCGTCCATCCGATTCCCCTGTCTATTGATCTTGAATAGGCAGTTGCTGAAGTTCCAGCATCATTTCCCTGCTCTTTCATTCCCACCTGCGGTCAAGACCAGAAAGTATCTCCAACCCATCGTGACCACTTGATCCCTTGTCCAATCTCATTCAAACATTCGTGAATGTCTACTCCAATATCTCAATATCTCTTTTATTACCTTAAACCACTCGATATTCACACTTTTCTCATTGTGCGTCCTCAAATTCATTCTCACTCACTTCACTGGATTGAATTCCTTTCAGCACATTTTCTTGCCAATTGTTTCCAATCTCCCTGCAGTCTACGGCTTTCTTCCTCATGGTTAACGACATGACTAATTGTTACCTTATTTGCAAACAGCTAAATGATGGCCACGATAAATAATTAAAAATCGTTGACCGAAATGAGTAAATAATAGAACTCATAGAAGCCATGGTTCATAAGCTTGCAGAGGACAGCAGAATTGGAGACTGCAAAGAAGGTGATCTAAGATTCCAGAAGGATCTTAATCCATTGCGTCTTTGGGCCGAAAAATGTCACATGAAGTTCAATCTGGATAAATGGAAGGCATAGCATTTTGCTACATCAAATATTAGTAGGGCTGATACAATTACTGATTGGGCGTTGCATCGTGTTGTGCAATACGGAAGCCAGGAATGCAAGTACATAATTCATTTTAGTTTGCTTCATATATAGACAGAATGGTTAAAAAAAATGTCATCTTGCCTTCGTTGTTCAGTCCTTTGAGTGTCGGAGTTGATCCGTTATGTTGAAGTTGAATAGGACATTGGGTGATGCGTCTTCTGGAATACTGTGTCCAGTTCTTGTCGCCCAGTAATAGAAAGGAAATTATTCAGCTGGAGTAGGTTTAGAACAGGTATACCATTGTATGGCTAGTGGGGAAGGTTTGTGTTATAACGAAAGGCTGGATCAGCTGAGAATATTTTCACTCGAGCACTGGAGTTTGAAAGGCGACCTGATAGAAATTTATAAATTATTGAGAATTCGGCTCGAGTTAACTGTAACTGTCTTTTCTCCAAGGAGGAGGACTTTAAGACGAGAGGACAAATGTTTAAAGTGAAAGGAGGGATTTAAAATAAGACATGAGAGTCTTTTTTTACCAGAGGATGGTTTATGTGTGCAATTCACTTCCTGAGGCAGCGATGAATGAAAGTACATTTACAATATTTACAGGATATTTGGATCGATAAATGAATTGGAAAGTATCAGTGGAATTAACAAAATCTATTCATTCATGCCTAGTACATAATTTATTGCCCAGAGCGAAGTTCAGAATCAACCACGATATTATGGATCTGGAGTCACATCCCAGCCAGACCAGATAGGTATGGCAGTTTCCTTCCCTATCAGGCATGAATGAATCAGATCTACTGATTCGGCATCATCATTCGTCTCTCGGGATTTATTTAAATAAAATTCCAGCATCTGCCATGCCAGGGTTTGAAACCGTGTCCACAGAAGTATGTCTGGACATTCATATTAACAATGCAGTAATAATATCACAAGAGCATTATTAATCCTCAGCAGTTACAAGAGCTGTGAGATGCGACTCGTTTAGTTTAGCATTATGTTCAGTATGAGCTGGTCGGAGTGAAAGGCCTGTTTTCATGCTGTTTGAGTCTATGACTTTGAAGCTATGAAACTGGCAGCTGGTTCGAATTAACAGCAGCATTGACAGTTTAATTGATCTCCTTCTGGGATATGTAATCTTGCTGGTTACTCTGGAGGTTCTTCTGCTCATTGAGCCCTTCCCACACGCGGGATTGTTGAATAGTCTGTCCCCAGTTTGACTGGGTAGATGATTTTTCACTTCAGCAGGTAATTGAATCCCGCATTGCCCTGGTTTCTCTGCGATATCGGTGTCCTTGTATATACCCAGGATGAACGATTGGTTCAAATCATGTCCATGCAGACGCAAGTCCCGTTGTCCATGTTGTGAATATGTTTTTATTCTTCCTGATATACCCACAGGGTGTGGATGTCGCTGGTGAGGACAGCATTTGTTGTTCTTCCTGATTCGCTGCTGCCTTGCTGCACAGAAGCCATGGATTCGATCCCAGTCTCGTGTGACTGTGTGCAGTTTGCACATTCTCTCTTTGCTTGTGTGAGTTTCCTCCCACAGTCTGAAGGTGTGCGAGTTACTGGGATCGGCCATGGGAAATGAAGGGGAACGGAATAGGTATGGAGTGTGTGTCTGATAGGATGTGCTTCAGAGGGATGGTGTCGACTGGAAGGGCCGAATGGCCTGCTTTCCCACACGGTCGTCATTCTCGGATGAAGGGTCAGCTATTTTGTTCAGGTCCTGGAGACACAAGTAGGCAGGATTGGGTAAAGACGGTAGCATCCCCTGTATAAGCGAAATTCATGAATGGGATTGCAGGAAATTAAAGACTTGTCCACTGTTCCTGAGATCAGGCGTTCATTCCAGGTTTTATCCATCGAACTTTAACATTACCAGGAAGCTGAGGAAGAAACAGGGTAAATCAATTTAGATGTGAGCGCAGAAACATTTTCCGCAGCATCATGAGGAAAACTGACAAAATGCTCCTCAGAACTGTTAGTTCACAGAGATGATTTTTGTTCCACTCAAGCCCTTAAGAGATTGAATAACAATTTAACTAAGACTTGCAATGTTAGAACACACCAGGCGAAGGGTCACGTCTGGGAAACTGTTTTTCCAAGCCAGATGTTTGATAACTGATCATGATGCAATAAGTGAAGTACCATTGGCCATGCTTTTAAAAACTCAAAAACTGTCATTTTTCACCTCAACAAAATAGGCAAAAACAAAGTCATCAAGAAAAGTTCCAAGCATTGCACATGTCGTCCTTGGTGCGAACGTGCTGAAATGCAGCTGTCTCACTGCTATTTCACAATGTTGATTTCCAGTCAGAGAAAAAAATTTTTGTTGTTCCTTATGGAAATCTTAAATTGAACATGAGTTCCTGACATTACAAAACAGCAAAGGTAACAGTTCTGTCAGAGTCAGTGAGAATTTCATATCGGAGATGAAATCAAATGGGAAGAAACGCTGAAATCAGTTGCCTTTGCCTGCTCAGACTCAGTACTACAAAATGATCCTTATTGAAACATATAGGTATTTTCAAGGATTTAATAAGTTGGATGCAGAATGTTTGGTTCTATTGCCAGAGCACCTCGTATCGAATGGCTTGGAGATGCCAGTTTTGGACAGGGGTATGCAAATTTGAATATCATACAACCCCAGGTTATATTTCAACAGGTTTAATTGGAAGTACTAGCTTTCGGACCACTGCTCAGTCATCAGGTGATTGAGGAGTCCACAGTTGTAAGTCACAGAATTTATAGCATATGTTTACAGTGTGATGTAACTGAAATTGTACATTGAAAAATACCGTGATTGTTTGCTAAGTCGCCGATCTGTTAGAATGTCCATGTTAGCTTCACTTCCTTCATATGTAAAGTGCAAAACTTTTTTATTTTAAAGTTTCATTCTCAGGTGAAGTTTAACAACGGGTATCTGCCCCCCCTGTGCTGCTGTCTGTTCCATAATGTTTAGAATGATTCTAATTTATAAAAATGAGTTACCAGAGTCTTACATGGATTCATGCAGTTTTTCAGCAAAGTACAATGTAACTCTCCAAGTACAAGTTCACCCCACAGACGAAAATATGTGTGTGTGCGTGTGTGTGTGTGCGTGTGTGTGTGTGTGTGTGTGTGTGTGTGTGTGTGTGTGTGTGTGTGGAGGAGGGTCTCTGTTTGTAGATAGGGCAATGGGATCACCTGTACTGTGACATGAACCCAATGACCATGGGTACCGAATTTAGCTATCAGTCTCTGTGGGGGCACTTTTAGATGCTGCCTGTTCTGAAGACCGCCTTGGAGGATTGTCACCCGAAGATCCGAGGTCGAATGTACTGCATCACTGAAGTGCTCTCCAACTGGGAAGGGGCACACCTGTCTGTTGATTGATGTGCAGCGCCCATTCCTTTGTTGTCGCCTGTGCTCAGCTTCACCAATGTACCATGTCTTAAGGCATTCTTGCCTGCAATGTTGTTTTTTTTATAGATTAGCGTCAGTCTAAATATTATGGCATGTACGCAGCATACAGGGACTAACACCTTCAACATATTATCTGTGCTGACACTAATTGGTAAAGTCCACCTGAGAACGTAACTGTTAAAATAAAGTTTTCCGATTTACATAAGAAAGAAATGAACCTAACATAGTCATTCTAACAGATGGAAGACTTAACAAGCAATCAAGGTATTTTTCCAATGTATAATTTCAGTGACATTACACTGTAACCTTTCGCTATACATTCTGTATCTCCACAGCCACCTGATGAAGGAGCAGCTCTCCAAACGATATTGCTTCCATTAAACCTGTTGGACTATGACATGGTGTTATGCGATTTTTAACTTTATATTAGAATGCCCATCTCAAAATTAAAATAATGACGAAGAAGCATTTATTCTCTCAGACAGTTCTGGATCAGTGGACTTTCTTGTAGCAGAAGGCTGTTGAGGAAGTGTCATTAGGTGTAATGAGGCTGAGATCCGCAGATCATCAAACAGCAAAGACATCAAGCGTTATGGAGAAAGGCAAGAAAGTGCAGTTCAAGTTTATCAGATCAGATATGAAATCATTCAATGGCGGAGTAGACTTGATGGTCTGAATGGTGTCTATCTGTTCCTAAAATTGTTGGCCTTAATATGAAGCTGCAAAACCGACCTCAGTAAAATGTGCCAAATTTAAAAAAGCGTGGTCCCCCGGAGCACTGAACCGAGGTGAAATGTACAAAGAACAACACACAAAGGGCAGACAATATTGGGTAACTGATCCGTAGTGATCAGTATACCAAGGTAAACAGTAAAACCGATATTCAGTATCTACATTGAACCTGGCTCCACGAGGCACGTAGTTAACTCTCACAAGCCACTGTTCCCCTTCCGTTTTCCTGACGCCCCCTCCGTTCTTGTTTTAAACAGATTGATCGTCAGGCAATTGCAGATGACATTGCTGATGTGGAACTGTAACATATAGAACATAGAACATTACAGCGCAGTACAGGCCCTTCGGCCCTCAATGTTGCGCCGCCCTGTCATACTAATCTGAAGCCCATCCCATCTACACTATTCCATGTACGT
This sequence comes from Chiloscyllium punctatum, assembly GCF_047496795.1. Lineage (NCBI taxonomy): Eukaryota > Metazoa > Chordata > Chondrichthyes > Orectolobiformes > Hemiscylliidae > Chiloscyllium > Chiloscyllium punctatum. The sequence continues at coordinate 12,104,993 of NC_092756.1, forward strand.
CCATATACCTCTCCAATGACAGGCAAAGCATTCCATACCGTAACTACTCTCTGAGTAAAGAAGCTACCTCTGACATCTGTCTTATACCTATCTCCCCTCACTTTAAAGTTGTGACCCTCGTGTTTGCCGTCCCCATACTTGGAAAAAGACTCTCCCTGTCCACCCTATGTAAACCTCTGATTGTCTTGTATGTCTCTATTAAGTCACCTCTCAGTCTTCTCTCCAACGAGTACAGCCTCAAGGCCCTCAGTCTTTCCTCGTAATTCATTCCTTCCATACCAGGCAACATGCTAGAAAATCCCCTCTGCACCCTTTCCAAAGCGTCAACATCCTTCTTATAATGCGGTGACCAGAACTGTTCACAATACTCCAAATGTGGCCGTACAGCTGCAGCATAACCTTCTGATTCCAGGACTCAATCCCTCGATTAATAAAGGCCAAAACACTGTTTTCCTCCTTAACAACCCTGTCAATCTGGGTGGCAACTTCAGGGATCTGTGTATATGGATACCAAGATCTCTCTGCTCATCAGCACTCCCAAGAGTCTTACCATTAGCCCAGTACTTTGCATTCCGATTACTCCGGCCAAAGTGAATCACCTCACACTTGTCCACATTAAACTCCATTTGCCACCTCTCAGCCCAGAACTGCAGCTTATCTATCTCTCTCTGCAACCTACTACATCCTTCGTCACTATCCACAACTCCACCTACTGTCGTGTTGTCCGCAAATTTACGAACCCACCCTTCTAAGCCCTCATCCAGGTTATTTCTAAAATTGACGAATGGCAGTGGACCCAACATCGACCCGTGCAGAATGCTGCTCGTAAATGGACACCAAGATGAACATATTGCATCAACTACAACACCCTGTTTTCTTTCAGCGAGCCAATTCCTGATTCAAAATGCTATGTCTCCCACAATCCCATTCCTCTGCATTTTGTATAATAGCCTACTGGGGGAACCTTATCGAACACCTTGCTGAAATCCATATACAGCACATCAACCGGATTACTCTCATCCACCTGTTTGGTCACTTTGTCAAAAACCTCATAAGATTCGTGAGGCACGACCTACCCTTTACAAAACCGTGCTGACTGTCCCTGATCAGATTATTCTTTTCTAGATGATTATAAATCCTATCTCTTCGAACCTTTTCCAACGCTTAACCAACAACTGAAGTGAGACTCACTGGTCTGTAATTACCAGGGTTATCTCTACTACCCTTCTTGAACAAGGGAACCACATTTGCTATCCTCCAGTCCTCAGGCACGATTCCTGTAGACAATGATGATTTCTAGATCAATGGCACAGGCTCGGCGATCTCTTCCTTTCTTCTCAGAGGATCCTAGGATAGATGCCATCCGGCCCAGAGGACTTGTCTATTTTCACACTCTGCAGTATTTCTAATACCTCTTCCTTGTGTACCTCAATCTCTTCGAGTCTAGATGCAAGTATCTCTGTATCTTCCACGCCAACATTTTCATTTTCTATAGTGCACACTGTCAAAAAATATTTATTTATTGTTTCCCATGTCTCCTCTGACTCCACACACAACTTCCCACTATTATTCTTGATTGGCCCTAATTTAAATCTCGTCATTCTTTTATTCCTGACATACCTATGGAAAGTCTTGGGGTTAACCCTGATCCGATCCGCCAACAACTTCTAATGTCTCCTTCTGGCTCTTCTGAGCTCTCTTATTAGGTCATGCAGGGATACTATTCTGTCTGCTGCACATCATTCTGCTTCGAAATATCAGGCAGTATTTCATATTGATTACTGTAAACGTTAACCTTTAACAAGCCATGACAGTGAAATCACTGAATCCTCATCACTATCCTACCAGGGAAGATTTCTGTTAACATCACAGTGGACACCATGAGATTCGCCATTCAATTCTCCTATCCTTCTGTGCGTGATCCCCTCGGCCCTATTCCGGTCTTGTTGGTTGGTTTACAATACTGAGGCTGTCCAATCATCTTTGCATTTCAGTTTCTAAAGGATGAGACCTTCCCTCTGAGCTGGCACTGTGCTTGCTCAGTGGTGTTAACACTGTCCTTGTAAACTAGAAAAGTGCTTGAAATAGGCCATTCCTGTTTTTCATTCCAAGAACATGAGACAAACCGTTTGGCAGGACAGGAAATAGCGGGCGTGAGCAGTGATCAAGTTTGGCAGCAAGAACGAGGGAAGGCAGTATAAACTACAGAGTAATGGGGAAACAATGGGCCATAAGACCATAAGCCCATAAGACATAGGAGTGGAAGTAAGGCCATTCGGCCCATCGATTCCACTCTGCCATTCAATCATGGCTGATGGGCATTTCAACTCCACTTACTAGTATTCTCCCCGTAACCCTTAATTCCTCGAGACAACAAGAATCTATCAATCTCTGCCTTGAAGACATTTAGCGTCCAGGCCTCCACTGCACACTGCGGCAATGAATTCCACAGGCCCACCACTCTCTGGTTGAAGAAATGTCTCCACATTTCTGTTCTGAATTTACCCCTTCTAATTTTAAGGCTGTGTCCACGGGCCCTAGTCTCCTCGCCTAAAGGAAACAATTTCAAGCGTCCACCCTTTCCAACCCTGCATTATCTTGTACGTCTCTATTAAGTCTCCCCTTAATCTTCTAAACTCCAATAAATACAATCCCAGGATCCTCAGCCATTCCTCATTTTAGACCAACCATTCCAGGGATCATCAGTGTGAATCTCCGCTGGACATGTTCCAGTGCCATTATGTCCTTCCTGAGGTGTGGGGACCAAAACTGGACACAGTACTCCACATGAGGCCTAACCAGAGCTTTATAAAGTCTCAGTAGCACAACGGTGCTTTTATATTCCAACCCTCTAGAGATAAGTGACAACATTGCATTCGCTTTCTTAATCACGGACTCAACCTGCATGTTAACCTTTAGAGAATCCTCGACTTGCGCTCCAGGACCCCTTTGTACTTTTGCTTTACGAATTTTCTCACCGTTTAGAACGTAATCTATGTTTTAATTCTTTTTGCCAAATAGCAAGACCTCGCATTGTTCACGTTGAATTCCATCAGCCATTTCCTGGACCACTCTCCCAAACTGTCTAGATCATTCTGTAACCTCCCCACTTCTCCTCAGTATAACCTGCCTGTCCACCTAACTTCGCATCATCTGCAAACTTCGCTAGAATGCCCCCAGTCCCTTCATCCAGATCATTAATATATAATGCAAACAGCTGTGGCCCCAACACTGAACCCTGCGGGACACCGCTCGTCACCAGCTGCCACTCCAAAAAAGAACCTTTTAGCCCAACTGTCTGCCTTCTGTCAGACAGCCAATCCTCAATCTATCCCAGTAGCTCATCTCAACACCATGAGCCCTCACCTTGCTCAGCACGTTCCCGTTTGGCACCTTATCAAAGGCCTATTGGAAGTCTAGATAGACCACATCCACTGGTTTTCCCGGATCTAACCTACTTGTCACCTCTTCAAAGAATTCCAACAGGTTTGTCAGGCATGACGTCCCCTTACTAAACCTATGTTGACTTATTCTAATCAGACTCTGCTCTAAGAATTTAGAAACCTCATTCTTAATGATGTATTCTAGAATTTTACCAACAATAAAGGTTAGGCTAATTGGCCTATAATTTTCCATCTTTTGTCTTGATCCTTTCTTGAACAAGGGGGTGACAACAGCGATCTTCCAATCATCCGGGACTTTCCCTGACTCCAGTGACTCTTGAAAGATCTCAGCCAATGCCTCCGCTATTTCCTCAGCCACCACTCTCAGAACTCTCGGATGTATCCCATTGGGGCCAGGAGATTTATCAATTTTAAGACTTTTTAGCTTTTCTAGCACTCTCTCTTTTGTAATGGCAACCATACTCAACTCAGCCCCCTGACTCCCTTGAATTGTTGGGATATTACTCATGTCTTCCACTGTGAAAACTGACGCAAAGTATTTGTTAAGTTTTCCTGCTATTTCCTTTTCTCCCATCACTAGGATTCCAGCATCAGTTTGAAGTGACCCAATGTCTACTTGTGCGTGTCGTTTGTTTCTTATGTATTGAAAGAAACTTTTCCTATCATTTCTAATATACCTGGCTAGCCTATCTTCATATTTGATCCTCTCCTTTCTTATTACTCTCTTTATTATCCTCTGTTTGTTCTTGTAGCCTTCCCAATCGCCCGATTTCCCACTGCTCTTGGCCAATTTATAGGATCTCTCTTTTTCTTTTAATACATTTCCTGACTTCCTTTATCAGCCATGGCTGTCTAATCCCTCCCTGGATAAACTTTCTTTTCTTGGGGATGAACCTCTGTACAGTGTCCTTAATTATACCCACAAACTCCTGCCATTTTTGCCCAACTGTCTTCCCTGCAAGCCTCTGCTTCCAGTCTATTTTTGTCAGTTCCTCTCTCATGCCCTCATAATTGCCTTTATTTAACTGTAACACCATTACATCCGATTTTGCCTTCTCTGTTTCAAACTCCAGACTGAACTCTACCATATTATGATCGCTGCTTCCCACGGGTTCCCTTACTTTCAGATCTTTTATAAAGTCTGGTTCATTGCAAAGCACTAGGTCAAGAATAGCCTGCTCCCTTGTGGGCTCCATGACAAGCTGTTCCAAAAAGCCATCCTGTAAGCATTTCATGAATTCCCTTTTTTTGAATCCACTGGCAACATTATTTACCCAGTCCACCTGCATATTGAAGTCTCCCATGATCACCGTGACCTTGCCTTTCTGACATGCCTTCTCTATTTCCCGGTACATGTTGCGTCCCTGGTCCTGACCACTGTTAGGAGGTCTGCACACAACTCCAATTATTTATTTTTGCCGTTGTGGTTCCTCAATTCCACCCACACAGACTCCACATCATCTGACGCTATGTCATTCAGTGCCATACATTTAATTTTGTTCTTAACTAACAGGGAAACCCCACCCCCTCTGCCGACCTCCCTCTCTTTTCGATAAGTTGAAAATTTTTGAAGGTTTAACTGCCAGCCCTGACCTCCCTGTAACCAAGACTCTCTGATGGCTACCACATCATAATCATTCACTATGATCTGTGCCATTAGTTCATCTGCTTTGTTATGAATGCTACGAGCATTCAGGGAAAGTGCCTTAATGCTAACTTTCTTATCATTAGAGATATTGGAAGTCATATGATGTCCTAAGTTATCCTTGCTCTTTTCTGCATTCCCAGTCTGCCTCAATTTTAAATCCACCTGGACACATGCTATCCTGCTGCTGATCTTTCCATTTAATGCCATACTCCCTGTCGCTTTCATTTTCCCTTCCCCCCAACTCAGAAGTTTAAAGTCCTACTGACCACCCTATTTATCCTCTTCGCTAGAACATTGGTACCTGATCGGTTCAGGTGGAGACCGTCCCAACGGTACAGATCCCCCCCTGTTCCAAAACTGATCCCAATGCCCCATGAAGTGGAATCCCTATTTCCCACACAAATCCCTTAGCCACGTGTTTACTTGCCTAATTTTCTTGTCCCAATGCCAATTGGCACGTGGCTCGGGCAATAATCCGGAGATTATGAACCTTGAGGACCTGTGCTTCAATTTCCTGCCCAGTGCTTCGTAATCCCCAAACAGGTCCTCCACCCTAGTCTTGACTATGTTGTTAGTACCAACGTGGACCACAACAACTGGATCCTGGCCCTCCCGCTCCAATATCCTTTTAAGCCGATTGGTGATGTCCTGCACCCTGGCACCGGGCAGGCAACACACCTTGCGAGACTCCCGATCCGGCTTGCAAAGGATACTATCTGTTCCCCCTAATTATAGAATCCCCTACAACAACTACTTGTCTATTAACTCCCCCCTCTTGAATGGCCTTCTGCACCATGGTGCCTTAGTCAATTGGTTCATCCTGTCCAGAGCCCTTTTCCTCATCCGAACAGGGAGCAAGAATATCTTACCTGTTGGAAAAGGCCAGGGGCTGAGGCTCCTCCACTCCTGAACTCAGGTTCCCCCTACCTGCCTCACTTACAGTCACACTCTAATGAGGCTGAACACGAGCTGAATGTGAATTACTTAATCTCCTAGGTGTGACTGCCTCCTGAAACAAAGCGTCCAGGTAACTCTCCCCCTTCCGGATGTGCCACAGTGTTTGAAACTCAGATTCCAGATCAGCAACTCTGATCCGGAGTTCTTCCATCAACCAACACTTACTGCAGATGTGGTCACTGCGATTCACAATGGGATCAGCCAGCTCCCACATCATACAGCTACAGCACATCACCTGCCCAGCCATCTCTGCTTAGTTAATTAATTACTTAGTTACTTTGTACAAGTTTGAGATAGAATACTTTCTGATACCTCTCTGCTATAGTCTTTCCCTAATAAAGAATTAATATATATATACAAACAAAGTAAATTTTTAACCAGTCACTGGTAAAGAAATAGAAAATCCTAACCTTAAAAAAGAACAGTGTAGTTAAGGAGGTTTGAAAGGAGGGTGGGTGGGGGATATACCGGTGTAGAATCTCAGGTTTAGCGGCCTTCCTGATTTATAAACTCACTGCTTTCCTTTCCGGCTGCCCCTCTGGTAGCTGTCACTTCCTCTGCTGCTCCCGCTCTTTCTGTGAAGGTAAGTTATTTTAAAACAAACTGTCTTACCTTAGCTGTAGTCTTCCGGGTTCGTTTTTACTCAGCCGCTGCTTCCACTCAAATGGGCAAGGAACACTGGGACGGGAGGGGCTGAATACTTCCTTTCTTTGCTGTAACCAGACATTGGTGTTGAACTCTGAAATGGGACAACATCAGACAAGTCGGTGAAATCTTACTTTCTGCTTGTTTTCTCCCGAGGCCTATGTCACACTTGGGGAAATGTGTCGGCGTGCTTCAGTCTATGGGTAAAAATGGGGTTCAGTTTCCATCTCAAACATAAATCCCATTGATTGTGTTTTACGGGATTAAAACGTTACAGAGAAATTAGCATTCAGGTGAAACGTCAGAGTTTACAAGGTTATAGACCAAGTACTGGGAAATGAGATGAAGGGACCCATTTCTGTGCTGTAAACACTCCATAATTCAATCATTTTTGAGGGGAAACATGTCTGCAGTGACATAATTCCAAAAACGGTGTTCTGAAGAAACGGTGCAAATGCTTCTGCCCTCATCCCTGGCGGTCTAGTGGTTAGTATTCAGCGCTTTATCTGAGTGGCCTGGGTTTCATTACCGTTCAGGAAATCAGGACTTCTTGATCCTGATGCAGAGAGCGCAGCTCTACCAGGAATCTGTTTCATGCCTTTGATCAGTCAATACTCCAGCTCATCAAAGAAGGGAAAAGTGCCTTTCCTCTCTCTGCACAGTCGGACAGTTAATCCTTCATTCTCCTCTGATTCCACTTCCCAAAGAGTTTCAAAATATTGTCAAAACTGAGTCTCAGCTATTTCTTTTCTGTGCTTTTCATCCATAGAAGCTGCAGTGATTGATTGCGTTGGTTTCTGAAAACAAAACGTACCCATGTGCAGTGTATTGGGCTATTCCAAGATTGCCTTCTCTGACAACGGTGGGACATGACTGATGTTGTCTATGATATGGAAGTGCCAGTGTTTGAGTTGAGTAGACAAAGTTAAAAATTACACAATATCAGGGCAGAGCCCAGCAGGTTTATTTGGAAGCACTAGCTTTTGGAGAGTCGCTCCTTCATCAGGTGGGTGTTTTTCTGCAGAAACTTGGTGTGTGTGTCCATATGCGCGATCTTTTGGAAGATCATCTGGACTTTAACCGACCGTTCGTGGTGTCGACGGCACACGTTACTTGGATGTGTTGGTGTTGGACTGGGGTGGATACATTTAATAATCACACAAAGAAATTTTAGATTCCAAGAGGTGACAAACACATGATGAAGAAACAGTGCATGGAACACTGGTGCTTCCAAATATGTCTGTTCAATACAATGTGGTGCTGTGTGATTTTTACTCTGAGAGCTCTTGGCAATGTTTAACTGATCGAAGACAGTGAAAGAATTTTCGTTCGTGGAGATGAAAATTTCAAATATTACCCACCTCAGCATAACAAAAATGAGTAGGTTGGATGTGTGATGAATCGCCATAATGCGCTTGCGCAAAGTAAAAGTTGAACTTACAACCGCCTAATGCGTTGCCAGCTATACGAATGGTTGTGCCACTGGCCAGATGCACAGCTGAGGTTTTACACGCTGAAGAGCTGTGGTGTTAACAAGGGCATGAGCAATAGCAGTAACAGTCACAAGGCGAACAAAAACAAAGATAATCAACATCATTGATTCACTTCAAATTGTCCTCAGAAAAACGACCATTCACAATCTGATCAGCCAATCAATGAGGTCACTGCTGATCTTGGAAATTGCAACTGACTTTGCTACGTTTTCACCAAAATTTGAAGTAAAGTCCAGCCTAATCATAACATCGCATATTCCCGTTAATTTTCAGTTTTAGATTACGTTATTGACCTGTCCGTATTTGCAGGGAATGAGTGAAAACGTCCTTCCGGTGATGTAATCCAGTGCAGAGAATGCCAGAAATGAAAGGACAAAGACATGAAACATCACTCCCATTTCTCTCTGTACCAATGCGTTTTCCTGAGTTGAATATTTTCAGGACTTGTCTTTATTATCTAAAGAATTAATTATTTTCCCGGGAAAGATTCTTCATAAATCAATTAACATCTGAGGTGTTGAAACATATTTTACTTTAGATTAAACTAGTTGAATATCCTTTCCCCCAGCCTAACGTCCCAATCCTCCCTCCTCTTCCATGTAAATGCAAGCTGATCCAGGTGATGTTGGAGCTCCCAACCTGACGTTCCAATGCTCCTTGCTGCTCCATGTCAATAGAAGCGGTTCTACTTGAAGTTGGAGCGCCCAGTCTGATGTCATAATGCTCCCTGCTCCATGTCAGTAGAAGTGGAGCAGTTCAGGTTGGACCTACCATTCTGATGTCCCAATGCGCCCAGCTGCTAAATGTCATTAAACGCTGATCCTTGTGAGGTTGGAGCTCCCAGTCTGATGTCCCAATGTTCCCTCCTCCATGTCAATAGAAGTGGTCCAGTTGAGGTTGGATCTATCACTCTGATGTCCCAATGTTACCTGCTGCTACATGTCATTAAAGGCTGCTCCAGGTGAGAGTGGAGCTCCCAGAATGATCACCCAAAGCTCCCTGCTCCAGGCCAACTGAAGCTGCTCCAAATAAGGTTAGATCTTGCATTCGGATGTGCCAATGCTCCCTGCTGCTCCATGTCAATGGAAGCTGCTCCAGGTGTGGTTGGAAGTCCTAGAATGATGCTACAATGCTCCCTGGTCCACGTCAAAAGACGCTGCTCCAGATGAAGTGGGAGCTCCCATCCCTGGCAGCTCACATACGTCCATACCATCATAGAAATACTGCCCACTGAACATTTCCACCACTGGAGCCATTGGTGGAATATCCACATCATGAGAAGCTAATATTATTTTTAGTCACCACCGAATCATTATTTCCAAAAGTTATTCTTTCTTAAACCTTATTTAGCATGTGCATACTGCAGTCAATCCGAAGTAAGATAATGGTGCTTATTGATCTATGCTTATTAAACATTGCATCCTATTTTTCTTGTTGAGTAACTGCGAGTTAGCAAGGACAATGTCTATATCGAAATCACACTTTTATTCCAGGTGAGAGATTGTGGTTTGCATTTTTTAAAATGAACTTGTTCACTGTGTAAAATGATCAAATACATCTCAATTTCAAAACAAAATTGGTAACGTTGTCATCTATCTTGAAATGTGATGTCTTCTTCTTTCAACCAGACGGGTATTATAACGAAAAGTCTATTAATGATATGCGTATAAAGACACTTTAAATCGCAAGGTTTGTGAAGGTTTGTAGCTCAGGTTGAGGTTTAAGGTGTAGGTTTACTCGCTGAGCTGTAGGTTTGATATCCAGACGTTTCATTACCTGGCTAGGTAACATCATCAGTGGCGATCTCCAAGTGAAGCGAAGCTGTTGTCTCTTGCTTTCTATTTATACCTTTCTCCTGGATGGGGTTCCTGGGTTTGTGGTGATGTCATTTCCGGTTTGTTTTCTGCGGGGTTGATAGATGTGTTTGTTTATGGCATTGTTGTTGGAGTGCCAGGCCTCGGGAATTCTCGAGCATGTCTTTGTTTAGACTGTCCCAGTATCAATTTGTTGGCCAAGTCGAACTGGACTACCAAAAATCCATAAACCAGGAGCCCCCTCAGACCCATAGTCTCATTACCCGGAACACCAACTTACAGACTGGACAAAGAACTACAAGCAAGACTGAAATACCTCACAGAAGAGTCACAGCACTCCATCCACTCCACCCAGGAATTCCTAAAAATCATCAAAAACACCAAAGTAGAGGAAGGGGAAGCAATGGTCTCATTCGACATAATAGAACTGTTCACCTTGATCAACATCGACCTGGCAAAGGAAACACACTTTTACAAGAGACCATCACACACACCAACCACCATCAATCACATTACCAACGAAAACATCATGAAGCTTGTGGACCTGTGCCTCACCACCCACTTCACTTTCAACAACATAGTCTACAAACAAACCCCCAATGGCCCATCCATGGGATCTCCGCTATCAGGATTCATAGCAGAAGCGGTAATGCAAAGACTAGAACAAACAGCCCTTGCAACAATCAAACCAAAATCTGGGTCCGCTACGCAGATGACACCTTTGTCATCACAAAACGAAACAAGATAGTAAAGACATTTAACATCATCAACAACACTCTCACAGGCATAAAGTTCAACAAGGAGGAAGAAACCGACAACAAACTCGCATTCCTGAAAGACACAGTAGAAAGAAAGGACAACAGAGAACTACAACTCTTTGCATACAGAAAAGCGACAAACACTGACCAAATACTTAACTACACCAGTAACCATCCCATCATACACAAACGAAGCTGCGTCAGAACAGTATTCCAACGAGCCACCACACACTGCAGCACAGACGAACTTCGGAAAACAGAGGAAAACCACCTTTACAATGTATTCGAGAAGAACAGATACCTAAAAAAATACAGTCCACACATTCCTCAAGAACAAACCACGACAAGCAGACCAAACAGAGCCAGAAACCATAAGATCCTTACCATACATCAAAGAAGTTTCAGACATGACAGCCAGACTACTTCGACCCCTCGGAATCCTAGTAGCACACAAACCCACCAACACTCTCAAACAAAAACTAACAAACTTAAAAGAACCAGAACAATCCACAGACAAAACCAACGTCATCTACAAAATTCCATGCTAGCCAAAAAAAGACACGACCTTCTCTCCCTCGTAGCCCTACACACGGATTAAAAATACCACCATTTCGACTGGGACAACACATCTATACTGGGACAGGCTAATCAAAGACACGCCCGAGAATTCATAGAGGCCTGGCACTCCAACCACAACGCCATAAACAAACACATTGATCTCGATTCCATCTATCAACCCCTCAGAAAACGAACAGGAAATGACATCACCACAAACCCCAGGAACCCCATCGAGGAGAAAGATATAAATAGAAAGCAGGAGACAACAGATTCGCTTCACTTGGAGGTTGCCACTGATGATGATGTTACCTAGCCAAGTAATGAAATGTCTGGATATCAAAGCTACAGCTGAGCAAGCAAACCTACACCCTACATTTTATATTATTTTTCATGTTTATATTGCATGAATCTGCGGTTATTGATCCACAGTTTAGTTTGCCTCCCTGAAGGTAACATGCTGATTTCTCCAGTTGTTCATAGTTCAATGTGATGCATCCAGTGTGTGCATAACGAGAGGGAGCTTGCTTCCCACATCTTGTGTTTATCTGTGCCTTATGTCCAGCATTCATCAATGGCGAGAGCAAGGGGCGAGGGCGAGACCAATATGTCAGTCTTTCCGTGCCCATGCACGGCACCCACATTGGCAATTCTCCACTGTGCATTTCCAGCCAGTTCTCAGTACCCCTACACCCACGCCCTGCCCCTTTGAAATATCGCCATCATTTTGTGCTGTCTCGCTGTGCTCTTCTCACCATGATGAATTACTTCTCTTCAATCTCCTTCAGGTTTCATCTGACAAAACGTTCATTAAGAATCCCTTTGCATAAACATGCACTTCGCAGCTCTCATTATTTGATTTTCCTGGATGTCTTTCAAACGGAAAAACGTTCACAGCAACTTGATTTGCAAAAGGAAACCGCGCTCCCTTTCATTATCCCAATGCAACCTACATTTCAATACAGTTTCGTCAACAGGCTCAGACCATTCTTTGAAATTTTGTAATAGTGTAAATGCGTATAAACTGACCATTAGCGTTCCAGTTTCAAAATGACAGCTGTGATCATCTGAAAACAGCACCACGAAAATGCCGTTGATGACAGCGACGAGAGTGGGATTCGAACCCACGCGTGCAGAGCACAATGGATTAGCAGCCCATCGCCTTAACCTCTCGGCCACCTCGTCACAGATGCAGGATTGACTATGACCTTATGAATAATTGAATTGGGTAAATTATGCAGAGCAGCAGATATTTCTCCCTGGTGTTGGTAAAATGATAAATAACACAGTACGGTTCCAAGACTTTGGTCTGACCCCTGGGTTGTGGGGCAAATGCACTCCCACTGTCACACTATGCACACAGTGATCTGAACAAAAATGAGGAAATGAATATGTAACAAGGTCTGTTGAATTCTGTGAAGATTTGAAGCTTTCGGAATGAAGAACCCGAGACAGCAGGAGGTGTTCTTTCAATAAAGAGTTGGATAGAGATCTTAAGGATAGTGGAATCAAGGGTTATGGGGATAAGGCAGGAACAGGATACAGATTGAGGATGTTCAGCCATGATCATAATAAATGGTGGTGCTGGCTCGAAGGACAGAATGGCCGACACCTGCACCTGTTATCTATTGTCTATTAAATTGCCTGTGAGGAATTGTTTTCCAGACTGGAGGTGAGTGCATAGTGCTCAATGTCATTATTCAGAAAACCTAACTTCCGCTCAGACGTTTTTGACACGCACTTGTGTACAGAACAGACAATTTCAAAATCCAAAATAAGGCTAAACTGACAATTAAACTCAACAATGCAAAAACCTTGATCTGTATCATGTTCCTGGGCCGTGCGACACCAAGTCAATGTATGATCACAGCAATACAGTGAGCAAGTGTCAGAAGGAATATGAGTGCAGTGCCAGTGCGCATGCTGGGAGCAGCAGGTGACACAAGGGGAAGTGGATTTCCCACAACAGGAACACTTCCCAAACAGAGGACTGCGGTGGAAGAATTCAGAGGGGGTTTATATTTTGGAATTTGATGCCAGAGACACAATGGAGATCTGCCATTGAGCCTATTCAAGATGAAGATTTTAAGATTGCTACAGTTGTAAAACAAAATAAAAAGCTCATGGGTTAGTGAAGGCAAAAGATGAAATTGTACATTTCATCAATCTACCCATCTTTACAATAAGTACCTCACCACTTTCCTCACTCGGGGACAGAACCACTGGTGAAGATGATCATATAATCCCCGTTACTCGCCATGGAATCAGAGAAAGTCGGTTTCCCAAACGTTCAGGTAAAACAAGGAATGTGGAGGTAAGCATTAATTTGTTGCTCCTGTGCTGAAGGTGACCAGTGCACGGTATCTCTGTTCCAGTACAGTGGGCTGTGCAGTGCCGAAGGTTAAATTTTGAGCCTCACATGGAGCACCTTCAATTTGTCGTCGTGTTGAGGGATCCGGACAGAAGGTGATATTGAGCAAAGCCAAGTTTATGGGAAAATACTCGTGTTTTTGGATTGAGAAACAACCTTTTCTGGATAATGACTCCTTGATCAACAAACATACTGCAAGTGTCTAAAACGTGAAGAGACATGTGTGTAGAGAGAGCCGAAGGTGATTTTTCAGCAGATGAATAACGTTTCCCATGTGCACTGCGTTAAATTCCGGGAAAATAGATATTGAACTGGTTTCATATTACAGAATTTGTTGCAAATTCACAAACGTTATTGCAATAAAAAAAAAGAAATCACATAGGACCGTTTGAATAGTGTATTGAACTGAATTTTGGTCTGAGCATATTTTATCTGAAATGGTGTGCTGCAGAGAAGTACAGAGGGTTAACAATACAAAAGGGCAGAGTCTTCTTGGTGGATTTCTTGGGTGGAGTTAAGAATGTACGAAATATACATAGCATCATGTGAATGTGGTCAAATCTTTAAAGTAGGTGTTGCGTCTCCAAGGGACGATTCAATTCCTACTCATTTGGATATCACTTCCGTCTGCAGTTATTTTACGACATGAGCTCCATTTACAGAGTTTCACCTTGAATAATACGCCACACCTTACCAATCCATGAACTTTTTATACTCAGTCTTATTCAGTTGTACGTGCTCATGAAATATCTTTGTGTCTGAAGTCAACAAATTCTAAATTGTCACGCAACCACACTGACTTTCACTCAATGGTAAATTCTCTCCTTGTACGTTTGTTCGTGTATCTTTTAAAACACTGTGAAATCAGCTTCTACGTTTTATTTCTGGAAAGTCGTTCACGATTTAAATAACTCTATTGAGTGGAAGAAACTCTCATCCAAACTTTTCTTAATCATTCACTAATGGTTTTCAAGCTCTAACTAAAGTTATCTATTCACTCGAAAGAGGGACTTGCCCCGATTTACTCATTCAAACCTCGCGTTATGTGAAAATCTCATTTGTTTACATCAAATTTGCGTGTTTCTGCTCCAGCATTTCCAAATCTCGTGAATAAATTCCTTCATTCTTTCTATCATCCCGTTTGTATCCTTTCTGATATTTTTATGTCTCAGTAAACAACGTCACTTTTCTTTCTAATATCTTGCTATCCAGGAAACAGCGCCTGTGCTCTTTCTAACTTCTTCACATGTTTTTGGTGAAGAATGAGGACAAGGATTATACACAATGTTCCCACTGAGAGTGACCAAAAGATTTTACAGTTACGCTATGAACTCTTTGCTTTTTAAATATGACGCCTCTATTTATAATCTCCAATAAGGTAAATTACTATCTAATCAGTTCATGAACATCGTCTCCATGGAGACGAGAATATTCTATGTCTTCCTTTCTTCTTCCACGGAATGTCTGAATGGTTTGTAAGGCCAACATCTCTAAATCCCCATGACCTGATCAGTCTCAGCTCTTTCTAAAGGCGACTGAAGTTCAAATACTTCATAGGGTGTCTCCCATCATTCCAGTGCAGACTGGTTCTGGACAGTAAATGCTATCAATGAAGGCCACCGTGAATCTGAAATCAACAGTTTTCACATAGTAACTCTCGTAGCTATTGTGTATCGAATGTTCGTTTTCTTGTTCAATTTGTTCATCATTTCATGGGTCCCTGTGTTGAATTCTACTGAATGATTAATTAGTGAATGGAGACATTCCCTTCACCACTCAGTCGAAACTCCATGGAACATTGAAAGAATTTACTCATACGCTTCCAGAGGACAGTCCTGCCATTACTGGGATGAATCAGTGAAAATTGCCCACGTATCCTCAAAGGCAAGGATTTCATTTTCCATTTTAGCAGATCATTGCAGCACTGAATCCCATGTGTGCGTTCATTAAAACCAAAACCGTTGCAGCAAGAGTTTAAAACTAAGATTTTGCAATCTGCTTGCATTGTTTGTCCCAAAAATTACATTCCATATTATGGTATGTTTGTGGATGAAAGCACTTTCTGAATCTTGAGCAATTATATTTCAGTTTTGTCAAAACATTATCATTCGCTGTTCTCTCTTTCCCTTTCAGTTTCCCGTTTTATATCACGTATTTATCAGTTTATCTTAAGTTTTCAATAATTTCAATCAATCTTCCTCCTGATTACCAATCCGAGAGAATGCCACAATTTTGTCAATTTAATTGCAGTGCAGCTGAGGGGCGCGGTGACCAAGTGGAAAGGCATTGGTCACGTGAAATAAAAGGAGCCGGCTGGTGGAATCTGGCTGTTCCATCACAGTCATATTTAAAACATTTAACGTAATCTTTAGCCAAATCATATTGGCAGAAAATAAGAAAACAAAAATGAAAAAATTGCTGATGTTGAAAATCAAACAAAAACAGACGTTGCTGGAATATTTCAGGACGTCTGGCAGCATCTGTGGAGAGACGGACCCAATGGATGTGAAACGTTAACTGTGATTCATCTGCACAGATGCTGCCAGCACACCTGTGATTTTACAGCAATTTCTGTTTTTGTTTCAGATTGGCAGATTTTGTCGCAGTCCATGAGAACAGTGCTCATTAGAATCAAACAGACAGCATGGATCTGGTAGTGTGAAATGAGAAAGTAATAATGAATGAGTGGAGAGTGTTGGACTGGAAAAGCACAGCAGGTCAGGCAACATTCGTGAAGCAGGAGAATGGACGATTTAGGCATAAGCCATTCATCAGGAATTAGGCTTGTGAGTCGGGCAGAGGAACAAAGCTGAAGCCAGGTCCCAACTCGCAGGCACCTCCTCCTACAGACCACGATCACAATCTCTCCTCCCCTCAACAAACTATCATCTCCCAGACCATCCACAATCTCATCACCTCTGGGCATCTCCCATCCACAACCTTCAACCTCATTGTCCATGAACCGCGCACTCCCCGATTCTACCTCCTTCCTAAGATTCACAAACCTGACTGCCCCAGTCGACCTATTGTCTCATCCTGAGCCTGTCCCATCCGAATAATCTCTTCCTACCTTGAAACAAACTTCTCTTCCCAGTACAGGAAATGCCCACTTACAGTCGTGATACCCCTATGCACTTCACCTCCTCCAAGAATTTCGTTTCCCTGGCCACCAACGCGTCATCTTCACCATGGACACCCATTCCCTGCACAAATCCATCTGCCATGACAGAAGTCTGCAAGCCTTCCATTTCGAAATCTCACACCATCCCAACCAGTACCTTTCCACTGACTTACTCATCCAAGTGTCTTAACTGGTCCTCACAATCAACAACTTCTCTTTCCAATTCTCCCACTTCCTCCATCGAAACCCTCATAGGACCTAGCTATGCCTGCCTGTTTGTCAGATACGCGGAAGTGTTCATCATTTCGCAATTACACAGGCACCATCCTCCACCTGTTCCTCCGCTACATTGATGAATGTTTGGGACCACTTGGTGCTCCAACGAGGAGGTTGAATAGCTCACCAACTTTACCAACACCTTCCACTCCGACCTCAAATTTATCCGGATCATCTTGGCAACTTCACCCATCTTCCTGGACCTCTCCATCAGCGACTCTGGCGACTGACTAATTACAGTCATATACTACAAGCCCACCAACTCCCACATGTACCTAGACTACATCTCCTCCAAGCCTATCTCGTGTAAGAACGCCATTCCTTATTCCCAATGCCTCCACCTCCAGCACATCTGTTCCCAGGATGACCAATTGCACCCCAGGAAGAGCCAGTTGGTCTCCTTCTTCCACGATCACAAATTGCCTTCCCACGTGGTTGACAGCGCCCTCACGTTCATCACCTCCATTTCACACACCACCACCCTTGAAGCCATGCCTCTCAACGCAACAAGGACAGAACCACCTGGTGCTCACCTTACACCCCCATCAAACTGCGCATAAACGCATCATATTCTGCCACTGATGCCACCTCCAAACAGACACCACCACCAAAGATATATTTCGCTGCCCAGCCCTGCCAACATTCTGTAAAGATCATTCCCTTAATGAACCCTTCTTCAGGTCCACACATCCCCCCACCAGCCCACAACCCTCTCCTGGCACCTTTCACTGCCACCAAAGGAAGAGTGAAACTAGCACCCACACCACTCCCCTCACCTCAGCCAAGGCCAGAATGGACCATTCCACATCCATTAGAAATTCACCTGTACAGCTACCAATGTCATCTACTGAATCCGTTGCGCCCAGTGTGGTCTCCTCTGCATCAGGGAGACAGGAAACCTTCTTGCAGATCATTTCAGAGAACATCTCTCGGACACCCGCACCCACCAACTTCACCGTCCTGTGGCTGAACACTTCAACTCCCCCTCCTACCCCATCAAAGACATCCAGGTCTTGAACCTCACCACTGCCAAACCGATACCACCCAACGCCTGGAGGAGGAACACTACACCTACCGGCTTGGGACCCTCACACCACACGGGATAAATGTGAATTTGAACAGTTACCTCATTTCCCCTCCCCCAAGCCCAAGCCTTCAACTCGCCACCGCCCTCTCAGCCCAATCCATCACTGCAATATCTGACCTAATTTCTTTTCCCTCCTATTCATCTATCTATTGCTTTCCAGCTATTTCCCCTCAACCCCACACCATTTACATTTATCTCTCAGCCCGACTCACATGCCTTATTCGAGATTAAGGGCTTAAGCCTGAAACCTGAATTCTCCTGCGCCTCGGATGCTACCAGATGTCCTGTGCTTTTATAGCATCACACTACCAACTCTGATCTCCAGCATCTGCAGTCCTTACTTTATCCTTGGAATTATCAATGACCTTAGAGTGAAAAAACCCCTAGATTGCAGTGATCACAGTGTGACTGAGTTTTCCATTTATTTTGGGTGAGGGCAGGCTGGATCTGAGACGAGCGCTTAACATCTAAACAACGGGAATGGTATCAGATCGCAAAGTTTGGGTGGACTGAAGTGAAGTGGAAAATTATGTCAGAAGATGGGTCAGTACAACTGCATCACATCACCCAGACTGTAAATGACAATCAGAGATAGAAAATCAACTTCAGTGAGGGCACAATGACAGGTCAAGTGAAAAGGAGACAAGAGCAGACACTCAGGTGCAGTGGAATTAGTTATGTGAAATGATTCGATATATAAGCTACACCTTTACATATGGACTGCCCTCACATTGGACAAAGGAATTTCCTGCAGTATAACGGCGATATTTGCCTGAGACATCACAATGCTGAGAGACACTGACATAGTTTCTTCTGTAGCAGCGTGGCCTCGTAAAAGCATGATCGTCCCATCAACCAGAATTCAATACTTCAAAGCTCTCCTCTGCGCTGTACAACTTATTTGCTGCTCCTGTAGTCAGATCTTAATCGCTTCACTGTGTATCTTCTTCTGCTTCCTGCTTCATGGAAACACTTGAAACGTGAACAATTCCACTTTCCACTTTCACCAATCTTTCGCAACTCCCGAGTTGGCACAGGTACGAGTGACCGCTTGGCCTTCTCGAGCGCTCAATCAGGTGCAAGAGCCCTGCTGGAACTTAGCAAGTTTGATTGCGAACTTCCTCCAAATATCATTTATTTGAGAGAAAGAGAAATGTGCTGAGCTGGTGGGAAAGAGAGAAATGGGCCGTGGACTCTCTTCCCTCAGTAAAATGCAAATAAGTGCATTTTTGTGCTGCCCATTTGATGTTCAGAATCAATCTTCCCAGAACAATACAGCAGAAAGGCTTTTGATTTACAGGCGTCGGTTTCTTTGCTGCAATCGGACTTCAGTTAACATCTGAGTCCCAACTGTCCCAGATGAAGCGACTCCGAATGAAACCCTCACTCACTGAGAACCAACCCCACAGCCAGGTGCTGCGGGGCTGCAGGCAGTCCAAAGCGGAAAAGAGGATTAAAAACGAGCCATTATTTCTCCCTCAGCCACTCGGTCACAGAGACAGACAGAGGGACGGCAGAGACGTGTGACGTCATTCACGTGCCGACAGAAGCCGTTCAGCCCATCGAGTCCATGGTAAATCTCTATCGCTTGCTTCTCTCTGAGGTTATTCATCATCAGTGCTGCTTGTTCTAATATGAATGAACTGTATCTGTGTCGATATGCTGTCTCCAACATACTGAACCACATGTCATTCCCGGCTGTTCATTTCACTGGAGGACCCTGCTGTGTGACACAGCGTGGGGAAGAACTGCAAGGCTGTTAAAATAATGACTGCAGATGCTGGAAACCACATTGTGGATTAGTGTGCTGGAAGAGCACAGCAGTTCAGGCAGCATCCGTGTATCTTCGAAATCGACGTTTCGGGCAAAAGCCCTTCATCAGGAATAAAGGCAGTGAGCCTGAAGCGTGGAGAGATAAAGCTAGAGGAGGGTGAGGGTGGGGGGAAAGTAGCATAGAGTACAATGGGTGAGTGGGGGAGGGGATTAAGGTGATAGGTCAAGGAGGAGAGGGTGGAGTGAATCGGTGGAACAGGAGATAGGCAGGTAGGACAAGTCCGGCTAAGTCATGGGGACAGTGCTGAGCTGGAAGTTTAGAACTAGTGTGAGGTGGGGGAAGGGGAAATGAGGAAACTGTTGAAGTCCACATTGATGCCCTGGGGTTGAAGTTTTCCGAGGTGGAAGATGAGTCGTTCTTCCTCCAGGCATCTGGTGGTGAGTGAGCAGCGGTGAAGGAGGCCCAGGACCTCCATGTCCTAGGCAGAGTGCGAGGGGGAGTTGAAATGTTGGGCCACGGGGCGGTGTGGTTGATTGGCGTGGTTGTCCTGGAGATGTTCCTTAAAACGCTCTGCTAGGACGCGCCCAGTCTCCCCAATGTAGAGGAGACCGCATCGGGAGCAACGGTTACAATAAATGATATTAGTGGATGTGCAAGTAAAACTTTGATGGATGTGGAAGGCTCCTTTCGGGCCTTGGATAGAGGTGAGGGAGGAGGTGTGGGCGCAGGCTTTCCAGTTCCTGCCGTGGCAGGGGAAAGTGCCAGGATTGGAGGGTGGGTTGTAGGGGGCGTGGACCTGACCAAGTAGTCACGAAGGGAACGGTCTTTGCGGAAGGCAGAAATGGTTGGGGAGGGAAATATATCCCTGGTGATGGGTCTGTTTAGACGTAGTGGAAATGTCGGTGGATGATTTGGTTTATGAGAAGGTTGGTAGGGTGGAAGGTGAGTACCATGGGCGTTCTGTCCTTGTTACGGTTGGAGGGGTGTGCTCTGAGGGTGGAGGTGCGGGATGTAGACGAGATGCGTTGGATGGCATCTTTAACTACGTTCGAAGGGAAATTGCCGTCTCGAAAGAAAGAGGCCATCTGCTGTGTTTTGTGGTGGAACTGGTCCTCCTGGGAGTAGATCCAGCGAAGGCGGAGGAATTGGGAATACGGGATGGCATTTTTGCAAGAGGTAGGTTGGGAAGAGGTGTGGAAGTGGTAGGGTGGGAAGAGGTGTGCATCAGGTCAAATCTCCGTCACATTCGTGACTGTTGTTCTTATGTTTATTTTTTCTCTACGTGTGCTGAAGTAACACAGTGAGGGATCAATTACTGTTATCAGACATACATGTAGGGCCGTAATAAATGCTGAAGTTGTGAGATTCGAGCAGTGTTTATTAACATAGACCATTCACTGTTCGAAGCTCAGGCTCAGGAATTTGACAGAGAGCGAATTTGAGCAAAGGTTGAGCCGGGGCGTTTACCCCATGATGTAACACGAGTTTCTGTGGTTGCTTTGTTGTTCACCTCATTTCTGTGTCTTGCATCATTGAGGATTTTGAAGTTGTCCCCTCTATACAAAAGGCCCGTGCTTATGCAACATTGTACAAAAGATGCAGTCCAATAACAGCCGATGCTAATTCTGTCTACTTATCCAGATATTGACCCCTGGAAACAGCACTGTGCACTCTCCTCGAGTCTGGAAAACAACTTCCTCACATATAATGCTATATCCTCGCTCTCATGGTGCTGTTCATTCCATCGGCTTCTGTTTTTCACAGAATCCGATTCAATCGATCTTGTCACTGTGTCATTTCTTTCCATGTGGTCAGATCTTGTGAACAGAATACCACAGTGGTAGTGCACTGGGCCCATAACCCAGAAGTCAGACCATACTCAGGGAACCGTATTCTGGTCTTGATCATTTCATGAACACCAGGAAGAGATATCTATGCTCTTCAAAATTTAATTACCTGTTTTAAGAAGAAAGGTAAATAGTTCCTGGTTCCTGCTTTTGTTACCACACGGACCAAGATTGTAAATGCTGGAACCAGTCGAGACTGTCCGCTCTCCCACATCCAACTTATCCCCAGGTTGTGTTAAGATGATGGTCTGAATCGCTTCCTTCTCTTCCCTGTCACTCTAGGATGATGTGAGCTGTGAAATCTTTGACGTGAAGTGGAGGCAACGTGGAAAAATGTATACACGGCAGGTGCGTGAGCGACGGGACTCGCTGCAGTAACATCCCATGCTGATTCAGACAGCAGAAGCCTCCCTGTGACTTCGAGAAGCACAGACACTGTTCCCGAATAATGGGGAGAGGTTCACTCTTTCCTCGCAGTTCTGCATTTTCTAGCTCTCTCCAGTGGCATTATTTGGCCAATGGTTCCAAAAAGAAAATGATTTCTTGTGCATGCACGATCTCCCTTTTCTACACCTTTCCAGAATTCCCATACTTCCCACTCCCGCCAGCCCCCTACCCCGCTCCACACACCCATGTTTGATAGGGAGCTAGAGATCGCGTTCAAGCTGCTCGACACTAATACTGCGTGACAATGGAGGATGAGTTCGTCCTGTTCTCAATGAAGATCGCCCTGTTCCGGGAAAGCAGCTAGCACAGCCTCCTGGGAGAAGCGAGTCAGAATGGAAAGGAGCTGTTATTAAATCTCTGTGCTTCTTTCACTCCGAAACAGCAGAAATAGCCTTAGTTAACCAAAAGCTCACCTGATTTCTGGTTACCACGTCTGGCGCCGTTCTGGCTCGTTTGTCTCGGGTGTGACATTGCTTCATACAGGTGACATATGTGCGAGAGCTCTCGCGTTCACATTGCGGATGAGCCTTGGAATTTTGCACACTACTTCATTTTTGACTGTGAAGATATGATTTCGATGAGATCGGTTTCAGATAAAGATTCCAAAGCTTGAAAACATACACAAGCAAGTTCAAGAACCGCTTCTTCTCGGCCATTGCTGCTCTGAGAAATGGATTGTATAACTTGAAATAATGCTGAACTTGCCAATGTGGATTTTGCTGAGCGCACGTCCGATACGGAGTAACCTGAATTCCTAAGTCTGGCCAAATTTTGCTTTCCTCACGCTGTGATCTGCATGTCCTTGATGACTATGATCCGACTTTACCATCGCAAACAACGCTTTCCACTGTACTTAGGTCCATGTGACAATCAATCAATCAAAACACAGTCATTTCCTCATTGCGTGGAGTCAGCAGAGCGCAGGTGGGCTGCATGGCCTCAGTCTGCAGTGTGACACATTTTGTGATTCTGATTGAAATTGCAAATAAAACAGCAGAATTGGGGAAGTTACACGGTGGTTATATTGACACAGCCGGGACACATATGTGCCACAGTGTATCACACAATAACAGTGAAGATATTTTAACGTCATCCTCGAAGGTACATGCTACAAAAACCTGAAGACTACGGGAAACCGCTGTGGTCAGCGATAACAGAGCGGCCCAAAGGGATTGTGGTGGGCGCATAATCCAGAAATTTATGAATGAAAAGCATCCTCTGCTCGATGACAATTCCAGCTTATAGTGTGTGTACTGCAACTGCCAGAGTTTCGCTATAACAGTGCTCCGTTCTTCACATTACATATTGATGAGCCATCTGCATCCTGTCACTCAATGGTATCTGAAATAGATACAACCGCCACATTTATGCATTTGAGGAAACACACGTTTGAAGTTATGGAAGATTTTTTTGTTATTCTCTGTAGGTCTGTTATGAAGTGATTCGCAAAGTCACTTGACTGAGCTGGGAATACACTGGCGAAGGTGAGAGAAATCAGTTGGTGTGTGGGCCATACTCCTGACGCCTTGCAGTTATTCCCCACGCTGTGTCACACAGCAGGGTCCTCCGGTGGAATGAACAGTCATGAACGACATGTGGATCAGTATGTTGGACACAGCATTTCAACACAGACACAGTTTCCTATTATTACAACAAGCACCACTGATGATGAATACCCTCAGAGAGAAGCAAGTGACAGAGATTGACCGTGGACTCGATTGTCTGAACGACTTCTGTCGGCACGTGAATGACGTCACACGTCTCTGCCGTCCCTCTCCTTGTCTCTGTGACAGAGTGGCTGAGGGAGAAATAATGGCTCGTTTTTAATCCTTCATTCCGCTTTGGACTGCCTGCAGCCCCACAGCTCCTGGCTGCGGGGATGGTTCTCAGTGAGTGAGGGTTTCATTCGGAGTCGCTTCATCTGGGACAGTTGGGACTCAGATGTTAACTGATGCCCGATTGCAGCAATGAAAACGACGCCTCTGAAACAAAAGCCTTTCAGCAGGATTGTTCCGCGAAGATTGATTCTGAACATCAAATGGGCAGCACAAAAATGCACTTATTTGCATTTTACTGAGGGAAGAGAGTCCACGGCCCATTTCTCTCTTTCCCACCAGCTTAGCACCTTTCTCTCTCTCTCAAATAAATGATATTTGGAGGAAGTTCGCAATCAAAGTTGCTAAGTTCCAGCAGCGCTCTTGCACCTGGCTGTGCCCGTGAGAGGAAGCTTCAGAGCATATCCGCACTTACATCCCCTCATAATGCCTACAAGTGGAGGGAAATGGCTGAATACTCTGCCAATAGAGACAGCTCAGTCCCCGGGGATGGGATAAACAGCACCGTCTCGGTGGGGACATTCTGCAGATCAGACACAGTCCACTTTATCATTCAAATCATACCAGAGTGAGAGCGCTCGAGAAGGCCAATCGGTCACTCGTACCTGTGCCAACTTGGGAGTTGCAAAAGATTGGTGAAAGTGGAAACTGGATTTGTTCACGTTTCAAGTGTTTCCTTGAAGCAGATAGCAGAAGAAGATACACAGTGAAGCGATTGAGTTCTAACTACAGGGGCAGCAAATAAGTTGTACAGCGCAGAGGAGAGCTTTGAAGTATTGAATTCTGGTTAATGGGACAATCATGCTTTCACTAGGCCACGCTGCTACAGAAGAAACTATGTCAGTGTCTCTCAGCATTGTGATGTCACAGGCAAATGTCGCCGTTACACTGCAAGAAATTCCTTTTTCCAATGTGAGGGCAGACCATATGTAAAGTAGCTTGTATATCGAATCATTTGACAGAAATTGTTCCACTGCACCTGTGTGTTCTATTGTCTCCTTTCCACTTTACCTGTCATTGTGCCTGCACTGAAGTTGATTTTCGACTTGTGCGAGTCTTTTACAATCTGGATGATGTGATGCAGTTGTACGGACCCATCTTCTGGCAGTATTCCACTTCACTTCAGCCCGCCCTAACTTCGCTATCAGATACTTTCCAGTTGTTAAGGTGTTAAGTGCTCATCTCAGACCCAGCCTGCCCTCACCCAAAATAAATGGATAACTCAGTCACAATGTGATCACTGCAATCGAGGGATATCTTCATTCCAAGGTTATTGATAATTCCAATGATAATGTTAAGACTTCAGATGCTGGAGATCAGAGTTGGTAGTGTGATGCTGAAAAAGCACAGCAGATCAGGTAACATCCGAGGATCCGGATAATTCTGGTTTCAGGCTTAAGCCCTTCATGAGGAATAAGGCTTATGAGTCAGGGCTGAGAGATAAATGGAAGTGGTGTGTGGTTGAGGGGAAAGAGCTGGAAAGCAATAGATGGATGAATAGGAGGGAGAGGATAATAGGTCAGAAGTGGCAGTGATGCAATGGGTCGAGAGGGCGGCGGCGAGCTGAAGGCTTATGCTTGGGGGAAATGAGGAAACTGTTCGAATTCACATTTATCCCGTGTGGTGTAAGGGTCCCAAGGCAGAATATTTGGCATTCCTCTTCCAGGCGTTGGGTGGTAACGGTTTATCAGTGGAGGAGGTCCAGTACCTGCAAGCCTTTGATGGGGTAGGAGGGGGAGTTGAAGTGCTCAACCACGGGACGGTGAAGTTGTTGAGTGCAGGTGTCCCAGAGATATTCTCTGAAATGATCTGCAAGAAGGTATCCTGTCTCCCTGATGTAGAGAAGGCCACACTGGGCGCAACGGATGCAGTAGATGACATTGATATCTGTACATGTGAATTTACAACGGATGTGGAATGATCCCTTCGGGCCTTGGTTGTAGATGAGGAGAGTTGTGTGGGTGCTAGTTTCACCCTTCATTTGGTGGCAGTCAAAGGTGCCAGGAGACGGTTATGGGCTGGTGGGGGGGAGTGTCGACCTGAAGAGGGGGACATGGAGGGAATGTTCTTTCTGCAGTGCTGGCAGAGCTGGGTAGCGAAATATATCTCTGGTGGTGGTGTCTGTTTGGAGGTGGCACCCAGTGGCAGAATATGATGCGTTTTATGCGGAGGTTGGTGGGGTGGGAGGTGAGCACCAGGAAGCTCTGTTCTTGTTGTGTTGAGAGGCGTGGGGTTCAAGGGTGGTGTTGCGTGAAGTGGAGGCGATGCACTGGAGGGCATTGTCAACGAACCTGGACAGGCAATTTGTGACCGTGGATGAAGGAGACGAACTGGGACTCTCAGAGGTGTAATTGGTCATCCTGGGGTCAGATGTGTTGGAAGCTGTGGAATTGGGAATAAGGAATGTCGTTTTTACACGGGATAGGGTTGGAGGAGATGTAGTCTACACACCTTTGGGAGTCGGTGGGCTTGTAGTATATGTCTTTAATTAGTCAGTCGCCAGAGACGGTGATGGAGATGTCGAGGAAGGCTAAGGAAGTTGCCAAGATGATCCGGATAAATTTGAAGTCCGTGTGGAAGGTTTTCGTAAAGTTGCTGAGCTATTGAACCTCTTCGTTGGAGCACCAAGTGGCGCTAATACATTCATCAATGTAGCTGAGGAACAGGTGGAGGATGGTGCCTGTGTAACTGCGAAAGATGGACAGTTCCGTTCATCTGACAAACAGGCAGGCATAGCTAGGTCCTATGCAGGTGCCCATGGCTATCACCGTCGTTGGAGGAAGTGGGAGAATTGGAAAGAGAAGTTGTTGATTGTGAAGACCAGTTCAGTCAGGTGGGTGAGGATGTCGGTGGAAGGGTACTGGTTGGGATGGTGTGAGATTAAGAAATGGAAGGCTGGCAGACGTCTGTCATTGCAGATGGATTTGTACAGGAACTGGATGCCCATGGTGAATATGGCGTGTTGAGGGCCAAGGAAACGAAATTCTTGGAGGAGGTGAAGTGCATAGGGGTGTCACGACTGTAAGTGGGCATTTCCTGAACTGGGGAGATAGGATTGTGTCCATGTAGGAAGAGAATATTCGGATGGGACAGGCTCAGGATGAGACAATAGGTCGACTGGGGCAGTCAGGTTTGTGAATCTTAGGAAGGAGGTAGAATCGGGGAGTGCGCATTTCACGGACAATGAGGTTTGAGGTTGTGGATGGAAGATGCCCAGAGGTGATGAGATTGTGGATGGTCTGGGAGATGATAGTTTGGTGAGGGGAGGAGAGTTTGTGATCGTGGTCTGTAGGAGGAGGTGCCTGCGAGTTTGTGCCTGGCTTCAGCTTTGTTCCTCTGCCCGACTCACATGCCTAATTCCTGATGAATGGCTTATGCCTAAATCGTCCATTCTCCTGCTCCTCGGATGTTGCCTGAACTGCTGTACTTTTCCAGTACAACACTCTCCACTCATTCATTATTACTGTCTCATTTCACACTAACAGATCCATGCTGTCTGTTTGATTCTAATGAGCACAGTTCTCATGAACTGCGACAAAATCTGCCAATCTGAAACAAAAACAGAAATTGCTGTAAAATCACAGGTGTGCTGGCAGCATCTGTGCAGATGAATCAGTTAACGTTTCACATCCATTGGGTCCGTCTCTCCACAGATGCTGCCAGACGTCCTGAAATATTCCAGCAACGACTGTTTTGTTTGATTTTCAACATCAGCAATTTTTTAGTTTTTGTATTCTTATTTTCTGCCAATATGATTTGGCTAAAGATTATGTTAAATGTTTTAATATGACTACGATGGAATGGCAAGATTCCACCAGCTCGCTACTGCTACTTGGTTCACGTGACCAATGCCTTTCCACTTTGTCACCGCGCCCTAAAGCTGCACCTCATATAAATTGACAAAATTGTGGCATTCTCTCGGATTGGTAATCAGGAGCGAGATTGATTGAAATTATTGAAAACTTAAGATAAACTGATAAAATACAGGATATAAAACGGGAAACTGAAAGGGAAAGAGAGAACGGCGAATGATAATGTTTTGACAAAACTGAAATATAACTGCTCAAGACTCAGAAAGTGCTTTCATCCACAATCATACCAGAATGTGGAATGTAATTTTTGGGACAACCAATGCAAGCAGATTGCAAAATCTTAGTTTTAAAGTCTTGCTGCAACTGTTTTGGTTTTAATGAACGAACCCATGGGATTCGGTGCTGTAATGATATCCGAAAATAGAAAAGGAAATCCTTGCCTTCGAGGGTACGTGGGGAATGTTCACTGATTCATCTCAGTAATGGCAGGACTGTCATCTGGTAGCATATGAGTAAAATCTTTCAATGTTCCATGGAGTTTCGAACGAGTGGTGAAGGGAATGTCTCCATTCACAAATTAATCATTCAGTAGAATTCAATACAGGGACCCATGAAATGATGAACAAATTGAACAAGTACACGGACATACGATACACAATATCTATGAGAATTACTATGTGAAACCTGTTGATTTCAGATCCACGGTGGTCTTTGGTGATGGCATTTGCTGTCCAGAACCAGTCTGCACTGGAATGACGGGAGACACACTATGAAGTAATTGAACTTCAGTCACCTTTAGAAATAGCTAAGACTGACTCAGGACACGGGGATATAGAGATGTTGGCCGTACAAACCTTTCAGACATCACGTGGAAGAATAAAGGAAGTGATCAATAATGTTCGTCTCCAAAGACGATGTTCATGAACTGGATAGATCGTAATTAACCTTATTGGAGTTTATAAATGGAGACGTCATATTTAAAAAGCAAAGAGTTCATAGTGTAACTGTAAAATCTTTTGGTCACACTCAGTGGGAACATTGTGTGTAATCCTTGTCCTCATTCACCACCAAAAACATGTGAAGAAGTTAGAAAGGGCACAGACGCTGTTTCCTGGATAGCAAGATATTCGAAAGCCAAGTGACGTTGTTTACTGAGACATAAAATTATCAGAAAAGATACAACCAGTTTCATCGTGATGATAGAAAGAATAAAGGAGTTTATTCACGAGATTCGGAAATGCCGGAGCAAAAACACGCAAATTTGATTTAAACAAATGAGATTTTCACATAACCCAAGGTTTGAATGAGTAAATCAGGGAAAGTCCCTCTTTCGAGTGAATCAAGAACTTTCGTTAGAGCTTCAAAACCATTACTGAATGATAAAGAAAAGTTTGGATGAGAGTTTCTTCCACTCAATAGAGTTTTTTCAATCGTGAACGACTTTACAGAAATAAAACGTAGAAGCTGACTTCAGAGTGTTTTAAAAGATACACGAACAAACGTACAAGGAGAGAATTTACCATTGAGTGAAAGTCAGTGTGGTTGCGAATCAATTTCGAATTTGTTGACTTCAGACACAAAGACATTTCATAAACATGTACAACTGAATAAGACTGAGTATAACAAATTCATGGATTGGTAAGCTGTGACGTATTATTCAAGGTGAAACTCTGTAAATGGAGCTCATGTCCTAAAATAACTGCAGAAAGAAGTTATATCCTAATGAGTAGGAATTGAATCGTCACTTGGAGAGGCAACACCTACTTTAAAGACTTGACCACATTCACATGATGTTATGGATATTTCGTACATTCTTAACTCCACCCAAGAAATCCACCAAGAAGACTCTGTCATTTTGTGTTGTTAACCCCCTGTACTTCTCTGCAGCACGCCATTTACGATAAAATATGCTCAGACCAAAATTCAATTCGATACAATATTCAAACGGTCCTATGTGATTTCTTTTTTTTAATCATTGCAATAACCTATGTGAGTTTGCAACAAACTCTGTCCATGAAACCAGTTCAACATCTATTTTCCCGGAATTTAAAGCAGTGCACATGGGAAACGTTATTCATCTGCTGAAAAATCATCCTTGGCTCTTTCTCCACATACGTCTCTTCACGTTTTAGATACTTGCAGTATATTTGTTGATCAAGGAGTCATTATCCAGAAAAGGCCGTTTCTCAACCCACAAACACGGGTATTTTCCCATAAACTTGGCTTTGCTCAATATCACCTTCAATCCGTACCCCGCAACACGACGACAAATTGAAGCTGCTCCATGTGAGACTCAAACTTAAAACTTCGGCACAGCACAGCCCACTATACTGGAACAGAGATACCGTGCACTGGTCACCTTCAGCACAGGAGCAACACATTAATGCTTACCTCTACATTCCTGGTTTTACTTTATCCTTTGGGAAACCGAGTTTCTCTGATTCCATGGCGAGTAACGTGGATTATATGATCATCTTCACCAGTGGTTCTGTCCCCGAGTGAGGAAAGTGGTGAGGTACTCATTGTAAAGATGGGTAGATTGATGAAATGTACAATTTCATGTTTTGCCTTCAATAAACGATGAGCTTTTTATTTTGTTTTGCATCTGTAGAAATCTTAAAATCCTCATCTTGAACAGACTGAATGGCAGATCTCCATTGTGTCTCTGGCATTAAATTTCAAAGTGTAAACCCCCCCTGAATTCTTCCACCGCAGTCCGCTGTTTGGCAAGTGTTCCTGTTGAGTTAAATGCACTTCCGTGTGTGTCACCTGCTGCTCCCAGCATGCGCTCTGACACTGCACTCATTTTCCTTCTGACACTTGTTCACTGTGTTGCTGTGATCATACAGTGACTTGGTGTCGCACGGCCCAGGAAAATGATACAGAACAAGGTTTTAGCATTGTTGAGTTCAATTGTCAGTTTAGCGTTATTTTGGATTTTTAAATTATCTGTTCTTTACAAAAGTGCGTGTCAAAAACATCTGAGCGGAAGTTAGGTGTTCCGAATAATGACATTGAGCACTATGCACTCTCCTCCAGTCTGGAAAACAATTCCTCACAGGTAATTTAATAGACAATACACACAGTTGCAGGAGTAGGCCATTCTGCCCTTCGAGCCAGCACCACCATTCATTATGATCATGGCTGAACATCCTCAATCTGTATCCTGTTCCTGCCTTCGTCCCATAACCCATGATTCCACTATCCTTAAGAGCTCTATACAACGCTGTATTGAAAGAAAACCTCCTGCTGTCTCGGGTTCTTCATTCCGTTGACTTCAAATCTTCACAGAATTCAACAGACCTTGTTACATATTCATTTCCTCATTTTTGTTCAGATCACTGTGTGTAGAGTGTGACAATGGGAGTGCACTTGCCTCAGAAACCAGAGATAAGACCATAGTCCTGGAACTGTACTGTGTTATTTATCATTTCACCAACACCAGGGAGAAATATCTGCTGCTCTGCATAATTTACGCAATTCAATTATTCATAAGTTCATTCTCATTCCCCCATTGGTGACGTGATGCCCGAGAGGTTAAGGCGATGGTCTACTAATCCATCGTGCTTTGCACGCGTGGGTTCGAATCCCACTGTCATCGACTGTTCTCCAATAGCCACAGATGTTGTATTGAAATCGAGACTCCAATGGTCAGTTTATCTGTATCAACGCTATTATGGAATCTCAAAGCATGGTTTGACCCTGTTAACGAATCTGCATTGAAATGTCGGTTGCCTTGGGATAATGAAAAAGAGCGTGATTGTCGTTTTCATGTCAAGTTGCTGTGAACGTTTTTCCGTTTGAAAGACATCCAGGAAAATCAAATAACGAGAGCTGCGAAGTGCATGTTTATGCAAAGGGATTCTTAATGAATCTTTTGTCAGATGAAATCTGGAGGAGGTTGAGGAGAAGTTATTCATCCTGGTGAGAAGAGCACAGCGAGACAACAAAAAATAATGGAGATACTTCAAAAGGGGCAGGGCGTGGGTGTAGGGGCACTGAGAACTGGCTGTAAATGCACAGTGGAGAATTGCCGCTGTGGGTGCCGTGCATGGGCACGGAGAGACTTACACATTGGTCTCGCCCTTGCCACTTGCTGTCGCCATTGATGAAGGCTGGACATAAGGCACAGATAAACACAAGATGAGGGAAGCAAGCTCCCTCTCGTTATGCACACACTGGATGCATCATATTGAACTATGAACAACTGGAGAAATCAGCATGTTACCTATAGGGAGTGAAACTAAACTGTGGATCACTAACCGCAGATTCATGCAACATAAACATGAAAAATGATTTAAAATGTAGGGTGTAGGTTTGCTCGCTGAGCTGTAGCTTTGACATCCAGACGTTTGTTTACTTGGCTAGGTAACATCATCATCAGTGGCGACCTCCACGTGAAGCGAAGCTGTTGTCTCCTGCTTTCTATTCATATCTTTCTCCTCTAACGGGTTCCTGGGGGTGTGGTGATGTCATTTCCTGTACGTTTTCTGAGGGGTTGATAGATGGCATCTCGATCTAAGTGTTTGTTTATGGCATTGTGGTTGGAGTGCCAGGCCTCTAGGAATTCTCTGGCGTGTCTTTGCTTAGCCTGTTCCAGGATAGATGTGTTGTCCCAGTCGAAATAGTGATATTTTTAATCCGTATGTAGGACTACGAGGGAGAGAAGGTCGTGTCTTTTTGTGGCTAGCTGGTGTTCGTGTATTCTGGTGGCTAACTTTCTTCCTGTTTGTCTTCTGTAGTGTTGGTGGCAGTCCTTGCATGGAACTTTGTGGATGACGTTGGTTTTGTCCATGGATTGAATCTGTGTCTTTTAAGTTTGTTAGTTTTTGTTTGAGAGTGTTGGTGGGTTTGTGTACTACGAGGATTCCGAGGGGTCTTAGTAGTCTGGCTGTCATTTCTGAAACTTCTTTGATGTATGGTAAGGTGGTTAGGGTTTCTCACTGCGTTTGGTCTGCTTGTCGTGGTTTGTTCTTGAGGAATCTGCGGACTGTATTTTCTGAGTGTCTATTCTTCTCGAATACGTTGAATGGGTGGTTCTCCTCTGTTTTCCGAAGTTCGTCTGTGCTGCAGTGTGTGGTGGCTGGTTGGAATAGTGTTCTCATACAGCTTTGTTTGTGTGTGTTGGGATGGTTGATGGTGAAGTTAAGTATTTGGTCAGTGTTTGTCGGTTTTCTGTATACGCAGTTTTGTAGTTATCCGTTGACCTTTCTTTCTACTGTGACGTCCAAGAATGCGAGTTTGTTGTCGGTTTCTTCCTCCTTGGTGAACTTTATGCCTGTGAGGGTGTTGTTGATGATGTTAAATGTCTTTCCTATCTTGTTTCGTTTTGTGATGACAAAGATGTCATCTACGTAGCGGACCCAGATTTTTCGTTTGATTGTTGGTAGGGCTGTTTGTTCTAGTCTTTGCATTACCGCTTCTGCTATGAATCCTGATACCGGAGATCCCATGGGTGTGCCATTGGTTTGTTTGTAGACAATGTTGTTGAAAGTGAAGTCGGTGGTGATGTACAGGTCCACGAGTTTCATTATGTTTTCGTTGGTAATGTGATTGATGGTGGTTGTTGTGTGTGATGGTCTGTTCTAAAAGTGTGGGAAGTGTTTCCTTTGCCGGGTCGATGTTGATGAATGTGAACAGTGCTGTTATGTCGAATGAGATCATTGCTTCTTCTTCCTCTATTTTGTTTTTTTTGATGATTTTTAGGAATTCCTGGGTGGAGTGGATGGAGTGCTGTGACTCTTCTATGAGGCATTTCAGTCTTGCGTGTAGTTCTTTGGCCCGTCTGTAAGTTGGTGTTCCGGGTAAAGAGACGATGGGTCTGAAGGGGGCTCGTCGTTTATGGATTTTTGGTAGTCCGTTTCGACTTGGGAAACGCATTGATCCTGAGACAGTCTCAGCAAAGACATGCCAGAGAATTCCCAGAGGCCTGGCACTCCAACCACAACGCCATAATCAAACACATAGATCTAAATGTCATCAACCCCGCAGAAAACGAACAGGAAATGACATCGCCACAAACCCCAGGAACGCCATCCAGGAGGAAGATATTAATAGAAAGCAAGAGACAACAGTTTCGCTTCACTTGGAGATCGCCACTGATGATGTGACGGAGCCAGATAATGAAACGTCTGGGTATCAAACCTACAGCTCAGCGAGCAAACCTACACCCTAAACCTCAACCTGAGCTACAAACCTTCATAAACCTTGCGATTTAAAGTGTCTTTATACGCATATCATTCATAGACTTTTCGTTGTAATACCCGTCTGGTTGAAAGAAGAAGACACCACATTTCAAGATGGATGACAACGTATCCAATTTTGAAATGAAATTGAGATCTATTTGATCATTTTACACAGTGAACAAGTTCATTTTAAATAATTCAAACCAAATTCTCTCACCTGGAATAAAAGTGTGATTTCAATATAAACATTGTCCTCGCCAAGTCGCAGTTATGCAACATGAAAAATAGGATGTAATTTTTATTAAGCTTACATCAATTAGCACCACTATCTTACTTCGGCTTGACTGCAGTATGCACATGCTAAATAAGGTTTAAGAAAGAATGACTTTTGGACATAATGATTCGGTGTTGACTAAAAATAATATTAGGTTCTCATGATGCAGATATTACACCAATGGCTCCAGTGGTGGAAATGTTCAGTGGGCAGTATTTCTATGATGGTATCGAAGTATGTGAGCTGTCCGGGATGGGAGCTCCCACTTCATTTGGAGCAGTGTCTTTTGACGTGGATCAGGGAGCATTGTGACATCAGTCTGGGAGTTCCAACCACACCTGGAGCAGCTTCTGTTGACATGGAGCAGCAGGGAGCATTGGCACATCCGAATGCAAGATCCATCCTCATTTGGAGCGGCTTCAGTTAGCATGGAGCAGGGAGATTTGCGAGATCCATCTGGGAGCTCCACCCTCACCTGGAGCAGCTTTTAATGACATGTAGCAGCAGGGAGCATTGGGACATCAGAGTGATAGATCCAACCTCAACTGGACTTCTTCTATTGACATGGAGGAGGGAACATTGGGACATCAGACTGGGAGCTCCAACCTCACAAGGACCAGCGTTTAATGACATGTAACAACTGGGAGCATTGGGACATCAGAGTGGGAGCTCCAACTTCAAGAAGAACCGCTTCTATTGACATGGAGCAGCAAGGAGCATTGGAATGTCAGGTTGGGAGCTCCAACATCACCTGGCAAAGATTGTATTTACATGGAAGAGGAGGGAGGATTGGGACATGATGCTGGGGGAAAAGATATTCAACTATTTTAATCTGAAGTAAAAAAATTATTCAACACCTCAGATGTTAATTGATTTATGAAGAATCTTTCCCGGGAAAATAATTAATTCTTTAGTTAGTAAAGACAAGCCCTGAAAATATTCGACTCAGGAAAACGCATTGGTACAGAGAGAAATGGAAGTGATGTTTCATGTCTTCGTCTTTTCTTTTCTGGCCGACTCTGCACTGGATTACATTACCGGAAGGACATTTTCACTCATTTCCTGCAAATACGGACAGGTCATTAACGTAATCTAATGCTGAAAATTAATGGGAATATGCGATATTATGATTAGGCTGGAGTTTACCTCAAATTATGGTGAAAACGCAGCAAAGTCAGTTGCAATTTCCAAGATCATCAGTGACCTCATTCATTGGCTGATCAGATTGTGAATGGTCGTTTTTTGCAGACAATTTGAAGTAAATCAATGATGGTGATTATCTTTGTTCTTTGTTCACCTTGTGACTGTTACTCTTATTGCTCATGTCCTTGTTAACACCATAGCCCTGCAGCGTGTAAAATCTCAGCTGTGCATCTGGCCAGTGGTACAACCATTCGTATTGCTGGCTCCGGATCAGGCGGTTGAGGTTAGACTTTTACTTTGCGCAAGCGCATTGTGGAGATTCATCACACATCCAACTTCATCATTTCTGTTATGCTCAGGTGGATAATATTTGAAATTTTCATCTTCACGAGCGAAAGTTCTTTCACTGTCTTCGATCAGTTAAACATTACCAAATGCTATCAGAGTAAAAATCACATAGCACCAGATGGTATTGAACAGACGTATTTGGAAGCACCAGTTTTCCATGTACTGTTTCTTCATCAGATGTTTGTCAACTGTTGGAATCTAAAATTTCTTGTATCCACCCCAGTCCAACACCAACGCCTCCAAGTCATGGGTACCGTCGACACCACGAACGGTCGGTTAAAGTTCAGATGATCTTCCAAAAGATCGCGCATATTGACACACACACCAATTTTCTGCAGAAAAACACCCACTTGATGAAGGAGCGGCTCTCCGATAGCTCGTGCTTCCAAATAAACCTGCTGGACTCTGCCCTGATATTGTGTGATTTTTAACTTTGTCTATTCAACTCAAACACTGGCACTATTCCCAATTTCTCCGCCATGCCATCCCGTATTCCCAATTTCTCCGCCTCCGCCGTATCTGCTCCCAGGAGGACCATTTCCACCGTAGGACACACCAGATGGCCTCCTTCTTTAGAGACCGCAATTTCCCTTCCCACGTGGTTAAAGATGCCCTCCAACGCATCTCGTCCACATCCCTCACCTCTGCCCTCAGACCCCACCCCTCCAACCGTAACAAGGACAGAACGCCCCTGGTGCTCACCTTCCACCCTACAAACCTTCGCATCAACCAAATCATCCACCGACATTTCCGCCACCTCCAAAAAGACCCCACCACCAGGGATATATTTCCCTCCCCACCCCTTTCCGCCTTCCACAAAGACCGTTCCCTCCGTGACTACCTGGTCAGGTCCACACCCCCCTACGAACCACCCTCCCATTCTGGCATTTTCCCCTGCCACCGCAGGACCTGTAAAACCTGTGCCCACACCTCCTCCCTCACCTCTATCCAAGGCCCTAAAGGAGCCTTCCACATCCATCAAAGTTTCACCTGCACATCCACCAATATCATTTATTGTATCCGTTGCTCCCGATGTGGTCACCTCCACATTGGGGAGACTGGGCGTCTCCTAGCAGAGCGCTTTATGGAACATCTCCGAGACACCCGCACCAATCAACCACACCGCCCCGTGGCCCAACATTTCAACTCCCCCTCCCACTCTGCCGAGGACATGGAGGTCATGGGCCTCCATCACCGCCGCTCCCTCACCACCAGACGCCTGGAGGAAGAACGCCTCATCTTCCGCCTCGGAACACTTAAACCCCAGGGCATCAATGTGGACTTCAACAGCTTCCTCATTTCCCCTTCCCCCACCTCATCCTAGTTTCAAACTTCCAGCTCAGTTACTGTCTCCTTGACTTGTCCGACCTGCCTATCTACTTATCTACCTATCCACTCCACCCTCTCCTCCTTGACCTATCACCTTCATCCCCTCCCCCACTCACCCATTGTACTCTCTGCTACTCTCTCCCCACCCCCACCCTCCTCGAGCTTATCTCTCCATGCTTCAGGCTCACTGCCTTTATTCCTGATGAAGGGCTTTTCCTCGAAGCGTTGATTTCGCTGCTCGTTGGATGCTGCCTGAACTGCTGTGCTCTTCCAGCACCACTAATCCAGTATTCCATATCATAGACAACATCAGTCATGTCCCACCGTTGTCAGAGAAGGCAATCCTGGAATAGCCCAATACATTGCTCATTGGTACGTTTCGTTTTCAGAAACCAACGCACTCAATCGCTGCAGCTCCAATGTATCAAAAGGCAGAAAAGAAATAGCTGAGACTCAGTTTTGAAGCAGTTGCACCATATCTTCATAACACAGTTTTTGGAATTATATTACTGCAGCTATGTTTCCCCTCAAAAACGATTGAATTATCGAGTGTTTACAGCACAGAAATGGGTCCCATCATCTCATTTCCCAGCACTTGGTCTGTAACCCTGTGAACTCTGATGTTTCACCTGAATGCTAATTTCTCTGGAACGTTTTAATCTCGTAAAACACAATAAATGGGATTAAAGTTTGAGATGGGAACTGAACCCCATTTTTACGAATAGACTGAAGCACGCAGACACATTTCCCCAAGTGTGACACAGGCCTCGGGAGACAACAAGCAGAATGTAAGATTTCACCGACTGTTCTGATGTTGTCCCATTTCAGAGTTCAACACCAATGTCTGGTTACAGCAAAGAAAGGAAGTATTCAGCCCCTCCTGTCCCAGTGTTCCTTGCCCATTGTTTCCCCATTACTCTGTAGTTGATACTGCCTCACCTCGTTCTTGCTGCCAAACTTGATCACTGCTCACGCCCGCTATTTCCTGTCCTGCCGAACGGTTTGCCTCAAGTTCTTGGAATGAAAAACAGGAATGGCCTACTTCAAGCACTTTTCTAGTTTACAAGGACAGTGTCATCGCCTCTGAGCAAGCACATTGCCAGCTCAGAGAGAAGGTCTCATCCTTTAGAAACTGAAATGCAAAGATGATTGGATAGCCTCAGTATTGTAAACCAACCAACAAGACCGGAATATGGCAGAGGGGATCACGCACAGTAGGATGGGAGAATAGAATGGCGAATCTCATGATGTCCAGGGTGATGTTAACAGAAATCTTCCCTGGTAGGATAGTGATGTGGATTCACTGATTTCACTGTCGTGTCTTGTTAAAGGTTAACGTTTACAGTAATCAATATGTAATACTGCCGGATATTTCGAAGCTGCATGATGTTGTGCAGCAGACAGAATCGTTTCCTTGCATGACCGAATAAGAGAGCTCAGAAGAGCCAGGAGGAGACATGAGAGCCAGGAGGAGACATTAGAAGTTGTTGGTGGATAGGATCAGGGTTAACCCTAAGGCTTTCCATAGGTATGTCAGGAATAAAAGAATGACGAGAGTTAAATTAGGGCCAATCAAGAATAATAGTGGGAAGTTGTGTGTGGAGTCAGAGGAGACATGGGAAACACTAAATAAATATTTTTCGACAGTGTTCACGATATAAAATGAAAATGTTGGCGTGGAAGATACAGAGATACTTGCATCTCGATTCGAAGAGATTGAGGTTCACAAAGAAGAAGAATTAGAAATACTGCAGAGTGTGAAAATAGACAAGTCCTCTGGGCCAGATGGGATTTATCCTAGGATCCTGTGGGAAGCAAGGAAGGGGATGGCCGAGCCTGTGCCATTGATCTAGAAATCATCATTGTCTACAGGAATAGTGCCTGAGTACTGGATGATTGCAAATATGGTTCCCTTGTTCAAGAAGGGTAGTAGAGACAACCCTGGTAATTACAGACCAGTAAGTCCCACTTCAGTTGTTGGTAAAGCTTTGGGAAAGGTTACAAGAGATAGGATTTATAATCATCTAGAAAATAATAATCTGATCAGGGACAGTCAGCACGGTTTTGTAAAGGGATAGGTTGTGCCTAACGAATCTTATGAGTTTTTTGACAAAGTGACCAAACAGGTGGATGAGAGTAAACAGTTTGAAGTGCTGTATATGGATTTCAGCAAGGTGTTCGATAAGGTTCCCACAGTAGGCTATTATACAAAATGTGGAGGAATGGGATTGTGGGAGACACAGCAGGTTGGATCAGTAATTGGCTTGCTGAAAGAAAACAGAGTGTTGTAGTTGATGCAATGTTCATCTTGGTGTCCAGTTACTAGCGGCTTTCCGCAAAAGTCGATGTTGGTTCCACTGCTATTCGTCATTTTTATATATGACCTGGATGAGTGCTTAGAACGGTGGGTTAGTAAATTTGCGGACGACACTATGGTCGGTGGAGTTATGAATAGTGACGAAAGATGTAGTAGGTTGCAAAGAGACATAGATAGGATGCAGAGCTGGGCTGAGAGGTGGCAAATGGAGTTTAATGTGGACAAGTGCGAGGTGATACACATTGGACGGAGTAATCGGAATGCAAAATACTGGCGAATGGTAAGATTCTTGGGAGTGCAGATGAGCAGAGATCTCGGTGTCAATGTACACAGATCCCTGAAAGTTGCCACCCAGATTGACAGGGTTGTTAAGAAGGAAAACAGTGTTTTGGCCTTTATTAATAGAGGGATTGAGTTCTGGAATCAGAAGTGTCTACTGCAGCTGTACAAAGATCTGGTACGGCCACATTTGAAGTATTGTGAACATTTCTGGTCACCGCATTATAAGAAGAATTTTGACGCTTTGGAAAGGGTGCAGAGGGGATTTTCTAGCATGTTGCCTGGTATGGAAGGAATGTATTACGAGGAAAGACTGAGGGCCTTGCGGCTGTCCCCGTTGGAGAGAACACTGAGAGGTGACTTAATGGAGACATACAAGATAATCAGAGGATTAGATAGGGTGGACATGGAGAGTCTTTTTCCAAGTATGGGGACGGCAAGCACGAGGACCACAACTTTAAAGTGAGGGGAGATAGGTATAAGACAGATGTCAGAGGTAGTTGCTTTACTCAGAGAGTAGTTCGGGCAAGGAATGCTTTGCCTGCAACCGTGGTAGATTCGCCAAGATTAAGTGCATTTAAGTCGTCATTGGAGAGGCATATGGACGTTCATGGAATAGTGGAGATTGGATGGGCTTCTGATTAGTATGACAGGGCGGTGCAACATCGAGGGCCGAAGGGCCTGTACTGCGCTGTAATGTTCTATGTTCTATATGCTACAGTTCCACATCAGCAATGTCATCGGCAATTGCCTGACGTTGAATCAGTTTAAAACAAGAACGGAGGGGGCGTCAGGAAAACGGAAGGGGAATAGTGGTTTGTGAGAGTTAACTACATGCCCAGTGGAGCCAGGTTCAACGTAGATACTGAATATCGGTTTTCCTGTTTACCTTCGTATACTGATCACTACGGATCAATGACCCAATATTGTCTGCCCTTTGTGTGTGGTCCTTTGTACATTTCACCTCGGTTCAGTGCTCCGGGTCCCATGCTTTTTTAAAATTTGGCACGTTTTACTCAGGTCGGTTTTGCAGCTTCATATTAAGGCCAACAACTTTAGGAACAGATAGACACCATTCAGACCATCACGTCTAATCCGTTATTGAATGGTTTCATATCTGATCTGATAACCTTGAACTGCACTTTCTTGCCTTTCTCCATAACGCTTGATGTTTTTGCTGTTTGAACATCTGCTGATCTCAGCCTCATTACACACAATGACACTTCCTCAACAGCTTTCTGCTACAAGAAAGTCCACTAATGCAGAACGGTCTTAGAGAATAAATGCTTCTTCATCTCTATATTAATTGTGAGATTCGCATTCTAATACAAAGTAAAAAATCGCAGAACACCAGGTCATAGTCAAACAGGTTTAATGGAAGCAATATCGTTTGGAGAGCTGCCCCTTCATCAGGTGGCTGTGGAGTACACACTGGTAGGAACAGAATTTATAGCGAAAGGTTACAGTGTAATGTCACTGAAATTATACATTGGAAAAATACCTTGATTGCTTGTTAAGTCTTCCATCTCTTAGAATGACTATGTTAGGTTCATTTCTTTCTTATATAAATCGAAAAACTTTCTTTTAACAGTTACATTCTCAGGTAGACTTTACCAATTAGTGTCAGCATAGATAATATGTTGAAGGTGTTAGTCCCTGTTTGCTGCGTCCATGCCATAATGTTTAGACTGACGCTAATCTAAAAAAAACAACACGCTGCAGGCAAGAATGCCTTAAGGCATGGTACATTGGTGAAGCTGAACGGAGGCTACAACAACGGAATGGGCGCTACGCATTAATCAACAGACAGGTGTGCCCCTTCCCAGTTGGAGAGCACTTCAGTGATCCAGGACATTCGACCTCGGATCTTTGGGTGACAGTTCTCCAAGGTCTTCGGAACAGGCAGCAGCTAAAAGTGCCCCCACAGAGACTGATAGCTAAATGCTGTACCCATGATCATTGGGTTCATGTCACAGTACAGGTGATCCAATTGCCCGAGCTACAAACAGAGATCCTCCTCCAGACACACACACACACACACATATACGTCTGTGGGGAGAAATTGTACTTGCAGAGTTACATTGGACTTTGCTCAAAAACTTCATGAATCCATGTAAGTCTCTGGTAACTCATTTTTATAAACTAGAATCAGTCTAAACATTATGGAACAGACAGCAGCACAGGGGGTGGGGCGCAGACATCAGTTGTTAAACTTCACCTGAGAATTAAACATTAAAATAAAAAGGTTTTGCACTTTACATATGAAAGAAGTGAAGCTAACATGGTCATTCTAACAAATTGGAGACTTAGCAAACAATCAAGGTATTTTTCAATGTACAATTTCAGTTACATGACACTGTAAACATATCCTATAAATTCTGTGTCTTACAACTGTGGACGCCACAATCACCTGATGAATGAGCAGTGGTCTGAAAGCTAGTACTTCCAATTAAACCTGTTGGACTACAACCTGGTGTTGTGTGATTTTCAAATTTGCACACCCCAGTCCAACTGATTTCAGCGTTTCTTCCCATTTGATTTCATCTCCGATATGCAATTCTCACTGACTCTGACAGGACTGCTACCTTTGCTGTTTTGTGATGTCTGGAACTCATATTCAATTTAAGATTTCCATAAGGAAAAACATTTTTTTTTCCTTTTCTGGAAATCAATATTGGGAAATAGCAGTGAGACAGCTGCATTTCAGCACGTTCGCATCAGGGACGACATATGCAATGCTTGGAACTTTTCTTGATGACTTTGTTTTTGCCTATTTTGTTCAGTTGAAAAATGACAGTTATCGAGTTTTTAAAAGCATGCCGAATGGTCCTTCAGCCTATTGCATCATGATCAGTTATCAAACATCTGGCTTTTAAACACAGTTTCCAGCACGTGACTCATCGCCTGGTGTGTTCGAACATTTCAAGTCTCAGTTAAATTGTTATTCAATTTCTGAAGGGCTTGAGTGGAACAAGAAACATCTCTGTGAACTAACAGTTCTGAAAGACAAACTTTTTCTCGGAGCTATTTGTCAGTTTTCCTCATGATGCTGCGGAAAATGTTTCTGCGCTCACATCTGAATTGGTTTCCCCTGTTTCTTCCTCAGCTTCCTTCTTCTTTCTATTAAATGGTTCAGACTCCAGTACAGACACGAGGTGTGGGTTGCGGAAGTCACGTGTTTGCACTTTCATTGACACTCTGTCTCGCCGGGAGCTGTAGACCTTCCCCACACTGATTCAGATAGCACTGTCCTTTCTGTGACATTTCCCATGGAGAATGGAAGGGCAGGCATTAATAACCCGGACTTGGAAACCGAGCGACAGTTTTAAAACATTTACAGAGCCCCAGCCAGGAATTGAGCTCCTAACTCCCGCATAATATACGGCGACACGAACCACTATGCTAGCAATGACAACAGTTTCAAAGGAGACACTTCAGCCCTTTGTGGTTGCATTTGTCAAAAGCAACTGCTTAACAACCCGAATGGTTTAGCCCATAGCCTTACCTTCTCGAAGATGTCTTGGCAGAACATATTCTCATCTGCATATTCCTTCAGGTTATAAGAGTTGCTGCCTCTCTGACCCTTACAGACTGTGTGTTCCAAATTCAAACATCCGCCCGCCTAAACCGCTTTTCTCCACATCTACTTTAACCTTTATGCCTTTCTCATTAAATTTCTGGCCCCCTGTGATCGTTTTTTCCATCGATGGGAAACGCTTCTTTCAGTCTACCTTATCTGTACCCCTCAGAAACCCCTCTGCTCGGTGACAAACATCCCCAGTTTGTCCTGTCTCCCTTCATGACTGAAACTCTTTAACCTCGACACTATCCGAGTGAATCTCTCCTACAACTTTCCCAGTGCGATCTCATCCCTGGACAATTCTAGCACTGAGCCGAATGAACATATTTCCATTCTGTAACAGCATCGGAATTTACTGCAGCATTTATTGCCTTCTGGTTTGGAGTCACGTGGTCGCCAGACCAGATAAGGACAGTAGTTTTCTTCCCTCAAGGACGTCAGTGAAACAGATGGGTTTTTCAGACAACGTATTCTTAATTCTAGGCATTTATTGCATTCACATACTATCATCGTCGTGGTGTGGTGGGAATCCAACCCGTGTCCACAGAACGTTACCTGGCTTTGCTGTGTTAACAATCCAGCGATAATACCACTAGGCTATCGCAGAAAGCCCTCCTGGGGGATCTTTTCCAATGCAGTCTCTTTCCCCCAATTATTCCCTATGCCCTTTTATTGAGCCTCACGCTCCAATAATCTCTGGTCCATGTCAGTAAAAGTTGCTAAAAGAGAATTGATCTCACAGCCACGATATCCAAACGGATCGAATGATTTGAAGGTGGCAATGAAGAGCTTGGGGCAACAGTGAGTGCAACGGCACAGACCTGACGGTATCAACGTGAAAATGTATGTTAGATTGTGCAATGCCTCAGTCAAATGGGATGAGGGACGTAAAAGAGAGCTCGGGAGAGTGCGAGGGAGAGACATCTTCGAGAACTTTTGGTTTTAAATCCTGGTATTTGAAACGCAGAACAACAAAATGCGATGGAAAAGAAATCATCACCTCGGAGAATATTATCTTCTAAAAAACGATTAATTTCTGACCGTGTTTCACCAAAAGTAAAGCTTTGAGAGAACTTACCGCTATGGTGTGTATTAGAGCCGAGGTCGC
The DNA here is from genome assembly GCF_047496795.1 of Chiloscyllium punctatum. Classification (NCBI taxonomy): domain Eukaryota; kingdom Metazoa; phylum Chordata; class Chondrichthyes; order Orectolobiformes; family Hemiscylliidae; genus Chiloscyllium; species Chiloscyllium punctatum. The sequence continues at coordinate 12,149,400 of NC_092756.1, forward strand.
TGCAATCACAACGCAGAATGCGAACTACTAAACGTATGGTGCAGTGGAAGGTTGCAGCATTCCACAGACCACGCTTGCAAACTGCAACCAGTATGGCAGCAGAGGAAATGTCAGGAAGAATGTACAATATCAGGACTTAGCGACAGGCATGTAGGAACGCAAAATGAACCGAATCTTTAACTTTCGCATCCCCAGAGACTGTGGAGGTTCCATGAATGAGAGTACAGGAGAATGGGATTAATGAAACCATCCAAACTTTGGGAGAGTGCAGAATATTGTTGAAACGTATGCTTCAATAGCATTATATCTGAACATTGGCTACTTCATCACTTTGCCCACACAAGGCAGGACCAACTGCTGCATGCAATCACACATAGTCCCAGTTCCAGATCCGGAATCAGAGAAACTGTGTGAAGCAGCCACGAAGATCCAATTGGAAACTGGGATGGAATGACAGGAGAGAGGCGCATGCATTTCCGAGGTTGGTCATGGTCAAAAGCGGGGCGGAAGGGAATACTTGCCCCCATTTATAATATTATGACCATAAACAGTACATGTTGCTGAGACAGCCGATTGGCGCATCCAAAGCTTGTGGAGACTTTAACTTTGGAGTGGCAAGGTACGAAATTTCATTTTCCTGTTTGGATCAGTGGTTTTGACATTGGCACCTGTTTATGTTCGCATCAACTCAGAATCAGCTTCTTGTTCCCAATAAATACTGCAACCTGGAGAAGGTGGTGTTGTGGTTATATAATAAATTAGTCATCCTTGGGTACTCACACACCGAACTGGTCATGTTAAAGTTCGACGAATAAAACCTGGAATGGAAGCCCGACCTCAGGAACAGAGAACATATCTTTAATTTCCTGCAATCCCATTCATGCATGTCACTTATCCAGGGGATGCTACCATCTTTACCCAATCCTGCCTACTTGTGTCTCCAGGACCTGAACAAAACAGCTGACCCTTAATCCGAGAATGACGACCGTGTGGGAAAGCAGGCCATTCGGCCGTTCCAGTCGACACCATCTCTCTGAAGAACATCCTAGCAGACCCACACTCCATAACTATTCCGTTCCCCTTCATTTCCCATGGCTGACCCCAGTAACCTTCACACCTTCAGACTGTGGGAGGAAACTCACACAAGCAAAGAGAGAATGTGCAAACTGCACACAGTCACACGAGACTGGGATCGAATCCATGTCTCTCGAGCAGCGAGGCAGCAGCGAATCAGGATGAACAACAAATGCTATCCTGACCAGTGACATCCCCACCATCAGGAAGAATAAAAACACATTCACAACATGGACAACGGGACTTATGTCTGCGTGGACATGATTTCAACCAATCGTTCATCCTGGGTAGATACAAGGACAGCGATATCACAGAGAAACCAGCGCAATGCGGGATTCAATTACCTGCTGAAGTGGAAACTCATCGATTCAGTCAAACTGGGGACAGACAGTTCAACAGTCCCGTGTATGGGAAGGGCACAATGAGCAGAAGAACCTCCAGAGTAACCATCAAGATTACATATCCCAGAAGGAGATCAACTAAACTGTCAACGCTGCTGTTAATCCCAACCAACTGCCAGTTTCATAGTGTCGAAGTCATAGACTCACGCAGCATGAAATCAGGCCTTTCACTCCTACCAGCTCATACTGAACATAATGCCAAACTAAACGAGTCGCATCTGACGGCTCCTGTAATTGCTGAGAGTTAGTAATGCCCTTGTTGTATTATTACTGCATTGTTAATATGAATGTCCAGATATAATTCTGTGGACACGGGTTCAAACCCTGGCATGGCAGATGCTGGAATATTATTTAAATATATACCTAGAGTCTAATGATGATGTTGAATCAGTAGATCTGATTCACTAATACCTGATAGGGAAGGAAACTGCGATACCTATCTGGTGTCTGGCTGGTGTGTGACTCCAGATCCATAATATCGTGGTTGATTCTGAACTTCCCTCTGTGCAATAAATAGTGTACTAGGCATGAGTGAATAGCTTTTGTTAATCCCACTGAAACTTTCCAATTCATTTGTCGATCCAAATATCCTGTAAATATTGTAAATGTACTTTCATTCATCACTTCATTTCATTGCACACATAAACCAACCTCTGTTAAAAAAAAGCCTCTCATGTCTTATTTTTAATCCCTCTTTTCACTTTGAACATATACCCTCTCGTCTTGAAGTCCCCCCTCCTTGGAGAAAAGACAGTTACAGTTAACTCCAGCCGAACTCTCAATAATTTATAAATTTCTTTCAGGTCGCCTTTCAAACTTCAGTGCTCGAGTGAAAATATTCTCAGCCTATCGAGCCTTTCGTTATAACACAAACCTTCCCCTGTAGCCATACGCTGGTATACCTGTTCTAAACCTACTACAGCTGAATAATTTCCTTTCCATGACTGGGCGGCAGGAACTGGACACAGTATTCCCGAAGACGCATCACCCAATGTCCGATTCAACTTCAACAAAACGGACCAACTCCTACGCTCAAAGGACTGAGCAACAAAGGCAGGATGACATTTTTTTAACCATTCTGTCTATATATGAAGGACACTAAAATTAATTATGTACTTGCATTCCTGGCCTCCGTGTTCCACAACACGATGAAACGCCCGATCATTAATTGTATAAGCCCTACTCTTAGTTGATGTAGCGAAATGCAATACCCTCCATTTATCCAGATTGAACTTCATGTGACATTTTTCAGCCCAAAGACGCAATGGATTAAGATCCTTTTGGAATCTTAGATCACCTTCTTCATAGTCTCCTATTCTGGTGTCCTCTGCAAGCTTATGAAATATGGCTTCGATGAGTTCTATTGTTTTCTCATGTAGGTCAACGATTTTTAATTATTTGTCGTGGCCATCATTTAGCAGTTTGCAAATCATGTGACAATTAAGTCATGTCATTAACCATGAGGAAGATAGTCATAGACTTCAGGGAGATTGGAAACAATTGGCAAGAAAATGTGCTGAAAGGAATTCAATCCAGTGAAGTGGCTGATAATGAAGTTGAGGACGCACAATGAGAAAAGTGTGAATGCTGAGTGGTTTAAAGTAATAAAAGAGAAATTGGAGTAGACATTCACGAATGTTTGAATGTGATTGGACAAGGGATCAAGTGGTATCGAGAGGTTGGAGATACTTTCTGTTCTTGACCGCAGGTGGGAATATAAGAGCAGGGAAATGATGCTGAAACTTTAGCAACGGCGTATTCAAGATCAATGGACAGGGGAATCAGATGGACGGAAGTGCGTACTGCAGGTGCTGGAAATCAGAATCAAAATTAGAGTGGTGCTGAAGAAGTACAGCAGGTCAGGCAGCATCCGACTTGCAGAATAAATATAACGTTTCGGGCAAACGCCCTTCATCAGGAATAAAGCTGGGAGCCTCGAGGGTGCTGAGATAAACGGGAGGACTGGGTCTGTTAAGAAATTAGCTGAGAGTGCAAGAGGTGGATAGAAATGGGGTTAAAGGTGATAGGTCGGAGAAGAGGGTGGAGCGGATAGGTGGAAAATAAGATAGACAAGTGGGTCAGGTCAGTAGAAACTTGGAACTCAGATAAGGTGGCCGTGGGGAGATGAGGAAACTGGTGAAGACCACGTTGATGCCCTGGGTTTGAGGGTCTCGAGGTGGAAGATCTGGCGTCTGGTGGTGAGGGAATGGCGGTGGAGGAGACCCAGGAACTGCATGTCCTTGGGAGAGTCGGGGGACGTGGTAATTGATGTTTTTGGTATTGGGGCGTTCGAGTTGAATGTTGCGGTTTCCCTGGAAATGTTCTCGGAAACGCTCTCCGAGAATGTGTCTGTTGGCCCCAATGCAGAGGAGGCCGCATCGCGAGCAACAGATGCATTAAATGACATGTGTGGAAGCGCACACGGACATTTGATGGATGTGGAAGGCTCATTGGAGCCTTGGAAGGATGTGAGATGGAAGATGTGGGCGCAGGTTTTGCAATTCCTGTGGTGGGAGGGGAACGTGCCGTGAGGGGAGGGTGGGTCATTGGAGGGCCTGTACTTGAATAGGTAGTCATGGAGGAAAGGGTCTTTGTCAAAGTGGATAGGGGTGGGGAAGGAAACAGAAAATTCCCTATCACTGCAGGAATTGCAAAACCTGTACCCACATCGACCTCCTCACCTCTGTCCAAGGCTCTAATGGAGGCTTCCACATCCCTCAAAGTTTCTCTTGCACTACCACACATGCCATTTCATGCATACATTCCGCCCGATGCGGTCTCCTCTAAGTTGGAAAGAGGAGATGTGTTCTCACACAACACTTCAGAGAATATCTCCAGGACACGCGCAAGAATCAACACCAGTGCCCCATGGCCAAACATTTCAACTCCTCCTCCCACTCTCCCGAGGACATGAAGGTTCTGGGCCTCCTGTATCGCCACTGCCTCACGACCCGATGCCTGGAGGAAGAAAGCCTCATCATTTGCGTCGGGACCCTTCAACCCCATGGCATCAATTTGGACTTCACCCGTTGCCTCATTTCCCCTCCCCTACCTTACCCCAGTTCCCACCTTCCAGCTCAACACCGTCCGCCTGATTGCACCACCTGTGCATCTTCATTCCCACCTATCCACTCCACCTACTTCTCTGACATATCCTGTTCACCCCTCGCCTGCATACACATACAGCACTCTCAGCAACCTTCTCCCCAGGCCCACCCCCTTCCCATTTATCTCTCCATCCCATGTGATCCCTGTCTCATTCCTGTTGGAGGGCTTTTGACAGAAACGTCCATTTTTTTCTGCTCCTCAAATGCTCCCGGACCTGCTGTGCTTCTCCAACACCACTCTAATCTTGAGGCGAGTCTGTTGATTGAGAGGATTTTCAGGTATTTTCTATTGTTGACCACAGGCTGTGGATGACAGCAGAACTTTAGCAACCACCAGTTTAGGAAACAGCTAAAGGACTGAGCACAAGTCTGGTCACGCATAAATCAACATTTTTCTTAAAATTGTAAGATAAAAGATGGAAGGCTGAAGTATGCAACTTTGCCCATCAAGGCCGTTTCACCAATGAGTTTCTCACTGATTCCTTTCCAAGTCAGGGTGCAATGGGCCTTGGAGGGGAACTTGAGAATGGTGGCGTTTCGTTGCATCTTCCAAACTTGTCCTTATAGTCAGTACAGCTGTTGAGTTTTGAAGGTTGTCAAAAATGCCCGAATAACTTACTCCAGTGCATCTTACAGTTGGTGAACTCTGCTGGAATTGTGCCTTAGCAGTTAAGGGAATGAATATTGCAGGTGTTGAAGAGGGTACACTCAAGTGACTGCATTGTCGTGGACGGTGTCCAGTTCCTTAAGTGTTATTGAAGTTACACCCATCTAGGCAAATGGAGAGAGTTATATTCCACGTCTCATTTGTGCCTTGCAAACGATGTAGGATTCACAGAACAATGAGTTGAGTTTATAATCAAAAAATCTCTCAAGAACATGTTATTGTTGTCAAAGTGTTTATGTAGCCAGTTTCTATAAGCTTTTTTCCCCGAGATAATAGCTCTGTGGACGATTACACGGGGTAATTTGTTTTCAGTAAAGTTATTGAATGTCAATGAGATATGATTAAATTTTCATTTGTCAGAGTGATCATTACTCTATTTCGTCCTTGTGTGGACCAATCTGATTCCAGTCACTGTCTGATTTCAAGATCCAATTGCTGTCTGTGCTTGAAGTTTCAACCGTTTCTTCGCATAAATGTCTACACCTGCCTTAATAACATGTAAGGAGGCGACAGGGGACAGCAGAGATTAATGAACATGTTGTCAACACTGGAGAAAATTGAGCTTCGTGGAATGATTGGTTAGGCTGGGATTATTCTCCTTGAAACAAAGGAGAAGGAGGGGAGCTCTATAATCACATAGTAACATTTATAAACGTTCAATATTCATTGGATCTTGACAGGGTAGATACAGGTAGGTGATTCACCCTCTGGTATGAGGAGAGCACCAGAGGACATGAACTCAGAATTAGATATTGTCTATTTAATTCAGAAATGAGGAGTAATTTCTTTGCTCAGGATCCAATGAATCGGTGGAACCCCTTGCCGAAATTGTTGTTGAGGCTGAGTTGTTGAGTATTTTCCAACTGTGCCAGACAGATATTTAACCAGAAAGATGATGCAGCTTTGTCGTGGCAATGCTGGAGAATGGAGTTGAGGATTATCAGATCAGCCATGAGTTTGTTGAATGGTCGAGCAGACTCAATGGGCTGAATGGTCGACTTCCAGTCCTACGTCATTTGGTCTAACGCCTTATTTTATTGATGCCTTGAGAATTCTGAGGGCATGGGATGAAGTGATAGAAAAGGTTTCTCAAACTGAACAGACCTTTCAGGAACTAAGCTCATAAGTTCATGAACAAGAAATGTTCTGTGGCCTGGATACAACAAATGGCACAGGGCACACCGCAGATGGGTATGTGCAGATGTTGTGATTGTTAAGAAAATTGGTAGATCTTATATGATTGCCAATTTGGTGATCACGCTGGATGATGGATTGCGGTATGATTGGCACAGCAAAAGGTTGTGAAAGAATGAAAAATTCGTTTCATTGGAAAAGTTTCCTGCGGTCCCAATTCAATTAACTGTTTAAAATACTGATCAGAACTTTGTGTGGAGTATTACATTAAAATTTACAATCCCACTGGATAAACTATTGCACCCGATCTCTCCTTATTTGTTCCTCTTTCATTCGATGTAAATTCATAGAAAGTCAAGATGGAATGAAAGGAGAATAGAAACGTTTGCCCTCCTTTTCATTATCCCAATGTAACTTACAACAGAACCAAATTGCTCTACTTCGACTTTGATGAGGTATCGATTTATCACAAATCTCCGGTGCAATGAAGGGCAAGAGGAAGATACTCCATCCAATGTATCCTAAAAATGCGAGGCACAAAAGGAAACCTCACAGCTGCATAACATCCAGAGAAGGATTCAAATCCACACAAGCACAATGGAAGAGCAACCCGTCGCCTGAACCTCTGGGAGACTTCAGCCCATTGCAAAGGGGCTCAC